>NC_035171.2:8829872-9144872 GCF_001659605.2 Manihot esculenta
GGTGTTGGATGCGTCTGCCTCCTGCTGTGTCATTGTGAAGATCCGTGCTGGGGCTGATGGACCTTCACCTCTGTATCCTGCTGATGAAGAGGCTGCTCCTCTCCCTCTGCCTCTGCCACTGGCCTGAGTCATGGCTGGAGCTGCTGACTGCGCTACACTGCCTGAAGCTGTCTGCTGGGACTGAGCCATCGGGGCCGCTCTTGGACAATCTCGAGCTATATGCCCCTCCTGACCACATCTGAAGCAAGTGTTTGTCCCAAACCGACATACTCCCTTGTGTGGCCTACCACACCTCGCACATACTGCATTATCCGCACCAGAGCTTGAGCCACTCCCAAATCCCAGACTAGATTTGACCTTGTTCCAGAACTTATTCTTCTTACCCTTGGGTTTACTCCATCTCTTACTGCCTGAAGCTGCTGCACTCAAGGTAGAGGGATCTACCCTTCCCCCTCCCGGAGTTTTAGAACCAGAAGCTTGTGCCACTGTCTGCTTAACTGTCCCCTGAATGATGGCACTAGCCTCCATTCTCCTAGCCATGTCTATTATGGCATGAAAACTCTCTCTATCTGCTGACTGTACCAAGGAGGAATACCTGGGATGGAGCTTCATGATATACCTCCTCGACTTCTTCTGGTCTGTGCTAAGGTATTGCCCTGCAAATGGCAGCAACTCCATAAACCTGTCGGTATATTCGTCTACACTCATGTCATCAGTTTGCCTCAACTGCTCGAATTCTATCATCTTCAATTCCCTTGAACTATCAGGAAAAGCCCATCCTGCAAACTCGTTTGCAAACTCTTCCCAAGTCATGCTGTCCACTCTCGGGTTCACATAATTCTTGAACCACTCTCGTGCCTTCTTGCACTTTAGTGTGAACCCAGCCATTTGAATGGCTCTACTGTCATCCGCCCCTATCTCGTCTGTAATTGCCTTGACCCGCTCCAAGTACACGAACGGATCATTACCGGTTTCAAACTGGGGAGCACCCAGCTTCATATAGTCTGTCATCTTAACCTTGCTCCCACTGGCTGAGCTAGGTCTAGGTGGCTGAACAACTGGGGCTGCTGGTTCTACAGGTGGTGGAGATGGTGCAACATTTTCTGAGGTAGGGTTTGCTGGATTTGGATAATAGGGTGGAGGTGGATACATTGGGTACTGAGAGTACGGTGGGTAGTATGGTGGGTATGGCATCTGTGTGGGATAAGGGGTGAAACTAGGGTAATCCGATGTACCTCCCATCGAATACCCGGGATGTTGTGAGAAGTGTGGGTAGTGAGGTGGCTGTACAAATCCCGAGGCCTGAGTGCCTCCTTGGGACTCTCCCATTCCTTCTTCCGACATACTGACTCCCAAACTGCCATCCCTCCTCTGTTCTACGTCCATATCATCCCCCATATCCTCTGACGCTCCTCCCTGAACTGTTCCTCTGACTGATCTGCTTCTACCCAGATCCAAAGACCTTCTAGGGTCTCTTGCTACTCTGTCCCTGTTGGACCTGCTTGACATTGCCCTAGGCAATGTAGGAGGACGGGCGCTCATGCCCTCATCCTCAGGTGGTACTCCAGTCAATCTTGCTGATCGACGAGTTCCTCTCATCCTGTTTTCTGAAAAACAGTACACAGCACACGCAACATTAGCATCATATGGTTCATGTGGGCACACATGAACCCGCATCACAAACATCACATATCATAGTATATCATTAATGCACATGCATAAGGTCATGGCATTTCACATCATCATGCAAGACAGGACTCCACATCCTATCCTAGTGGACATGATCTTTTCCTATTGTGCTTGACCACCTCTATGAGCCCGACACTCTAGGTCCGACCATATGAACCTAGGGCTCTGATACCATTCTGTAACGACCCGAAATCGGACCGCTACCGGCGCTAGGATCCGGGTCGACTTAAGGCCGCCGGGACCCGTAGCAAGCCTGACATAAAACCTGTGAACCTGTATAATCCCATATATGATCAATAACATGCATAAAAATCAAAACTTTCATAAACATCAACCAAACTCAACCTGTGCATAAATATAAACATAACTTTGATCCCTCAGTGGAATCTCATCTGTGCCCTCAAAGGGTAACACAACCTGTGTTGAGCTGGTTTACACAAACATCATCAAAATCTCTAAGATCATGTATAAAAAGGGATACAACATTCTATGGTCAAGCACACACTAACATCCATAAAACTCATTACATAACTATGCTGTACTTTTACATTACAATTTGATCATGTCCATTGCTAGCTATTACATAAACATGACTTCTTTACACTATCCTGACTCCTGCTATATCCTGTACCTGCAAGCCTGGGGGTAAAGGGAGAGGGGTGAGCTAAAAGCCCAGTGAGTAGAGCTAGTAAAACACATTAACACTATGCTCAAATGGAATGCATCATAACACAGACAATTCACATAAGGGTTGGGTGAACTTGTCACCAAATAGTCCAAGTTAACTCTGTGCCAGGCCGTAGCATGGGGTCCTGGTCTTCCTGTCATACATACATTACTTACCCTTTTCCCAGGGCCTCCTCTGGGCTCCTGGTCTTCGAGTCCCATAACCGTACCTTACTCTGTGCCAGGCCTGTAGAATGGGGCCTGGTCTTTCTTACTCTGTGCCAGGCCGTAGCATGGGGTCCTGGTCTTCCTGTCTTGGACTAATTGGGTCATCCGACATTCACCCACATCAACAACAATTTATGCAATGCGGCATATTCATGAAAAACTAATGCAATCATCCTATTGCATAATCATGATGCATGAAACATGATAAAACATTTAATTTAAAGATTGAGTTAGTTCCACTCACCTCTGGCTGACTCTGACAACACCGCAGCTGAACTCACTGCTGGGGTCCTCGGTTCCTCGGGTCCGAACCTACACAGGTGGACTCAAATGAGGGACCAAACATACTTGAACACAACTCTAAACTACTCCCCAAAAACCCCCCTAAAACATCCTGAAAATATCACATAGAGATATGCATGGAGTGGCTGAACAGGGCACTTTCGGCGGCACCTTCGGCGGCCGAAAGTCCTGGACAGAGACGAAACTCAGGCAGGTTCGGCGGCACCTTCGGCGGCCGAAAGTCCCAGACAGAGACAAAAGTCTCTTTTCGGGGGCGACTTCGGCAGCCGAAAGGCCTGCCTCCCCAGCCATGTTCGGCGGCCGAAAGTACCTTCGACTGCCGAACCTGGTTTCTGCCAAAGGGCAGAAACTTGGCTCCCTTAACACATTTCGCCTCCAAACCTTCCAAACATGCATATTTTTCAACCAAAGCATGCATACAAGTTCCTAGGGGCCTCAAACATCCATATACCCCATCTACAACACTTCAATCACACACAAACAAGCTACATTGTTCAAAACATCAATATATATCCATAACTCAACATATACCCTAACATGCATTTCTACCCATAGATCTTGCATAAAACTTATTTAGAACACATAAGGAGCTTAAGATCGGCTCTTACCTCTTGAAGATCGAGAGGGAGACGACCTAAACTTGGAGATCCACGAAAATGAGCTCCTGAGTTCCCAAAGCTCCAAAACTTGTTTCAAAAGCTTAAATCTTCAAAACCAAGTGAAAACAAGTGAAAATATTGAAAGATTTAGAGGAAGAACATTGAAAATGGGTGAGGGACGGCGGAAAGCTCACCTTGGCCGAAAATGGGGAAAAAGCTCGCCCGTTTTCGGCTAAGGGACCCTTTTATAGTGGCTGGCCAGACCACGTTCGGGGGCCGAATGTGCCTCCGCATCCATGCAAATGTTCGGCGGCCGAACATGAGGTTCGGCGGCCGAACCTGGACTTCCCCCCACTCATGCTTTCGGGGGCCTAACGTGCCTCCAAAACGCATGCATGTTCGGCGGCCGAACTTGACTTTCGGCGGCCGAACCTGGGTTTTCCTCCAAAGACCTTTTCATGCAAAACTTATTCAATTTCGTACTCAAAACCATTAAAATTCATGAAAACATTTTATAAAACATGTTTTTACCCTTCTAGAGGTTCCCGACATCCGAAATTCCACCGGACGGTAGGAATTCCGATACCGGAGTCTAGCCGGGTATTACAACAAAAGTCCAGTGAGCAGAACAGTAAAAACAGTTCATTAAACATATGCCATCATGAAATGCATCACATCACAAACAAATCAAATCAAGGATGGACTTGTCACCAGTGACCCTCTACATAATCCAATGTGTCTGGCCCACAACGGGAGCTCCTCAGGACTTTCGCTTAACATATCATAACATAACATATCCAATGTGCCAGGGGCATAGAATGGGTCTCGACCTGGACTTTCTCTTACTCTGTGCCAGGGGCGTAGAATGGGCCTCGACCTGGACTTCCATACCATATCATATCATATCATATCAAGGGCCAATGGGTCATCCAACATCCATCCACATTAACATCATATTATGCAATGCATCATATTCGTGAATTCTAATGCAAAACAACCTATTACATACATGGCATTTATGATGCATGATCATGCTTAAAAATTTATTTGCTTGCAATAAAAAGAGTTGTGTTCTACTCACCTCTGGCTGACTCTGAACTAACTCTGAAGCAGCTAACACTGCTGGCCTCCTCGGTTCCTCGGGTCCGATTCTACACAGGTGGACTCAAATGAGGGACCAAACATACTCTGTAAAGACTCTAAACAACTCCCTCAAAACCCCCCAAAACATCATAAAACATTCATAGAAAACAGGCAAAGGAAGGCTGGACAGGGCACTTTTGGCGGCAGGTTCGGTGGCTGAAAGTCCCTCCAGAGCCGAAAGTCAGGCATTTTCGGGGGCAAGGTTCAGCGGCCGAAAGTCCTTCTAGAGCCGAAAGTCACCCATTTTCGGGGGCAGGTTTGGCGGCCGAAACTCCCCTCTAGAGCCGAAACTCCAAAATTTCGGGGGCGAGTTTAGGCGGCCAAACTGCCTCCACAGGTAGGTTCGGCGGCCGAACCTGGGCTCTCCCAAAGGGCAGAACCCGATTCTGCATTGCAAAATTAGCCACCCACAACGACCCAACATGCATCAAAACTATACTAAAACATGCATAAACACATTTCCAAGCATATAGGGGCATAAAACTAACCTATACCCTAACAAACATCACATTTAGCATACATTTAACATAAAGGGTACATAAACCCTAACATTCTACATCTACTCTAAAGCATGCATCAAAACCCTTAACCCCTTCTTAAAACTTACTTAAACCCATCAAAACCTCTGGGTTAGAGTGTCTCCTATGGGTCAGTGGACCCAAGTGTGACCCGTCAGTGGCAGAGTCAGTCTGCCATTGTAGTCCAGTTTTTGTTGAGGGAAGATGCCTTTCTGCCGACCTTGTGGTTTTAGATTTGACAGATTTTGACGTCATTCTAGGGATGGATTGGCTATCTACCCATGGTGCTACCTTGGACTGCAGAGACAAGGTAGTCAGGTTCAGATGTCAGGATGGGTCAGAGGTTGTCTTCAGGGGAGACAGGAGGGGTACACCTAGAGGTTTGATATCAGCCCTACAGGCTCGTAGGCTGCTCAGGAGGGGTTGTCAGGGTTTTCTAGCTCATGTGAGAGAGCTGGATAGTCATGTCAGAGAGCCCGCCTCAGTGCCCGTGATCAGAGAGTTTTTAGATGTTTTCCCAGACGAGCTGCCAGGTCTACCGCCTGCTAGGGAGATACAGTTCGAAATTGAGTTGATGCCTGGAACCAGACCGATCTCTATCCCTCCCTACAGGATGGCACCAGCAGAGTTGAAGGAGCTTAAGGAGCAGTTGCAAGAGCTGGTAGATAAGGGCTTCATCCGACCGAGTACCTCACCTTGGGGTGCTCCAGTGCTGTTTGTGAGAAAGAAGGATGGATCCCTCAGACTTTGTATCGACTACAGGCAGTTGAACAAAGTCACTACCAAGAATAAGTACCCGTTGCCAAGGATTGACGATCTATTCGACCAGCTAGCAGGAGCGGGTTGTTTCTCCAAAATAGATTTGAGATCCGGGTATCATCAGTTGAGGATAAGAGAAGAGGATGTGCCGAAGACGGCGTTCAGAACCAGATATGGGCACTATGAGTTTCTTGTGATGCCGTTCGGGTTAACCAATACCCCTGCAGCATTCATGGATCTCATGAACAGGGTTTTCAGCCAGTACCTGGATCAATTTGTTATTGTCTTCATAGATGATATCTTAGTGTATTTCAGGAATGCAGAGGAGCATGCCCATCATCTGAGGTTAGTTCTGCAGACCTTGAGGCAACACGGCTTGTATGCCAAGTTCTCCAAGTGTGAGTTCTGGCTGAGGAGCATCTCTTTCTTGGGGCACGTTGTGTCAGAAAATGGAATCGAGGTAGACCCCAAGAAAGTGGAAGCTGTAGCTAACTGGCCTAGACCCATTACAGTGACAGAGATCAAGAGTTTCTTGGGTTTGGCGGGTTACTACAGGAGGTTCGTTCAGGACTTCTCTAAAATTGCAACTCCTATGACCAGACTGACTAAGAAGAACCAGAGGTTTGTGTGGACCGACCAGTGTGAGGAGAGTTTTGAGGAGCTAAAGAAGAGGTTGACTTCAGCATCAGTGTTAGCTCTGCCATCTAGTAATGAAGACTTCTCAGTATATTGTGATGCGTCCCGTGTGGGACTGGGTTGTGTGCTGATGCAGAATGAAAGGGTGATTGCTTATGCTTCTAGGCAGCTGAAGAAGCACGAGTTGAATTACCCTACACATGACCTAGAGATGGCAGCAGTAATCTTTGCACTCAAGATGTGGAGGCACTACCTTTATGGGGTTAAATGTGAGATCTTCACAGATCATAAGAGCCTGTAGTACATCTTAAGTCAGAGAGAGTTAAATTTGAGGCAGAGAAGATGGGTGGAACTGCTTAGTGACTACGATTGCAAGATCCAGTACCATCCGGGTAAGGCGAATGTTGTGGCAGACGCCTTGAGCCGGAAATCACTTGGCAGTTTGTCCCATATTACAGCAGAGAGGAGACCAGTGGTGAGGCAGTTCTTCGAACTCATTAATGAAGGCTTGCAGTTGGAGTTGTCTGGTACAGGTGCTTTGATTGCCCAGATGAGAGTGGCACCCGTGTTTCTGGAGCAAGTGGCTCAGAAACAGCACGAGGACCCAGAGTTAGTGAAGATTGCCAGGACTGTCCAGTCAGGCAAGAGTGAAGAGTTCAGATTTGATAGCAAGGGGATCCTCCGCTATGGGAATAGATTATGTGTACCAGATGACTTGGATCTGAAGGGAGACATTATGAGAGAGGCTCATAATGCCAGATACAGTGTTCATCCTGGAGCCACCAAGATGTATCAAGATCTGAAGAGAGTGTATTGGTGGCCAGCTATGAAGAGAGAAGTGGCACAGTTCGTGTCAGCCTGCGAAGTATGTCAGAGGGTGAAGCTGGAACATCAGAAGCCGGCTGGAATGCTTAACCCACTACCTATTCCAGAGTGGAAATGGGAGAATATCGCTATGGACTTCGTGGTGGGGTTACCGGCAACATCCAACAGATTGGACTCCATATGGGTGATTGTGGACAGACTGACCAAATCTGCTCACTTCATCCCTGTCAGGAGTGGCTATTCTGTGTACAAGTTGGCGCAGGTGTATGTTGATGAGGTTGTCAGGTTGCATGGGGTTCCTGTTTCAATAGTGTCTGATAGAGGACCCCAGTTCACCTCCAGGTTTTGGCGGAGTCTGCAAAATGCTATGGGTACCAGGTTGGATTTTAGCACTGCTTTCCATCCACAGACGGACGGACAGTCAGAGAGGACCATCCAGACAATAGAGGATATGCTCAGAATGTGTGTGCTAGATTTTAGCGGTTCTTGGAAGCAGCATCTACCTTTGGTGGAGTTTGCTTACAATAACAGTCATCATGCTAGCATAGGGATGGCTCCATATGAAGCTTTGTATGGAAGGAAGTGCAGGTCGCCTGTTTGCTGGGAGGAAGTTGGAGAAAGGGCCTTGGCAGGGCTTGAGCTTGTAGAGATCACCAGCAAAGTGGTGCCCATAATCAGAGAAAGGATCAAGACTGCTGTGAGCAGGCAAAAGAGTTATGTAGATATCCACAGAAGGCAAGTAGAGTTTCAGGAGGGGGATTTGGTATTGCTCAGAGTGTCTCCAATGAAAGGGGTGATTCGGTTCGTGAAGAAAGGTAAGCTAGCTCCACGGTACATCTGACCCTTTGAAATCTTGCAAAAGGTCGGGAATGTATCGTATAAGCTGGATTTACCTACTTCAATGGAGAGAATCCATCCGGTTTTCCATGTTTCCATGTTAAGAAAGTTCGTGTCAGATCCGGGCAAGGTTCTTAGTGAGCCTGATGTGGAGATCCAAGAAGATCTCACCTATGTTGAGAAGCCAGTACAGATCCTAGATTCCCAGATCAAAAAGTTGAGAAACAAGGAGATCCCGATGGTGAAAGTCCTTTGGAATCACCACAACATCGAAGAGTGTACCTGGGAGACACGGGAGTCCATGCTCCAGCAATATCCTCATCTCTTCTAAGGTGAGTGTTATGTGTTTTGTTGTGTGTTTATGTTTTTATGCCATGCTATGTTTGTTTGGTGAACATTTGGGGACGAATGTTCTTAAGGGGGGAAGAATGTAATACCCGGCTAGACTCCGACATCGGGATTCCTACCGTCCGGTGGAATCTCGGGTGTCGGGACTCTCTAGAGGGGTAAAATCATGTTTTTATAAAATATTTTAATGTATTTTATGATTTTAAGTAAGAAAGAAACTGAATTTTTGAATGAAGAAGGCCATGGGGGCATTTCCAGGTTCGGCCGCCGAACCTCAAGTTCGGCCGCCGAACATTGGATGGTTTAGGGGGCAAGTTAGGCTTTCGAAAGTTTCAAAGGTTCGGCCGCCGAACTTGCATGAGTTTTGGAGGCACTTTAGGCTGCCGAAAGGTGGTCTGGCCAGCCCTATAAAGGGGTCCCCATGTCCGAACGGGCGAGCTTTTCTCCCCATTTTCGGCCAAGGTGAGTCCGCGCCGCCCTCATGCCGATCTTGAGTTCTTCCTTCAAATCTTGCATGATTTTTATGAGTTTTCAACTTGGTTTTGAAGATTTTTGAGCAAAGAGTAAGTTTTGGAGCTTGGAGACCAAAGGAGCGAGATCTCTCCCATCTCCGAGTTAGATCGCCTCTCCCCTCGATCCTCAAGAGGTAAGAGTAGATCCATAACTCATTTTATGTTTTAAGCAAGTTTTATAAAAGTTTATGGGGTAGAAATGCATGTGTAGGTTTATATTGAGTTTTTGGGTTAATGTTGTGTTTATGAGCAATGTATGTTGTATATATTTGTTTGATGTGCTTTGGTTGGGGTTTAGGTTAGTTTGAGACCCCTAGATGCTTGTTGGCTTGAGTTTGTGTAACGACCCGAAAATCAGACCGCCACCGGCGCTAGGATCCAGATCGGCTTAAGGCCGCCGGGACCCGTAGCAAGCCAAACATACATCCTGTGAACCTGTTTAATCCCATACATGGTCAACAACATACATAAAAATTAAAAACTTTTTCTTTCATCAAACATTTCTTTGCCAAGCCTAGCCTGTGCATGCTCAACATACATAAACCTCTCATTGGAGTCCTCATCAAATATTCCAATGGGGTAACATAACATAACATAGGCTTGGATTACATAATCATCATAAAAACATTATATCTCATACAAAACCATGTGTACAGGGAATACAACAGACTCTAGTCAAGCACATTACCAAACTTACATTACATTACATCTCATACTTATACATTACCAACAAACCATGTCCACAGCTAAGCTATTACATAAACTTCTCTTACTCTGCTGACTTCTCTATCTACTCTGCACCTGCAAGACTGGGGTTAGGGGAGAGGGGGTGAGCTATAAAGCCCAATGAGCGGAAACTAAAAATATTTGCTTTAATTCCACCCTTTTTAGGTATATTATTATTCATTTTATTATTATTATGATTCCTCCATTTTTAGGTATATTATTATATAACTTTTTCTTATTCATGCTTTCATGGAATGCAACACATCACAGCTAATCACATAAAGGATGGTATTGTCACCATTAGTCCTCAACATCTCCAAATGCCAGGGGCGTAGAATGGGCCTCACTGGTCTTTCTCTTACATAGCATAACATTCCAAAGTGCCAGGGGCGTAGAATGGGCCTCACTGGTCTTTCTCTTACATAGTGCCAGGGGCGTAGAATGGGCCTCACTGGTCTTCCATAACATATCATCATAACATATCATCAGAGGACTATGGATCACCCAACAGCCATCCACATCAACATCAATTTATGCAATGCAGCATATTCGTGAATTCTAATGCAAACATCCTAAAATATTGCATGGCATAATGATGCATGGGCAATGCTTTATGATTCATTCATTTATTCATTTATTCATTTTCTTTAAAACTTAAGGAGTTGTTCCACTCACCTGGTGACTGAAGCTGTAACAACGAACTCGGAACGACTATCTCACAACCGGGGGTCTCGGTTCCTCGGGTCCGAACCTACACAGGTGGACTCAAATGAGGCACCAAACAACAAGAACATAACTCTAAACATACCCCCAAAAACCTCCTAAAAACATCACCAAACACTCCTAGGAAGCATGCAAGAAAAGGCTGGACAGGGCACTTTCGGCGGCACCTTCGGCGGCCGAAAGTCCCTCCAGAGACGAAAGTCAGGCAGGTTCGGCGGCACCTTCGGCGGCCGAAACTCCCAGACAGAGACGAAACTCATGCATGTTCGGCGGCACCTTCGGCGGCCGAAAGTCTCGGACAGAGCCGAAACTCCAACTTTCGGGGGCAAGCTTCGGCAGCCTAAAGCTGCCTCTCAAGCCATGTTCGGCGGCCGAAAGTGCCTTCGGCTGCCGAACCTGGTTTCTGCCAAAGGGCAGAAACTTTGGCTCCTCTATGCACATATGCCTCCCAACTCTCACACCATGCATATACTTCACCCAAATCATGCATACAAGTTCCTAGGGGCCTCAAAACATCAAATACCCCAACTACAACACTTCAAGCATACTCAAACATCATACATTGTTCATAAATCACTTAAAACCTAACATTTGCTTAAAAACTCATACAACCCTATACATGCCATTCTACTCCCATAAAATCATTTAAAACTTACTTAAAACACATGAGGAGCTTAAGATCGGCTCTTACCTCTTGAAGATCGAGGGTTGAGGAGATCTAAACTTGGAGGTGGGAGAAGTTCCAACTTTTGGTCTCCAAGCTCCAAAACTCGTTCTAAGCTCAAAGATCTTCAAAACCAAAGTTATAAACTTGTAAAGATCATGGAAAAAGGAAGGAAAAACTCAAGATTGGGGAAGGATGGCGGAATGCTCACCTTGGCCGAAATGGAGAGAAAAAGCTCGCCCATTTTCGGCTAAGGGACCCTTTTATAGGTGGCTGGCCAGGCCACGTTCGGGGGCCGAATGTGCCTCCGCATCCATGCAAATGTTCGGCGGCCAAACTTGACTTTCGGCGGCCGAACCTGAACTTCCCTAACTCATGCTTTCGGCGGCCTAACGTGCCTCCAAAACGCATGCATGTTCGGCGGCCGAACTTGACTTTCGGCGGCCGAACCTGGGTTTTCCTTCAATGCTATTTTCATGCAAAACTTATTTAGTTTCATACTTTAAAACCATTAAAATCATGAAAACATTTTATAAAACATGTCTTTACCCTTCTAGAAGTTCCCGACATCCGAATTTCCACCGGACGGTAGGAATTCCGATACCGGAGTCTAGCCGGGTATTACATTCTCCCCCCCTTAAGAACATTCGTCCCCGAATGTTCCTCAGCTAGTACATGCATAACATAGAAAACATAGATACTAACCTCTAAAAGAGATGGGGATACTGTTGGAGCATGGACTCCCGTGTCTCCCAGGTACATTCTTCTATATTGTGGTGGTTCCACAAGACTTTCACCATCGGGATTTCCTTGTTTCTCAACTTTCTGATCTGGGTGTCTATGATCCGCACTGGCTGTTCAACATAGGTGAGATCCTCTTGGACCTCCACATCAGGCTCACTAAGAACCTTGCTCGGATCTGACACAAACTTCCTCAACATTGAAACATGGAAAACAGGATGGATTCTCTCCATCGAAGCAGGTAAATCCAGCTTGTACGACACATTCCCAATCTTTTGCAAGATTTCAAAGGGTCCGATGTATCGTGGGGCTAGTTTACCTTTCTTCCCAAAGCGAACCACTCCCTTCATTGGAGACACCTTGAGCAATACCAGATCCCCCTCCTGAAACTCTAACTGTCTCCTGCGGACGTCTGCATAGCTCTTCTGTCTGCTTGCAGCAGTCTTGATTCTTTCTCTGATTATGGGTGCCACCCTGCTGGTGATTTCTAGTAACTCAGGCCCTGCCAAGGCCTTTTCTCCAACTTCTTCCCAGCAAACAGGTGACCTACACTTTCTCCCATATAAAGCTTCATATGGAGCCATCCCGATGCTAGCATGATAGCTGTTATTGTAGGCGAACTCCACTAAGGGTAGATGTTGCCTCCAAGAACCGCCAAAATCTAGCACACACATTCTGAGCATATCTTCTATTGTCTGGATGGTCCTCTCTGACTGCCCATCAGTCTGGGGATGGAAGGCAGTACTGAAGTCTAACCTGGTACCCATAGCACTCTGCAGACTCCGCCAAAACCTGGAAGTGAACTGGGGCCCTCTATCAGACACTATAGACACTGGAACCCCATGCAGCCTGACAATCTCATCCACATACACCTGCGCCAACTTGTCCACAGAGTAGCCACTCCTGACAGGGATGAAATGAGCAGATTTGGTGAGTCTGTCCACAATCACCCATATGGAGTCCAATCTGTTGGACGTCGCCGGTAACCCTACTACGAAGTCCATAGCTATGTTTTCCCATTTCCATTCTGGAATCGGTAGCGGGTTAAGCATTCCAGCTGGCTTCTGATGTTCCAGCTTCACCCTCTGACACACTTCGCAGGCTGACACGAACTGTGCCACTTCTTTCTTCATTGCTGGCCACCAATAAACTTTCTTCAAATCTTGATACATTTTGGTGGCTCCAGGGTGAATGCTGTATCTTGCATTATGAGCCTCTCTCATAATGTCTCCTTTTAGCCCTATGTCATCTGGTACACAAACGGATCATCACCGGTATCAAACTGGGGAGCACCCAACTTCATATAGTCGGTCATCTTGGCCTTGCTCCCTCCAGATGAGGTAGGTTGAGGTCTTTGGTTTTCTGTAACTGCGTTTTCTGTTGGTGGTGGAGGTGCAGCATCCCCTGGAATAGGGTTTGTTGTGCCTGGATGGAAGGATGGAGGTGGGTACATAGGGTATTGTGGATACTGTGGGTAAAAAGGTGGGTATGGCATGTGAGAAGGGTAAGGATTAACACTGGGGTAATCCGATGTACCTCCCATCGAATACCCGGGGTATGGTGAAAAAGGTGGGTACTGGGGTGGTGGAATAAACCCCGAGGCCTGAGTGCCTCCCTGAGACTCACCCATGCCCTCTTCTGGCATGCTCACACAAAGACTACCATCCCTCCTCTGGTCCACATCCATCTCTTCTCCCACATCCACTGACCTGCCTCCTTGAACCGTTCCTCTTACTGATCTGTTTCTTCCCAGATCCAGAGATCTTCTAGGATCTCCCACTGCTCTGTCCCTGTGGGACCTACTTGACATTGCCCTTGGCAATGCTGGAGGACGGGCGCTCGTGCCCTCATCCTCCGGTGGTACTCTAGCCAATCTAGCTGATCGATGAGTTCCTCGCATTCTGTTTACTGGAAAACAGCACAGAAATCAAAACATTAGTAGCCAATGGTTCATGTGGAAACACATGAACCCACATCATATACATAGCATATCTCATGGCATATCATACTTTCATTCTAGAAAGGACTCTACATCCTATCCTAGTGGACATGATTTCCTATTGTGCTTGACTTTCTATCACATCTATGAGCCCGATACTCTAGGTCCGACCATATGAACCTAGGGCTCTGATACCACTCTGTAACGACCCGAAAATCAGACCGCCACCGGCGCTAGGATCCAGATCGGCTTAAGGCCGCCGGGACCCGTAGCAAGCCAAACATACATCCTGTGAACCTGTTTAATCCCATACATGGTCAACAACATACATAAAAATTAAAAACTTTTTCTTTCATCAAACATTTCTTTGCCAAGCCTAGCCTGTGCATGCTCAACATACATAAACCTCTCATTGGAGTCCTCATCAAATATTCCAATGGGGTAACATAACATAACATAGGCTTGGATTACATAATCATCATAAAAACATTATATCTCATACAAAACCATGTGTACAGGGAATACAACAGACTCTAGTCAAGCACATTACCAAACTTACATTACATTACATCTCATACTTATACATTACCAACAAACCATGTCCACAGCTAAGCTATTACATAAACTTCTCTTACTCTGCTGACTTCTCTATCTACTCTGCACCTGCAAGACTGGGGTTAGGGGAGAGGGGGTGAGCTATAAAGCCCAATGAGCGGAAACTAAAAATATTTGCTTTAATTCCACCCTTTTTAGGTATATTATTATTCATTTTATTATTATTATGATTCCTCCATTTTTAGGTATATTATTATATAACTTTTTCTTATTCATGCTTTCATGGAATGCAACACATCACAGCTAATCACATAAAGGATGATATTGTCACCATTAGTCCTCAACATCTCCAAATGCCAGGGGCGTAGAATGGGCCTCACTGGTCTTTCTCTTACATAGCATAACATTCCAAAGTGCCAGGGGCGTAGAATGGGCCTCACTGGTCTTTCTCTTACATAGTGCCAGGGGCGTAGAATGGGCCTCACTGGTCTTCCATAACATATCATCATAACATATCATCAGAGGACTATGGATCACCCAACAACCATCCACATCAACATCAATTTATGCAATGCAGCATATTCGTGAATTCTAATGCAAACATCCTAAAATATTGCATGGCATAATGATGCATGGGCAATGCTTTATGATTCATTCATTTATTCATTTTCTTTAAAACTTAAGGAGTTGTTCCACTCACCTGGTGACTGAAGCTGTAACAACGAACTCGGAACGACTATCTCACAACCGGGGGTCTCGGTTCCTCGGGTCCAAACCTACACAGGTGGACTCAAATGAGGCACCAAACAACAAGAACATAACTCTAAACATACCCCCAAAAACCTCCTAAAAACATCACCAAACACTCCTAGGAAGCATGCAAGAAAAGGCTGGACAGGGCACTTTCGGCGGCACCTTCGGCGGCCGAAAGTCCCTCCAGAGACGAAAGTCAGGCAGGTTCGGCGGCACCTTCGACGGCCGAAACTCCCAGACAGAGACGAAACTCATGCATGTTCGGCGGCACCTTCGGCGGCCGAAAGTCTCGGACAGAGCCGAAACTCCAACTTTCGGGGGCAAGCTTCGGCAGCCTAAAGCTGCCTCTCAAGCCATGTTCGGCGGCCGAAAGTGCCTTCGGCTGCCGAACCTGGTTTCTGCCAAAGGGCAGAAACTTTGGCTCCTCTATGCACATATGCCTCCCAACTCTCACACCATGCATATACTTCACCCAAATCATGCATACAAGTTCCTAGGGGCCTCAAAACATCAAATACCCCAACTACAACACTTCAAGCATACTCAAACATCATACATTGTTCATAAATCACTTAAAACCTAACATTTGCTTAAAAACTCATACAACCCTATACATGCCATTCTACTCCCATAAAATCATTTAAAACTTACTTAAAACACATGAGGAGCTTAAGATCGGCTCTTACCTCTTGAAGATCGAGGGTTGAGGAGATCTAAACTTGGAGGTGGGAGAAGTTCCAACTTTTGGGTCTCCAAGCTCCAAAACTCGTTCTAAGCTCAAAGATCTTCAAAACCAAAGTTATAAACTTGTAAAGATCATGGAAAAAGGAAGGAAAAACTCAAGATTGGGGAAGGATGGCGGAATGCTCACCTTGGCCGAAATGGAGAGAAAAAGCTCGCCCATTTTCGGCTAAGGGACCCTTTTATAGGTGGCTGGCCAGGCCACGTTCGGGGGCCGAATGTGCCTCCGCATCCATGCAAATGTTCGGCGGCCGAACTTGACTTTCGGCGGCCGAACCTGAACTTCCCTAACTCATGCTTTCGGGGGCCTAACGTGCCTCCAAAACGCATGCATGTTCGGCGGCCGAACTTGACTTTCGGCGGCCGAACCTGGGTTTTCCTTCAATGCTATTTTCATGCAAAACTTATTTAGTTTCATACTTTAAAACCATTAAAATCATGAAAACATTTTATAAAACATGTCTTTACCCTTCTAGAAGTTCCCGACATCCGAATTTCCACCGGACGGTAGGAATTCCGATACCGGAGTCTAGCCGGGTATTACAGTTTGCATGTTGTAGAATAGGTAAATGCATGATTGAATGGTTTGGGAGGCAATGTGCATGTGTGAGGCTGAGTTTTGCCATTTCTGGAAGAACTCAGGTTCGGCAGCCGAAGAGAATTTCGGCCGCCGAACCTGCCTGTGGAGGCAAGCCTTTGGCTGCCGAACCCTACCCTCGAAAGAGGACTTTCGGCTCTGGAAGGGAGTTTCGGCCGCCGAAGGTGCTGCCGAAGGTGCATGACTTTCGGTTCTGGAGGGACTTTCGGCCGCCGAACCTGCCGCCGAAAGTGCCCTGTTCAGCCCTCCTTTGCATGATTTCTATGATTGTTTTAAGGTGTTTTAGGGGGTTTGTGGGGAGTATTTTAGAGTCATGTTCATGTATGTTTGGTCCCTCATTTGAGTCTACCTGTGTAGGTTCGGACCCGAGGAACCGAGGACCCCAACAGTGAGTCAGCTGCTTCAGTGTCTTGTCAGAGCTAGCCTAAGGTGAGTGGAATAACTCTTTATGCTTTAAAATAAATAAATCAGTTCTTAGCATGATTCACGCATCATGAATGCCATGAGATATAGTAGGGTGCTTGCATTAGAATTCACGAATATGTTGCATTGCATAATATGTTGATGATGTGGATGAATGTTGGATGATCCTTTAGCCCTCACTATGAAATGATATGTTATGAGATGGTAATGATACGGTGTGAAAGACCAGTGAGGCCCATTCTACGCCCCTGGCACTATGTAAGAGAAAGACCAGTGAGGCCCATTCTACGCCCCTGGCATTAATGGAATGTTATGTCATGTTATGCTATGTAAGAGAAAAGACCAGTGAGGCCCATTCTATGCCCCTGGCACTATTGGAATGTGTAGAGGGGTATAGGTGACAAATTCATCCTTGATGTGATTTGTCTGTGATGTGATGCATTCCATGATACCATATGTTTTAAATATAATGTTTTATTATTCTGCTCACTGGGCTCTAGTAGCTCACCCCACTCCCTTAACCCCAGGTTTGCAGGTACGGGATAGACCAGGAGGTCAGCTAGAGTAAAGTCATGGTCATGTAATAGCTAGTGGTGGACATGATAAATATTAAAATGTAATGTTTAGTACAGTTATGTAATGTAATGGTGTTATTGAGGATAGAATTGTGCTTAACCCTAGTATGTTGTTAATCCCTTTTGAGTACATGAATTTAATGATGTTTATATAAATCAAACTTAATAAATGTTATGTTACCCCATTGGAGCATTGTTGAGGACTCCAATGTGGGGTTGATGATTATGTATATGAATGGTGCATGCACAGGTTAAGTTTGGAAATGAATGAGAAAGTTCAAAATTTTTATGTAATTGTTGATCATGTATGGGATTAAACAGGTTTACAGGATGTATGTTAGGCTTGCTACGGGTCCCGGCGGCCTTAAGCCGATCTGGATCTTAGCGCCGGTAGCGGTCTGATTTTCGGGTCGTTACAGGTACTGACGTCAACCTTTTCTTCAGCTCTTCAAAGCTTTCCTCACACTGCTCAGACCACACAAACCTCTGGTTCTTCTTGGTCAGTCTGGTCATAGGAGGGGCAATTTTTGAGAAGTCCTGCACGAATCTCCTGTAGTAACCTGCCAAACCCAGAAAGCTCTTAATCTCTGTAACTGTAGTGGGTCTAGGCCAGTTAGCTACAACTTCCACCTTCTTGGGGTCCACTTCAATTCCCTGTTTTGACACAACATGCCCCAAGAATGAGATGCTCCTTAACCAGAACTCACACTTGGAGAACTTGGCATACAAGCCATGCTCCCTCAGGGTCTGCAAAACTATCCTCAGATGATGGGCATGCTCCTCTGTATTTCTGGAATACACTAAGATATCGTCAATGAAAACGATAATGAAGTGATCCAGATACCGACTGAAAACTCTGTTCATGAGATCCATGAATGCTACAGGGGCATTGGTTATCCCAAACGGCATTACTAGGAACTCATAATGCCCATATCTAGTCCTGAACGCCGTCTTCGGCACATCCTCTTCCCTGATTCTCAGCTGGTGGTACCCGGATCTCAGATCTATCTTGGAGAAACAACCTGCTCCAGCTAGCTGGTCAAATAGATCATCGATCCTAGGTAACGGATACTTATTCTTAGTAGTGACTTTGTTCAACTGCCTGTAGTCGATACAAAGTCTTAAGAATCCATCCTTCTTCTTTACAAATAGCACTAGAGCACCCCAAGGTGAGGTACTCGGTCGGATGAAACCCTTGTCTACCAACTTTTGCAACTGTTCCTTTAGCTCCTTCAACTCTGCTGGTGCCATCCTGTAGGGAGGGATAGAGATTGGTCTGGTTCCAGGCATCAATTCTATTTCAAACTCTATCTCCCTAGCAGGTGGTAGTCCTAGAAGCTCGTCTGGGAAGACATCAGGAAACTCTCTGACCACAGGCACTGAGGCGGGCTCTCTAACCTGACTATCCAGCTCTCTCACATGACCTAGAAACCCCTGACAACCCCTCCTGAGCAACCTACGAGCTTGTAGGGCTGATATCAGACCTCTAGGCACACCCCTTCTGTCTCCCCTGAAGACAACCTCTGACCCATCCTGATCTCTGAACCTGACTACCTTGTCTTTGCAATCCAAGGTAGCACCATGAGCGGATAGCCAATCCATCCCTAGAATGACATCAAAATCAGTCAAATCTAGAACCACTAGGTCGGCTGGAAGGCATCTACTCTCGATAAACACTGGACTGAACCGGCAGACTGACTCTGCCACTGATGGGTCACACTTGGGTCCACTGACCCAGAGGGGACACTCTAACTCAGAGACTATCAAACCCAATCTCTCTACGGCTCTCGGAGCAATAAAAGAATGAGATGCACCAGGGTTCATTAAAGCATACACATCTGAACAGCCAATGATGAGATTACCTGAAACCACAGTGTTGGATGCGTTTGCCTCCTGCTGTGTCATAGTGAAGATCCGAGCTGGAGCTGATAGACCTTCACCCCGGGAACCTGCTAAAGAAGAGGCTGCCCCTCTCCCTCTACCTCTGCCACTGTCCTGAGTCGAGGCTGGAGCTACTGGCTGAGCCACACTACCAGAAGCTGTCTGCTGGGAAGGTGCCATAAAAGGTGCCCTAGGACACTCCCAAGCTATGTGTCCCTCCTGCCCACACCTGAAGTAGGCTGTAGAACCCAACCGACAGATCCCCTTGTACGGCTTACCACACCTCAAACATTCTGAACTATCTGATCCTGAGCTCGAGCCACCACCTAAACCCAGACCTGACTTTAACCTATTCCAGAACTTATTCTACTTGGCTTGGCTTTAGCCCACCTTTTACTGCCTGAAGCTGCTGCACTCAGAGAAGAGGGATCTAACTTTCCCCCGCATGGGGTCTTAGAACCCGAAGACTGTGCCACTGTCTGCTTAAATATCCCCTGAATAATGGCACTGGCCTCCATCTTCTGTGCTGCATCCACAATGGTGTGGAAGTCCTCTCTCTCTACTGCCAAAATTAGGGAGGAATACCTAGGGTGGAGCCTCATAGTATACCTCCTGGCTTTCTTCTGATCTGTGTCATATGCCTGGCCCGCATATTGCAGCAACTCCAGAAACTTGTCTGTGTATTCATCTACACTCATCTCCTCTGTTTGCCTTAGCTGTTCAAACTCAACCACCTTTAGCACCCTTGAACTGTCAGGGAAAGCCCAACCTGCAAATTCATTAGCAAACTGCTCCCAGGATAAGCTCTCCAACCTGGGGTCCACATAGTTTTTGAACCATTCTCTTGCTTTCTTGCACTTCAAAGTGAACCCCGCCATCTGAATGGCCCTACTATCATTTGCCCCCAGCTCATCTATTATCATTTTTACCGTTTTAAGGTACTCAAACGGATCATCTCCCTTCTTGAACTTGGGAGCATCCAGCTTCAAGTAATCGGTCATCTTTACCTTGCTCCCCATAGATGAGCTAGGCTTGGTTGTTTGGATTTCAGGGGCTACAGGTTCTGCTGGTGGTGGAGGAGGTGCAACATTCCCTGGGTTAGGGTTTGCTGGGTTTGTTGGATTTGGATAGAAGGGTGAAGGTGGATACATAGGGTACTGGGGATATGGTGGGTAAAAAGAAGGGTAAGGCATGTAGGAGGGATATGGGTTAAAGCTGGAGTAATCCGATGTACCCCCCATCGGATACCCTGGGCCCTGAGGAAAGGGTTGATACTGGGGTGGATGAACCCCGAGGCCTGAGCGCCTCCTTGAGATTCTCCCATGCCCTCTTCCGACATGCTCATGCCCAAGCTACCATCTCTTCTCTGCTCATCCTCCTCTGATCCCCTTATATCAGCTGACATTCTACCCTGAACTGTGCCCCTTCTGCTTATATCAAAAGACCTTCTAGGGTCCCTTAACGTTCCCTTTCTACTTGATCTGCATGACATTGCCCTTGGCAAAGCAGGGGGACGAGCATCCATGCCCTCATTCTCTGGTGGGACTCCAGTCAATCGTGTAGATCGACGAGTGCCTCGCATCTTACTTCTGAAAAACAACACACATGCAAAAATATTAACATCATATGGTTCATGTGGAAACACATGAACCCGCACTACATACATCACATATCATTAATGCACATGCATATTATCATGGCATTTCACATCATTAACAAGACAGGATTCTATATCCTATCCTAGTGGACATGATTTTTCCTATTGTGCTTGTCCTTCTATGACATCTATGAGCCCGACACTTTCTAGGTCCGACCTTATGAACCTAGGGCTCTGATACCACTCTGTAATGACCCGAAAACCGGACCGCTACCAACGCTAGGATCCAGATCGACTTAAGGTCGCTGGGACCCATAGCAAGCCTACTATACATCCTGTCATACCTGATAAAATCCCATATATGATAATACTTTTGCATAAAAACTTAAACTTTTTCATATACCAAGCTTGACCTGTGCATGCACCATTTTGTAAACATAAAACCCCACACTGGAGCCCTCATCAAATGCTCTAATGGGGCAACATGACATATGTCAAGCCTGGTTCAACATAACTCATCATTAAAACATTTCATAAGATCATGTACAAAGGGATTAATCATACATTAGGGCCAAGCATAATACTAATCCTCATTACAACACTGAACAATACTTTACATTACATTACATCATTTTACATATCATGTCCACTACTAATCTATTACATATACAAAGCTTTTACCCTTGACGACTTTCCGATCTATCCTGAACCTGCAAACCTGGGGTTAGAGGAGAGGGATGAGTTACAAAAGCCCAGTGAGCAGAACAGTAAAAACAGTTTATTAAACATATGCCATCATGAAATGCATCACATCACAAACAAATCACATCAAGGATGGACTTGTCACCAGTGACCCTCTACATAATCCAATGTGCCCGGTCCACAACGGGAGCTCCTCAGGACTTTCGCTTAACATATCATAACATAACATATCCAATGTGCCAGGGGCGTAGAATGGGCCTCGACCTGGACTTCCATACCATACCATATCATATCATATCAAGGGCCAATGGGTCATCCAACATCCATCTACATTAACATCATATTATGCAATGCATCATATTCGTGAATTCTAATGCAAAACAACCTATTACATACATGGCATTTATGATGCATGATCATGCTTAAAAGTTTATTTGCTTGCAATAAAAAGAGTTGTGTTCTACTCACCTCTGGCTGACTCTAAACTAACTCTGAAGCAGCTAACACTGCTGGCCTCCTCGGTTCCTCGGGTCTGATCCTACATAGGTGGACTCAAATGAGGGACCAAACATACTCTATAAAGACTCTAAACAACTCCCCAAAAACCCCCCAAAACATCATAAAACATTCATAAAAAACAGGCAAAGGAAGGCTGGACAGGGCACTTTCGGCCGCAGGTTCGGCGGCCGAAAGTCCCTCCAGAGCCGAAAGTCAGGCACTTTCGGGGGCAGGGTTCGGCGGTCGAAAGTCCTTCCAGAGCCGAAAGTCACCCACTTTTAGGGGCAGGTTCGGCGGCCGAAACTCCCCTCTAGAGCCGAAAGTCCAAACTTTCGGGGGCGAGTTTAGGCAGCCAAACTGCCTCCACAGGCAGGTTCGGCGGCCGAACCTGGGCTCTCCCAAAGGGTAGAACCCGATTTTGCCTTGCAAAACTAGCCACCCACAACGACCCAACATGCATCAAAACTATACTAAAACATGCATAAACATATTTCCAAGCATATAGGGGCATAAAACTAACCTATACCCCAACAAACATCACATTTAGCATACATTTAACATAAAGGGTACATAAACACTAACATTCTACATCTACTCTAAAGCATGCATCAAAACCCTTAACCCATTCTTAAAACTTACTTAAAACATGAAAGAAGAGAAGGATCTACACTTACCTCTTGAAAATCGAGAGGAGATGCGATCCCAAACTTGGAGATGTGGAGGAACGAGCTCCGGGGGTGTCCAAGCTTCAAAACTTTGATCTTGAGCTCAAAAATCTTCAAAACCAACTAAAAACTCATTAAAACTTTAG
This sequence comes from Manihot esculenta, assembly GCF_001659605.2. NCBI lineage: Eukaryota > Viridiplantae > Streptophyta > Magnoliopsida > Malpighiales > Euphorbiaceae > Manihot > Manihot esculenta. The sequence continues at coordinate 8,852,863 of NC_035171.2, forward strand.
GGGATTGAAGGAAAACAACAAATCGACCATGGAAGGGCGAAAACTCACCTATGCCCGAAAATAGAGAGAGAAAACTCGCCCATTTTCGGACAATGAGCCTTTTATAGGTGGTTGGCTAGACCACCTTTGTAATACCCGGCTAGACTCCGGTATCGGAATTCCTACCGTTCGGTGGAATCTCGGATGTCGAAAACCTCTAGAAGGGTAAAACCATGTTTTTATGAAATATTTTAATGTATTTTATGGTTTTAAGCAAGAAAGAAATTGAGTTTTGAATGAAAAAGTCCATGGAGGCATTTCCAGGTCCGGCCGCCGAATATTGGATGGTTTAGGGGGGCATGTTAGGCTTCCGAAAGTTGCAAAGGTTCGGCCGCCGAACCTCATGTTCGGCCCCCAAACTTGCATGAGTTGTGGAGGCACGTTCGGCTGCCGAAAGGTGGTCTGGCAGCCCCTATATAAGAGCTCCATGGCCGAAACGGGCGAGTTTTCTCTCCATTTTTTGCCAACGGTGAGTTCATGCTCTTTTATGGTGGTTTTCAATGTTTTTCCTTCCGATCTTTCATGTTTTAACAAGTTTTATGTTGATTTGAAGATTTTGAACACAAGAGCAAGTTTTGGAAACTTGGAGACCAAAGAGCGGATCTCTCCCATCTCCGAGTTGGATCGTCTCTCCTCTCGTTCTACAAGAGGTAAGAGTAGATCCATAGTTCCTTTCATGTTTTAAGTAAGTTTTATGAAATTTCTTGGGGTGGAAATGCATGTGTAGGTTTATGTTGAGTTTTTGGTTAAATGTGTGTTTATGAGCAATGTATGTTGGATATGCATGTTGGATGTGTTGTAGATGGGGTTTAGGATAGTTTGAAGCTCCTAGGAGCTTGTATGCTTGAGAATGCATGTTGTAGAATAGGAAAATGCTTGATTGAATGTGTTGGGAGGCTTTTATGCATGTAAAGGCTGAGTTTCTGCCCTTTGGGAAGAACTCAGGTTCGGCAGCCGAAGGCTTTTTCGGCCGCCGAACCTGCCTGTGGTAGCATGTATCGGCTGCCGAACCCTGCCCCCGAAAGTAGACTTTCGGCTTTGGAAGGGACTTTCGGCTTTGGAAGGGACTTTCGGCCGCCGAAGGTGCCGCTGAACATGCATGAGTTTCGTCTCTGGAGGGAACCTTCGGCCGCCGAAGGTGCATGACTTTCGGCTCTAGAGGGCCTTTCGGCTGCCGAACCTGCCGCCAAAAGTGCCCTGTTCAGCCCTCCTTTGTATGTTTTCCATGATTGTTTTAAGGTGTTTTAGGGGATTTTTAGGGAGTATTTGAGAGTCATGTTCATGGATGTTTGGTCTCTCATTTGAGTCCACCTGTGTAGGTTTGGACCCGAGGAACCGAGACCCTCAGCAGTGAGATAGCTGCTTCAGAGTCTTTAGAGCTTCAGCCAGAGGTGAGTGGAATAACTCTTTATGTTTCAAAGCAAATAAACGAATTTTGAGCATGATACATGCATCACGTATGCCATGAGATATACTAGGTTATTTGCATTAGGATTCACGAATATGTTGCATTGCATAACTTGATGATGATGTGGATGGATATTGGATGACCCTTTAGTCCTCGTATGTTATGGTATGATGATGATACGGTATGGATAGTCAGTGAGGCCCATTCCACGCCCCTGACACTATGTTAAGCGAAAGACCAGTGAGGCCCATTCGACGCCCCTGGCACTATGGAATGTATGCTATGTTATGTTATGTTAAGAGAAAGACCAGTGAGGCCCATTCGACGCCCCTGGCACGATTGGACTATGTAGAGGACTATTGGTGATAAGTCCATCCTTGATGTGATTTGTTTGTGATGTGTTGCATTTCATGAAAGCATGAATTTAAATTGAATATTTTATTATTCTGCTCACTGGGCTTTATAGCTCACCCCTCTCCCTTAACCCCCAGGTTTGCAGGTACAGGGTAGACCAGGAGGTCAGCAAGAGTAATGAAGTTATGGTCATGTGATAGCTAGTGTGGACATGATAGAGGTTGATATGTTATGTTTAGTACAGTCATGTAAAAGTATAGTATAGAAATGTAATGTAATGATGCTTATGGAAGTTTAGAGTTGTGCTTGACCATAGTGTGATGTTAATCCCTTTCTAGTACATGATCTTAAATGTTTAATGATGTTTATGTTCAACCAAGCTTAATGTATGATGTTATACCCCATTGGAGCATATGATGAGGGCTCCAGTGTGAGGTTTATGTTATGTCTATGTGCATGTACAGGTTAAGCTTGGTAAAGGAAAAGAAAAATGTTTACAGTTTATGTTGATGAATGAATGATTGAAAAGGAAAGTTCAAATTTTTATGTATGTGTTGATCATGTATGGGATTAAACAGGTATACAGGATGTATGTTAGGCTTGCTACGGGTCTCGGCGGCCTTATGCCGATCTGGATCTTAGCGCCGGTAGCGGTCCGGTTTTCAGGTCGTTACAACCTTTGGAGGCCAAAGGTGCTTCCGCAAACTCCCCATGTTCGGCGGCCGAACTTGAGGTTCGGCAGCCGAACCTCGGTTTTCTTCCTTGGTATTTTTCTTTCAAAAACTCATTTTCTTCTTTATTAAAACCATAAAACACATAAAAACATTTTAGAAAATCATATTTTACCCTTCTAGAGGGTTTCGACATCCAAGATTTCGCCGAAAAGTGGGAATTCCGATACCGGAGTCTAGCCAGGTATTACATTTATATTCTTTAAGGAGGAGTTGGCGATTTTTCTCTTTCTTTTTTTTTTTTATCATCTTCTTTTTCTTCTTTTTTTTCTTTTTTTTTCTTTTTTTTTCTTTTTCTTTTTTAAAGAGGCGGAGGAGGAAGAGAAACTATTTCGTTAACGGGAAAAATAATAAGAACGTTTTAATAGATCTGAGAAAAGATAAGAATGTTTTAATAAATCTGAAAAAATATAAGGATATTTTGATAGTTTTTTTAAACATGTAGAGACTGACTTGTTAATAATGATAATATCCAAAAACTAAATAAAGGGTTTTATTTGAGAATAAAATTAAATTTTAAAAATTTTTTATTTTATTCCTCATCTATTTTAATGGAAAAGAGAATAAGAGAATTATTTTATTGATAAAAAAATATTTTAATAAATTTTTAAAAATATTAAAATTAATTTATTAATAATAGTAATACTCGGTAACTAAATAGTAAACCTCCGAAAATGAAAAACACGTACCCGTTCAAAATAACTATTTTAAAAAGGCTAAAAGTCATGTTTGGTGATCAGATTATTTATCCAAGTGAAGATAATGGATATAACTAATAATTAATTAAGAAATTTATCAAAAGGAATATGCAAACAATAGGATGTAGACACTTTGACAAAAGCAAGAATAATAATTAGTTATATCCATTTATCATAGCCTATTTCATTTTGTAAAATAAGATTTTCTTATTAATTTGAAATAATCCCTAAAATTGATTTTTTAGAAAAAGGAAAATATTGGCTGATAATGATAATATAAGGAAAACTATATTTTGAATAATTTTTTTTTTTCAATTCAAACATTAAATTAAGCTAAGAACTAACTAGAATTAATATAAAAATTTTAAAGATTCAATTATAATATTTTGAGTTTAAGAGAAAATAAAATTTTTTAGTATATCGGTAAGTTTAATTTAAAGGGTCACGTTCTCTCTTTTTACTCTTTATTTTCCTTATTGTCAAATAGCGCATAAACATCATTCTACTACAGTATGCTATCAGTCTTTGTCACTTAGAATTGAACTGTACGTATAGGTATATATGTTTATTCATTTTCATCGTCTATTTAATTCTCCTCCGGCGCTCATGTTAATAAAATCACAGTTATATTAGACTTGCTCTCCTATTTCATATCATATCAAATGAGCTAGATTATCCGGGCTCTTGGTCAGCTCGATCTGCTTTAATCGCAGGTGAAATGGCGTATTGATGGATCGGTTTGTTGAGTAGATTCTAATAGACTTTGGCTTGTTTTTTTCTCAGAAATTCGATTTTCATCCTGAGTGGCAGAGACCACTGGTCATCAAATTAATACAAGTAAAAATTTAACTAAAATTGAAAAATAGTATATGAAATTGTTAAATAGAAATTTTCTGTGTGATCAGTGGTCAATTGGTCATTTCTCCGTGGAATTAATTTTAGATGCACAAGACCAGGTCATTGTTGACCAAGTTATGGATTAAACCTATGGAATTTTAAATTTTTTATTATATTATATATTTGTCTTTTAATAATTATTTTTTTCTTGCTGAAAATGACCTTAAAAAAATAGTAGTTTTGGCATTTTCTTCATCTCATTATCTTTGAATTGCCAATTTATATATACATGAGAAAATGCAGAAGGCGTTGACATACATTTTTCTTTAAAAGGAAAAAAAAAAACATTTTAACTATAATCTTGAAATTGGTAAAATTAAATTTTAAAATAATATTTCAAATAGTAAAATCATAATAAGTAATTAACTACTTAAAATTAATTATCAAATTCTCTTTATCTTATTTCTTAAATTAAGAATTTTACTAAAAATTTTATTCCAATAGATTTTTTTTCATCAATTTTCATATTTATAACTAAAAAAATAATTTCAATAATAAAATTTTCGACCTCATCAAATATATTATTTTAATATAAATTAAATTATAAAATAAAAAATAACGAAATCACATAAAACATTTTATACTTTTTATTTAAAAATAATATTAATTAATTATATCTTACTTTCAATATTTTCTAATGACATTTAAAAATTATCAACTATTAAATGAAGATAACTGAAATTATAAAATATTTTTACATATTTTTTTATTATTACTGTTTATTAAAAAAGTATTTTTTAAAATAAAAAACTCAAAACTGAAATTATAAATATTATTTTTTTAAAAAAAATCTATCAAACTTGGCAACGTTTATCTGATTGTGGTTAATAATTTCAATGACTTCAATCTTTTTCTTTTATTTAAATACATATTCATTGAATTAATTTATAAAATATATTTTATTTTATTTTATTATTATAAAAAATGATTATTTATATGTTATTAAGTGAGGAGATGTTGAAAATGATAACAGTTATGAATTATTGAATCGTGATTGAGATAATATTTTAAAAGGAAAAAGCCATCTAGAAGCATGTTGAGGTAGTCAAGGAGGAAATTACCTAATTAATTAATTTAAATGAAGGTGTCATATGGCTTGACTTTTTGTGAGGTTTTCTCGAAACATCCTACATTTAAGAAATTTCATTGTTCAATGATCCAAATAATACGACATTGATTTACCATTTTCTTTAATAACATATTATTTTTCAATCATTCAAATAATAAATTATCATAAATTATTAAAATATTAGATATATCGATAAAAAACACATGAAAATCCATTAAAATCATGAAAGATCTGAGAAAACACATGACTCACTCAAGGAAGATCAAGTCTCACCTCAGCTCGTGCAAATGAAAAGAAAATCTTATCATTTGACCGATCGAAAGCCTTTTATAGGTGGCTGGGCAGACCACCTTCGGCGGTCAAACGTGAACCCAAAAGTCATCTTCTGCGGCCGAATCTTGACATATCTCCCTTGGTGCTTTTCTTTCCAAAAATTCATTTCCTTTATACTTAAAACCTTAACATTAAACAAGTCGATAAATTATTGAGAGGTCGAATTCCCAACACGTTTGATCCATACATACTGATCGATAAATCGAAATATTAAAATGTCTAGTGAACAAATAGCTTTCAATAAAAAATAATATATTACAATTAAAAAGACTTTAAATGATATAAGAAATTTTTTCTTGTCAAGAAATTAAAAAAAAAGTAAAAAGTTGAATAATTATTAAAATTATTAGCCGTATAATTAATTTTGAATATTTTTACACTCTCTTATTTAGAATTAAGAATTTTATAAAAATTTAATTTAATTTTTTTTATTAAATTCTTATTTAGAATAAAAGAATATAAAATTTTTTACCTTAAAAAGATTCTCATTACGTATAAAAATAAAATTATGAATAATTTTATAAGAATTTATTTAAATTTTTTTAAAATTATTTATATTAAATGAAAAAATAATGTTGAATTTATGTTAAATGCATCGTATTTAAGAATATCTAATTGTATATTTGTGTTTATATATTTTTTATTAATGAAGAAAATATGAAAATTAAATATATTTGAAAAAAAAAATCAAATCAAAATGCATATACTTTTCAAAGAAATTAATAAAAGTAAATAAAATAAATTCTCCATAGAATTTCAACCTTTTTTACGTATTGAAAAAGAATCTATAAAGACACATTTATTTAGAAAGCTTTTTGAAGATTCACTACCTGCTGTAGAAAAAATATGCTTACAATTGTCTCCCACTATTGAGGCATCTAGGTTGAAAGCTTTAGACATTGAAACTGGGTGTTGCCATCTCTTTTGGACCTTTTATCAAACACTTATATGAAAAGTTTGTTGGTGTCCAGGCTGCTTAATCTTGACTTTTTGAGGACTACAGCTAGTATTTTCATATTCCTTGATTATTTGAGATTCAGAAAAAAAAAAAAGAATTTATGTGTGTGTGAGAAAAAATTTACCAGTGATTGAATCGTATTTCCTCTCTTTTATTTTTTTTTTTTGTCCTCTAGTAATACATGATTGCTACCGTATTACAGTATCACATGTTGCTGTCACACAGAACTATACGTACAGACGTATTTGTCTATCCATTTTCATAGGCAGCCATTTAATTTCTTTATGATGCTCGTGCTGACATAGAATGAACTCTGATGGGTTTTAAATTTGACTGTTTTTCGAGAACTCAATTTTAGTTTTAGCGTCGATGGCTCAACGGTCATCATTTCTCTATAAAAAATTATTCGTCCGATTTTTTGTATATATAATTTAAAGTTTATGTATACGAATTAAAATAATAATTATTTTAAATATTAGTAAAAATAAGATTTATTGACTTAAAAAGATAATAAGTTTACTGTTATTCATATTTATAATTTAAACTTTAATTTTGGACAAAAACTCTAAATTTTAAATTTTTTATAATTTAACAATTTTTAAAATTAATTTTAATCAGATTATTTTATTTTTATCCTGTTAACAACTTAATTAATAGAAATTAAATTTTAATTAAAATTCTAAACTCTTAATTATATGAAAATTTTAAATTATATAATTGAAATACTTAATTCTCTCATATTTAAATAAAAATATTAATTGAGAATTTTAGATAATTAGAGATTTAAAGTCTTAACCAAAATTTAATTTAAGATAATCAAATTATTTATATAATAAAAATAATACAAGCCATTCTGATATAAAATAATAGTAATACTAATAAAAAGAATGTAATTTAATGCATATTACACTAACAAACTCATAGTTTGCAGCTTCTGCCTTGAAGTAAGCAGCTAAAGCCTTCAATTAGCAAAGCAAAGCAAATTTCTATCGTTTCTGGAAATTGAAGGCCTTGATGGAAATGGCGAAAGTAAATGCAAAGAGTACAGTGATCCCAACAACAACACCTGCAACTACTCCAAGAAAATCATGCTTAATACCATAGTAGTCATTCACATATTCCTCCACTGTTTGCCCAGTATTCCCCAGCATTGTCTTTACATCACCAAACTGTGACCCTAGTAATCCATACAAGGTCCATGATATTGGACATCCCCAGTAGTACCATCTCCACCACACAGGCATTTTCTGTAGTTTAACAGGTAGAGAGAAAGAGTGAAATTAGTTTACAGGATGATTATACTTGAAAAACCAAGCATTTGCAAGAACTACAGGTTGCAGAAGAGACTTACAGTTCTTGGAATCATGAATCCTGAAAACAGACTCCATATTGAATAGAATGCAGAGGATACTATTGATGCAATGTGGTGGTTTGGCGTCACAGCAACGGTCATCATTCCATAGTAGGTGAAATACAACAATGTGAAGAGCAAGAAGAATAGATACCAAAAGAACTTGGCAGCGGTCCATTCAAACCCAATCATTGCATATGTTATAACACTGTAGACTACAGTTTGAACAAAAATATATGGAATCTCAATCAAGGCCTGTATGAAAAAATGAATCAGAGTAAGAGAACATACACAACTTTCTATAAATTGATTGGTATGTAATGCTCTATTGATTGTTACCTGTGCATAAGCATAGGGCATTGCAGAATACATTCCAGCAGCTTTCTCTCTATAAAAGACAGTTCTTTCAACAGCAACAACTGGCTGCACGGATGTTGCATTTTGCAGCCCAAGGAAAAGCACAGCTGCGTACATTGAACCCAACGCATTGGAAAGATCTGATTGCCTTTCCCTGCAGTTCAAAACATCGCAATAAGAAAACAAAATAGGAAACAACCATTGGAACTTAAACTTTTAGATTGTTTATGTACTCCTACGTGACTTACGTTTTGGTGCCAAGGTCCCAGAAAATCGTCCCGAACATCAAGGCAATAAAGGTAGTGAACCAAAATCTTACGGCGGTGTATGGTGGATTCCGCCAGTATGACCAAGATTGCTTCCATAGGCAAGCTATGCATTGGGTTAAGAAGGGCTGCGAGTATTGTGTAGGGAAGTAGAGGTCCTCTGTACCAGGAGCAGGCTTGCTTAATTCCTGAATCATTTCCTTATTTCTCCTGAATCATATGCCACAAGTCAGCAACAAATTTAGGAAAAACTAAACTCTATATTCTTTAGATAAGTGCTACAATATATCTGTGGTCAGAACATATAGGCACCATGGTAGAAGAATTCTCAGTTTTAACTATTGGTTAGTAAGGAAAAAATGGTACCTGTAGAGATCTGAATTCCTGTAAATGTTAGCAAAATCAACCCCCAAAGTTAACTCTTGGGCAGAACTGCTAACTTCCAGCATCCAAGTTGCTGGATTATAACCATCTGTAATTTTACTGACTCCTTCAATTCCCTGGACAAAAAGAATCATAATTGAATTAGAATAATATGAACAAAGGCTATAAATAAAGACATGCATATGCAATCCTGTGTTATTTGTCCATATCGGAATTGTACCTCAAAATATTCAATCAGATGGCAAGAATGGCGACCCAATGGCCCGACATATATCTCTTCCCCTCCTCTCTTCATCAGGAATAACTGCATATCAAAATGAATACATGAAGTTTATGTTCAAAAAAATCCAAAATAAAGCATTAATTCTTATAACCTTCTGAACATTTCTTACCTCATCAAAGGCTTCAAATATGTCAATGCTTGGCTGATGGATGGTGCACACAACAGTTCTTCCTGTGTCTACAGTGTTCCTAACTGTTCTCATTACAATTGCAGCAGCTCTTGCATCTAGACCTGAAGTTGGCTCATCCATGAATATTATAGAGGGGTTTGCTACTAGTTCAACTGCAATGGTTAGCCGCTTCCGCTGTTCAGTAGACAGACCGTTCACCCCAGGCAACCCGACTAGTGCTTGCCTTAGTGGATTCAGCTCCACAAGCTCCATGACTTCTTCAACGAACATCTGCATCAAAAATTTTCAACGAGTTAATTATCTGTGGCTGACTTAATACTCTTCCATTCAATTGATTATAGATACTCACAAGCATCTTCAGAAAAACAGAACAGGTCGCTTTAAACTTAACAAATAATTAGCTATCGGATATAAATAAATTTTGAAACATGTAATGGAAATTAATTTGAATGAACTACCCAGAAGGCAGCAAGCTTAAATAAAACAAGGATGAGAGTGATGGTAATCAACGGATACAAACTTCCACAGAAAACAGATGCTTAAATAGCCTTCTGATAAAGATTCTTACTTTTCTGGTTTCAGAGTCGACGTCAGAAGGTAAACGAAGCCAAGCTGAGTAGACTAAGGATTCATAGACAGTAACATGTGGAGAGTGAATGTCATTTTGCTCACAGTATCCTGAAATTCTAGCAAAAGTTTCTTGCTGCTTTGGATACCCAGAAATTCTGACATCCCCCTCAATGTATCCACCTGTTTTTCTACCAGCCAGCACATCCATCAGAGTGGTTTTTCCAGCACCACTAACACCCATTAAAGCTGTAAGAACACCTGGCCTGAAAGCACCACTCACACCCTTCAAAAGCATTAATTTATCTTCAACTACTCCTTGATGTTTCATTTCCTGTAAAGTTTAATTTAACAAGATTTAGTTAGTATCATTTGTTGCATATGATATATCAATGCAATAAGGTATTGTTCTATATTCCTAACTCTTGATACCTGGGGCATGTCCACAGAGTATATAACATTATCAAAAGTGATGGAATGTGGTTCAAATGGAAGAACCATTCCTTTTTTCTTGTTATGGCTTGATTCGTTATTTTCGCTTGTTCCACTCTCTGCATGTAAATTGAACTTGTTAGATTGGCAACTAATAGGAGCATAAAGAAATGATAGCTGAGCTACCCATTATCAACAAGTCTATTACCTGTGTTGGTTCTGTGGCTGCTTTCAAGTTGTGATAACTGAATGGCTCCTCTAGTTTTGTCATTTTCTTCAGGCTCATCAGAGATAACGGCCTGAGGCTTCTCAAATGCTGCCGAACATAAATTGAAAAATATTAATAAAAGCTCTCACTCTCAGAAATCATGGGATTGAGATAGTTATGATACTCACTGTCAAGGAGCGTGAGAGCAACAGTGTAAAGGAAGTTGAAGAGAAACATATACCCTGCTGATGCCCCTACTCCTATCCAATACCAATATGCATGTGGGAAATACCCGCCATTTTTCAGAACTTGAACTCCTAGGGATTCTGTTGAGCTTGAGTTTGCTGGAACCTGTAATTTATAAAGTAAGTTATCAGTTGGTCATGGAGATGCAAATACTAAAACATTGATGTGGCTAGCTCAAGGAAATTACATGACTCCAACTATTCCCAAGAAACTCATTAGCAAGAATTGAATTCTGCCCATACATCAGTGGTGATACCCAGTAACCCCATATCCACCATTTCTTTATGTTTTCTGTTGCATAAGAAAAATTTCATAAGTATTTCAGGTATGATGCAAGAAAGATTTAATTTATAAAGCATAGTTGTAGACGAATTATACCTCGTGACAGGATAACGCCACCCAAAGCAAAAAGTGTAAGAAGTGCAAATGAACCAAATGTGTTAGCAACAATCATGTTCCTTCCAACTGAAGCAATAAATCGGAAAAGAGCAGAGGCCATCTGGTTCACCAGTAAGAGCAGCAAGTACTGCTTAAATAACCTGCAGAAAACGGGTCACTTTATTACATCAATTGAATCAGATCAGAGCAAATACGAAAGGATATAATGTTATTTTTCTTTTATCTTACCTTCCAACGTTAGGATCAAATCCAATAACATAATAAGAGAGGAACACCCAAACACCAACTTCCAAAAATGTGATAGGAATTTTAAGGATCCATGAGGGAATAGAATATGCCCATGGAGGAAAGAATAAGATGTTCCTTTGCTTGTAGAATACAGGAAGCTTTGCAATGGTCATGGACAGCTCTGACATACCATTAAACATGATTGTGATCAGGGTGAAGAACAAAGCACCTATATAAATTCCTCCACCTTCAAGATCATCCTTACTCATCTCAGTCCTAAAGAAGAGCGTCATGCCAATGATTGCCATGATGATAAGCTGGTAACGGAGAAACAGTGAGAAATCATTAGCCCACATGCAAAATTTGGAAACTGAAAATAGTATAATCCAAATTAAGTTGATAATTACTTGGGAAAGCTTGAAGATGTACACAAAAGAGTTCCTTTTCATGAGCAAGTATTCTCTTGAGAAGTTTGCTTTAAGCAGCTCCATCTTTCCAACACCGTAGGGTTTGGTTGTCAGGGCAGCCGGGTGATTCTTGCTTTTATCAAATGGAGTTGAAAGAACTTGTGTAATTGTTTGTCCCACTTCAAATGATTTAAAAGCCTCAGCAAATTCCTTCACTGTCACAAACCTGTAAGGCTGATCTTTACGTGCCCAATACTGCTGCTGATCTTTCTTTGAGGTCACCTGCAACGAATTCATTATTCACAAAGGTTAATGTAACTTCACACGTAAGGATATTTTTATGGAAAATATAACAGTAAAAACATAAATCAATTACCTCTTGCAAGAAATCAGCAACACCTTTTCTTTCAGGACACTTGAAGCCCATATTTTCAAAAAACTCGAGCACATGCTCACGAGGACCCTGATACACAATCTGGCCATCTGAGAGCAGAATAATATCATCGAAGAGGTTATAAGTCTCTGGTGCTGGCTGAAGGAGAGAAATGACAGCAGTTCCATTTAGAATGTGAACGGACTGCCTTAATGAGTTTACAATTGAGAAAGTTGTTGAGCTGTCCAAGCCAGTAGAAATTTCATCCATAAACAATGCCTTTGCTGGTCCAACCAGCATTTCACCTGCAATTGCAATTGTTAGATTTTCATTTGCATGATTGAAAAAGCTAACTGAGAATAGTTATTTGCTGGTAGAAATAGACTAATGGACTTTATATTATTTACCTGTTGTTACACGTTTCCTTTGTCCTCCAGAGATACCCCGTATCATTTCATTCCCCACCATAGTATCTGCGCAGATATCTAATCCTAATATCTGAAAGTTTTAAGAGAAAGGCATTAAACAACTTAGCATATCATATGCATGGTTTTTGAAATATCTTTTATGATGTTAGAATACTTCAATGTGATACCTACCTTTAAAACATAATCTGTGACCACACTGGTCTCTTGACCTTCTGTTGCTGCTGCCTATGAATGGAAGATAAAATAAAGTGGAAATTAGTTGTTGTCAAAACAACATATTCTATAAAAGACCCTCTTCTAATTGACCAAAAACAAAAACACCAATTCGAGCAAATTATTACAAAGAATTGATAAAAAAAAAAAATCATTTAGATTGCAGGAGTGGAATATAAAAACAGGAATATGGTTTATGGCTGTAATATTCAAGCCCTTGCTCGATTTGTTTAGCTGAAAATTATCATGCCCAATTGTCCATATTGGGTGAGGCGAATAGTATCACCTATAAAGAGGTTTACAAATACTTTCCATATCAGAATAGCGCATCTATGGGGTTTCTGCTACCAAATTTTTTCACTAGTAACTTCTCTCACCTTCATAAAGACATCAAGGTCAGGATCAGGCTTAATATTTGCTGCTTTTTCTCTCCTTGACAACTCTGCTAACATTTCTGCAATTCATAAAAATTTAAACTTGTAAAGTTCATATTATGTACTGGTCAGCCATATACATCACGAAAACGGTGTGGAGAAAAAAGAAAAGAAAAGAAGATCTAGCTCTGTGATCTAACCATGTTGGGTTCCAACTCCTTGGCATCTGGCTGAAAATGCCAAAGTTTCCCTTACAGTCATTTCTCCTATGTGGAGATCATGTTGACTGATATAGGCCGCAGTTCTCTGTGGAATGAACTCATTCAATGCATGACCATTGTAAGTCACATTTCCAGAAACCTGCAAGACAGGTTCCAACATCTCAAGCTTAAGATGAATCCAAAGAACGAGAAAGCAAACATTAAAAGCTAAATCCTCATGGAAGATACAAAAGCTGTAAGAATATTTATCACTATATACCTTTAGATTAGGGTCAAGTTTTCCAGCCAATGCCAGCAAGAGTGTAGTCTTTCCAGAGCTTGGAGGACCCAAAAGCAAAGCCATTCTGCAGTATATATACCAAAAAGATTAGAAATGGATATGGAATTTCACTTCAAATTAGGAAAGGCCTAAGCAATCAGATATTCAGATCATGTTCATCTCACCTTGATGGCTTGATGACTCCACTAACATCCTTAAGGATGGTCAATGGTCTCTTTCTATTTGGAAGGATGTGAAGATAATTCAACAAACCCTTCAGAAAAAGGTAGAAATTAGCCTACAGAACACAATAACAAAACCAGAAAGAAAATTTAACCATGACCCACTTTAAATGTTTCAAGCTACTTACCTCTACAATGCTAATAGAAAAGTTAAGGAATGAAGGCAAAGCATTACTTCCTACTAAAGCTTCCGCTTCAACATTTAGATGCTCATACCGAACTTCAATAGTTGGAACTTCAATACCAACCCTGAAATGACAAGAAAGAAGAAAATTATCACAAAAACTTTAGGCTCATTCTCACATTTTCTCGAATACAAAACAGAGAAGATGGAGAAATCTTTACCTATCAATACGGTTCTTGAGCTTCAACAAGAACTTCTCGTTATCCTCTTCAGCAACTTTGACCAACCTCTCTAGCAAAGCTTTCCTTTCTTGAAATCCAAGATTTTCCACATCAATCTCATTAGCTCCACCTTTGGATACACTCACCAATATACCTTTTCTCAGACGATCATATGTAGGTAGCTTCTCAAGCGCAGCCCATTTTAGAGCCTCCTCATCGTCTTCTTCCCGTGAAGATCTTGAAAAAACATCCAACCCATTATTTCTCCACACCGAAGAGCTCCCTCTTCGTAAACTGCTACTTGCTTTATAGAGATCACCCTCCATTGTAAGTGGTTTGGAACTTCAAAACCAAAAACAGCTAAAACCCACCAACACACAGATAATAATTCTCTCGTTAGCTTATCTAATTCGTGATTAGAATGAAGAAGGCCAAAATCTTGAGCTCTTGTGCTGAAAGCACAGGCAAAAACGTGAAGTGGGTTTCTTAGTACAAATGAGTTGGAGGAGGGAACCCCTTTTATAAGCCAGAAGTACAGGACTGGCGGCTATACAAAATTCAAACTTAGGTGCATTTTCTGTGAAAAAAAAAAAAAAACAAGAAAAATAGGAGTTTTTGATTTTCTAAACTCTGCCAATCTGAATTCACTAACAAAGGAAGAAAAGTCTGTTCAAAATTTTTCACATCTAGAAACTGGAATGGCTGCATGAGAAGTTTCCCATATAAAATTGCCTTTTCGTAATTTTTTTTTTAAATAAAATTTAAAAGGAAATATAACGAATAAATTAGAAGTCTCCAATCAAGCTAACCTTATTTGAGTTTTATAACATTTACCGTTGACACGACAATTCAATGTTGGGAAACTTGGTTGAATTACTAGATAATTATAAAATTATTTAATTAATATTTTAAAGAAAAATAATTTTATTTTATATTTTAATCAATGTATTTATTAAAGTTGAATATAAAGTAAAATTAGACATAAAAAAACAGTTGAATATAATCATAGAAAATAATTTATTTTTGATGAAAATATTTTTCAAGAAAATAAAATTTTCCATTTTTTAAATTTTATTTTATTTTCAATAACCCTATTTAATTTTATTTTCAAGAAAATAATTTTATAATCTATTTAATTTTATTTTATTTTAAAATTTTTTTCTAAAATATCTCTTAATATTTAATAAAATTTAATATATTTAAAATAAATATAATTAAACCGTAAATAAAAAAATTTATATTTTTTAATAAATATAAAAAATAAAGAATAAAAATTATGGAACAGAAAAAAAATTTAGCGTATTTAATATTATCATAATGTGATAATTAACAGTTTATATAGAATATTAATTATAATAATGAATAAAATCATATTGTATTAGAAGGTGTTTTCATTTGTATTATCAATTTAATTATAATTTATTTTATATTTTTTAAAAAAAAATATTTTAAATGTATAATTTTTATATTTAATGGTTGAATTATCATAATAATAATAATAATACTATTAATATAAAATACAATAATTACTAAAGTACTTGATAAATAAAAAATAAATTTCAAAATAAATTCAATAGTTTAAAATCAACTTATTGTAGCCTACCTATTATATTAAATGAAATAAAGTTAAAGGAAAATTTATCACAATTAAAAATTAGCATTATAATTTTTTTTTTTAAAATTTAGTTTGTGAACAAAAATATCTCACATTAAATATTTTTCTTAAAATAATATTTAAATATTAAAAAACATAAAGTAATAATATATATGCAAGTGGTTGGATATTCAATTAGAGTTTAATAAAGCTTTTTATAGTAATTTTTAAATTTTATTGTAATTATAATAATTTATTAAATTAATTTTGACTGAATTTTAATTAATTTATATAACATACTAAATGTTATTATTTTTATCATGCAAGTAAATTGATTAATTTAAATTTTTTAAGTAAGAGAAATTAAATATTATATAATTTAAAATTTTCATATAATTTAGGTTTAAAATATTAATTAAAATTTAATTTTAATTAATCAAATTATTTATGTGATAAAAATAATAGTATGTAGTATATCATATAAGTTAATTTAAATTTAATTAAAATTAATTTAAAAAATTATTATAATTATAATAAATTCGAAAGTTAAGATTTTTTAATTTAAAATTAAAATTTTTTAAATAAGAAAAATAGTAAAATTATATATTTTTTAAATCAATAGACTATTTAAAAAATATAATTTTTTAAAATTTAAAAATTTGCACTGTCAAATTAAGAAAAATAAGAAAAACAAACTCAAAACTTTTCTGAAAAATGAAAACACAATGCAAGATAAGCCACTTTCTTTATGCTTTAGTTTTATAGATATAAAATTAAACATTCATTTTTTTTAAAAAAATAATAATTTTTAAAATTTAAAGTGATAAAATAAAAATTAATGATTTAAAAAATTAGAGAAAATATTTTAATACTTCTGTAATTATTTTTTAAAAAAATAGGAGAATTGGGGGAATAAAACCGAAATCTCTTAAATTTACTTAGATGCACTTACCACTATATTAAGTTTGTGAGTATTAATCTTTGTAATTTTAAATATACATATTATTTAGTTTCTAATGAAAAAATAAAATAAATTGACTAATGATTTTTTTATGAAAAGATAAAAAAATTTAATTTTATAAAATATATGAATATTTTAATTGAGTCATTTTTAAATAGAGACGAAATAATTTAATGAAATTTTGTAATAATTATCCCTTAAAAGATTGAGAATTAATTTGAATAAAAAAATTAAAAATTAAATTATGTGAACCTTGAATTAAAGTTTAGAGGGTGATTTCAACGTTTTTTTCATTTTTTACCATTGGAATTTTTTATTTTTTTTAATGTGTTGTAGGCCATTATTTTATTTTCATTAAAACCATTTTGATATATAAAATAAACAGAATTTGTAATTTGATAAATCTTGCACTTACAGACTTGCATTAACTTTGAAGCTTCTGCTTGTATGCAAGCAGCTAAAGAAAGCCTTCAAACAGAAAAATATACAAGAACTTGCTACTTCCTAGTTTTGTTGACAGCAAAATCTTTATAATTGCCTATATTAAAGGAAAAAAAAGTTTTCTACCGCCTCTGGAAATTGAAGGCCTTGATGGAAATGCCAAAAATAAATGCAAAGAGAACAGTGATTCCAACAATGACACCTGCAGCTACTCCAACAAAATCATGCTTAATACCATAGAAATCATTCACATATTCCTCCACTGTTTTACCAGAATCTCCCAGCATTGTCTTTATATCAGCAAACTGTGATGCAATTAATCCATACAAGGTCCATGATATTGGACATCCCCAGTAGTACCATCTCCACCATACAGGCATTTTCTGTAGTTTAACGGGTAGAGAAATAGAGTAAAGTTAGCTTACAGGATTATCATATTTGAAAAACCAAGCACTTGCAAGAACTACAGGTTGCAGAAGAGACTTACAGTTCTTGGAATGATGAATCCTGAAAACAGATTCCATATTGCATAGAATGCTGAGGATACTATTGATGCAATGTGGTGGTTTGGCGTCACGGCGACTGTCATCATTCCATAAAAGGTGAAGTACAACAATGTGAAGTACAAGAAGAATAGATACCAGAAAAACTTGGCAGCAGTCCATTCAAATCCAATCATTGCATATGTTATCACACTGTAGACTCCAGCTTGAGCAAAAATGTATGGAAGTTCAATCAAGGCCTGCAGGAAAATATTTGAGTGGTGGTAAATAGAACATACACAACAATGTATGCACTGTGATAACTAGTAGATACACAAGGGTGTGAGATCCGGAAACGTGGAATGTATGAGATTGTGGTTAGAGTTTTGAATGAGGGTGAGGGTATTGAATGAAGGCCTAGTTGATGAAGGGAGTAATTATTCTGGGCTCGAAGTTTTGAAGTGTTTAAGGTTAGGAGTTGCAGAGAGAGTTACGAGGCTGAAGGAGACAAAATGTAAGTTTTACTTTTTTAACATAGGTGAGGGTTCTTATACTATCTGTTCATACAAGGTACGTCTGGTAAATATCCCTTCAAACAAAGCAACAGCACTTTACAGATGTTGTAGTCGGCTCATTAAAGATTACCAATCAGCTTATTTAATATTTAGCCGGTTAAGGCCATATCTTTGCCCTGAATTAGATTAGGTTGGGGCGGCTAAGACATGCGTATTTAAAGTATAGTATGCTCTATTGGGCAATGAGGATCAGGGCGCCAAAGTGCCCTGATCTTCTTAGTGAGCTGATTCTCCTAATCAGATTTCCAAAGTGTCCTGACCCATCTGTATGATGGTTCAGGTCTGACCACACCCACAGCACTGTAGTGGGGTACACGTGGCGCGATCTTAGATGGGGTTATAATATATACATTATCACACTGGTTGTTTATAATGTTTTTATTAGTTGTTACCTGTGCATAAGCATAAGGCATTGCAGAATACAATCCGGCAGCCTTCTCTCTATAAAAGACAGTTCTTTCAACAGCAACAACTGGCTGCACAGATGATGCATTTTGCACCCCAAGGAAGAGAACAGCTGCATACATTGAACCCATTGCATTGGAAAGATCCCCTTCCTTTCCTCTGCAGTTCAAAACATGGGAATGAGAAAAGCAACCAGAATGAAAACAGGAAAAAGAAAATGGAACTTAAACTTTTAGATTGTTGTAGTACTCCCATGTGACTTACTTTTTGGAGCCAAGGTCCCAAAAGATTGTCCCGAACATCAAGGCAATAAAGGTCGTGAACCAAAATCTTACACCAGTATATGGTGGATTCCTCCAGTATGACCAAGATTGCTTCCATAAGCAAGCCAAACATTGGGTTAAAAAGGGCTGTGAGTATTTTGTAGGGAAATAGAGGTCCTGTGTACCAGGAGCTGGCTTGCTTAATTCCTGAATCATTGTCTTGTTTCTCCTGATCATATGCCACATATCAGAAAAAATATAGGAAAACTATAAACAACAGGTATTATATATCTGCTGTCAGAACATGTTGGCACAGTGGTAGAAGACTTCTCAGTTTAACTGTTGATTTATAAGAACAACAATGGTACCTGTAAAGATCTGAATTCCTGTAAATTTCAGCAAAATCAACCCCCAAAGCTAACTCTTGAGCCGCACTAGTAACTTCCAACATCCAAGTTGCTGGATTATAGCCATCTGTAATTTTACTGACTCCTTCCATTCCCTGGATAAAAAGATCAATGGCGATATTAGCATGAATATAATATGAATAAGGTTCCAAAGACATGTCCATAACGTCAAAGGTACCTCAAAATATTTGATTAAATGGCAAGAATGGCGACCCAATGGCCCGACATAGATCTCTTCTCCTCCTCTCTTCATCAGGAATAACTGCAACGCCATAAGATAAGTTATGTTCATAGGCAGAAAAATCTAAATTAAAGCATTGATTCTTATTCTCGTCTAAACATTTCTTACCTCGTCAAAAGCTTCAAAAATGTCAATACTTGGCTGATGGATTGTGCACACAACAGTTCTTCCCGTGTCCACAGTATTCCTAACTGTTCTCATTACAATTGCAGCAGCTCTTGCATCTAGCCCTGAAGTTGGCTCGTCCATGAATATTATAGACGGGTTTGCCACTAGCTCAACTGCAATGGTTAGCCGCTTGCGCTGCTCAGTGGACAAACCATTCACACCAGGCAATCCAACAAGTGCTTGCCTCAATGGATTGAGCTCCACAAGCTCCATGACTTCTTCAACAAACATCTGCATCAAGATTTTTCAATATGAAGTTAATTGCATGAGGCTGAACTGGAACCTTTCATTTATGAGTTGTAGAAAGATGAACTGAAAAGTTTTCTGATACAGTCATTAATCAGGATCAACTTCACAAGCATTCTCAGCAAGACTGAAGAGGTTATTTTGAACTTGCCTCTGAACTAGTTAATGCAAATTAATTTGATTGAACTCGCACCAGATACTTGTCAAGCTAAAAGAAACAGGCATGTAGTTTGATAAAATTCAAAAAAAGTAAACTCATTGAAGATAGATTCCTACCCTTCTGGTTTCAGAGTCGACTTCTTGCGGTAGACGAAGCCAAGCAGAGTAAACTAAGGATTCATAGACAGTAACATGTGGAGAGTGGATGTCGTTTTGCTCACAGTATCCTGAAATTCTAGCAAAGGTTTCTTGCTTCTTTGGATACCCAGAAATTCTGATGTCCCCCTCAATATATCCACCTGTTTTTCTGCCCGCCAGCACATCCATCAGAGTGGTTTTACCAGCACCACTAACACCCATTAAAGCTGTGAGAACACCTGGCCTGAAAGCACCACTTACACCCTTCAAAAGCACCAACTTATCATCGAGAACTCCCTGATTTTTCATTTCCTGCAAAGTTCAACTTATCAAGGTCAGGTCTGCTTCAATGGAAGGATGAAATTGTTCCATTTTCCTAACTTTTGATACCTGGGGCATGTCCACAGAGTACATAACATTATCAAAAGTGATGGAACGAGGTTCAAATGGAAGAACCATTCCTTTTTTCCTGTTATGATTCGACTCGTCAATTCCACTTGTCCTACTCTCTGCATGTAATTTAAACTTGTTAGATTGGTAACTAATAGGATAAGGAATGACTTGAGCTGAACCAATTATCATTACGTCTGTTACCTGTGTTGGTTCTATGACTGCTTTCAAGTTTTGATAACTGAATGGCTCGTTCACTACTTTTACTTTCTTCAGGTTCATCAGATATAACAGCCTGAGGCTTCTCAAATGCTGTCATCCATTAATTGTAAAACCATCGTCAATATCAACCGTTATAGGGAAACTGGCATAGATAGGATATTCAGATACTCACAGTCTAAGAAAGTGAGGGCCACAGTGTAAGCTAAATTAAAAAGCAATATATATCCAGCTGATGCTGCTACTCCTAACCAATACCAATATGCATTTGGGAAGAATCCGCGACTTTTCATAAATTGAACTCCTAGGGAATCTGTTGAGTTTGAGTTTGCTGGAATCTGTGATTAGAAAAACAAGTCAGCTTTCAGTTGGTTTTGGAGATGAAAATGCGAAAAATGAAAATGGCTAGCTCAAGGAAGTTACATGACTCCAACTGTGCCCAAGATACTCATTAGCAACAATAGCATTCTGCCCATACATCAGTGGTGACACCCAGTAACCCCAGATCCACCATTTCTTTATGTCCTCTGTTGCATAGAAAAGAAAATTAAAGAATTTCAGTTTTCATATACGAAAGAATTAATCTCTAAAACACAGTTGTATACAAGTTATACCTCGTGACAGGACAAAGCCACCCAATGCAAAAAGTGTAAGAAGTGCAAATGAACCAAATGTGTTGGCAACAATCATGTTCCTTCCAACTGAAGCAATAAACCGAAAAAGAGCAGAAGCCATCTGGTTCACAAGTAAGAGAAGCATGTACTGTTTAAATAGCCTGCATAAAACACATCACGTTATTATATCAACCAAATCCAAGCAGAACAAATAATACAGGAATCATGATATTTTTCTTCTCTTACCTTCCAACATTAGGATCAAATCCAATAACATAATAAGTGAGGAACACCCAAACACCAACTTCCAAAAATGTGACAGGAATTTTAAGGATCCATGAGGGAATTGAATATGACCATGCGGGAAAGAATAAGAGGTTCCTTTGCTTGTAGAATACAGGAAGCTTAGCAATGGTCATGGACAGCTCTGCCATACCATTAAACATGATTGTGATCAAGGTGAAGAACAAAGCACCCAAATAAACTCCTGCGTCTTCAAGGTCATCTCGTTTCATCTCAGTCCTAAAGAAGAGTGTCATACCAATGGTTGCCATCATTATAAGCTGGGAACAGTAAAAAAAAAGAGAGAAATCATTAGATCATATGCAAAATTTGGAAACTGATAATAGCTATAGTCTATGTTCTGTTGATTGTTGTTACTTGGGAGAGCTTGAAGATGTACACAAAAGAGTTCCTTTTCATGAGCAAGTATTCTCTTGAGAAGTTTGCTTTAAGCAGCTCCATCTTTCCAACACCATAGTGTTTAGTTGCCAAAGCAGCTGGGTGGTTCTTTCTCCTATCAAATGGAGTTTTCAGATCTCCTGCAATTTTTCGTCCTACTTCATATGATTGAAATGCCTCAGCAAATTCCCTCACTGTGATAAACCTGTAAAGCCGATCCTTACGTGCCCAATACTGCTGCTGATCTTTCTTTGATGTCACCTATAATGAATTCATTATTCACAAATGTCATGCAACTTCACATGTCTGGTTCTTCGAAAAGAAGATCCAACTGTAAAACCATAAATTAATTTACCTCTTGCAAGAAATCAGCAACACCTTTTCTTTCAGGACACTTGAAGCCCATATATTCAAAAAATTCGAGCACATGCTCCCTAGGACCCTGATACACAATCTGGCCATCTGAGAGCAGAATAATATCATCAAAGAGGTTATAAGTCTCCGGTGCTGGCTGAAGGAGGGAGATGACAGCGGTTCCATTTAGAATGTGAATGGATTGCCTTAGTGAGTTCACAATTGAGAAAGTTGTTGAGCTGTCCAATCCAGTAGAAATTTCATCCATAAACAATGCCTTTGCCGGTCCAACCAGCATTTCACCTACAATTGGATTGTTGTAAATTTTTGCCAATGATTGAAAATGCCAAGTATCAATAGTTCTTTGACGCCAGAAATAGGCTAATTGAGGTTATATATTTACCTGTTGTAACACGCTTCCTTTGTCCTCCAGAGATACCCCTAATCATTTCATTTCCCACCAGAGTATCTGCGCAGATATCCAATCCTAATATCTGAAAATTTTAAGAAAGAAAGATATTAAGTAACTTATTGGATATCATACACATGGTTTTTTGAAAGATTTACTTTTGATAATTAGAATACTTCAAAGTAATAGCTTATACCTTTAAAATATAATCTGTTACCACACTGGTTTCCTGACCTTCTGTTGCTGCTGCCTATGATATAAAAAATGGAAGAAAATGAAATTAATTCTTCAATATTTTCTATTAAAGAAGCTCTTCTAGATGACCAAAATCAAGAGAACCACTTCAAGTTCTAGCAAATGCTTACAAAGAATTGACAAAAATGTCTTTTTTTTAACTGAAAATATTTCACTAATAGTAACTTCCCTTACCTTCATGAAGAAATCAAGATCCGGATCAGGCTTAATATTTGCTGCTTTTTCTCTTCTTGACAACTCTGCTAACATTTCTGCAAAGCACGATAATAAACTCGTCATGTTAATATGTCACTTGAATACATCACTAATATAGTGTTAGAGAAATAAATGAAAAGAAGATTCATTGTTGTGATCTAACCATGTTGGGTTCCAACTCCTTGACATCTGGCTGAGAATGCCAAAGTTTCCCTTACAGTCATTTCTCCTATATGGAGGTCGTGTTGACTGATATAGGCCGCTGTTCTCTGGGGTATGAACTCGTTCAATGTATGACCATTGTAAGTCACATTACCAGAAACCTGCAAGGATTCAACATCCCAAACTTAAGATGAATGCCAAAGAGTAAGAAAGCGAAATATTAAAAGCTAAATTCTCATGAAAGATTTAGAGCTGCCAGAATATGTATTACTACCTTTAGATTAGGATCAAGCTTTCCCGCCAGTGCCAACAACAGAGTGGTCTTTCCAGAGCTTGGGGGACCCAAAAGCAAAGTCATTCTGCATTGTACATGCCAAAAAGTTAGGAATGGGTATGAAGTATTACTTAAAATTATGACAGCCTAAGCAATCAGATGTTTAGATCATGTTCATCTCACCTTGATGGCTTGATGACTCCACTAACATCATTAAGGATTGTCAGTGGTCTCTTTCTACTTGGAAAGATGTGAAGATAATTCAATAAACCCTTCAAAATTTAAAGTAGAAATCAGCTTCTAAGAACAAAGTAAAAAAAAAAAAAATACAAAACATATGTTTGCATCTACTTACCTCTGCTATACTAATAGTGAAGTTAAGAAATGAAGGCAAAGCATTACTTCCTACTAAAGCTTCTGCTTCAATGTTTAGATGCTCATAGCGGACTTCAATTGTTGGAACTTCAATCCCAACCCTAAAAAGCGAAGAAAAAAGAAAAATAATCAGGAAAATATTTTTGACATGCATACATGAGAATGAAGACTTCAACCACCAAAACAGAGCTCCTCTGATTATCAGCCTTTGAAGCTGATTTGGTATGTCATCTACTCATCTCACAGTTCGTACATTGAAAACCAACTTTCTGCGACATATCTTCCATCCATTCTAATATTTTCTCAAACATAAAGCAGAGTATATGGAGAAAACTTTTACCTGTCAAGACGATTCTTAAGCTTCAACAAGAACTTCTCATTATCCTCTTCGGCAACTTTAACCAATCTCTCTAGCAAAGTTTTCCTTTCGTTAAATCCAAGATTATCTACATCTAGCTCATTAGCTCCACCTTTGGAAACACTAACCAATATGCCTTTCCTCAGACGATCATAGGTGGGTAACTTCTCAAGTGCAGCCCATTTCAGAGCCTCCTCATCGTCTTCATCTCGTGAAGATGCTGAAAAAACATCCAACACATTGTTTCTCCATGCAGAAGAGCTCCCTCTTCGTAAACTAGTACTTGCTCTGTAGTGATCACCCTCCATTGATGGAGGTACAGAAACTTCAAAACCAAAAACAACTAAAATCCCACCAGCAAACAGATATTGTCAGCTTATTTACTTTCTTGATTTCAGAAATGGGTTCGAATAAATCCCAAAAATTGAGTTCTTGAGCTGAAAGAGCACAGAGAAATGTGATGTGAAGTGGGTTTCTCTGTGAAGACGAGTTGGAGGGAAGCAGCACTTTATAAGGAAGAAGCATAGGACCGGCGGCTATAAAGTATTCAAACTTGGTATATTTTCGTTGAAAAAGAAATCAAAATATTAATATCTTCATAATAAATTGATTATAAAAATATAATTATCTTTTTTGTCGAAATAAAAAATATAATTAGTTACAGAGAGAGAGAAAGACAAGGTCCGTCCAATCTTGTCCGAGTGTCCAGGCTATCTGGCATGGGGGGAGAGGTATGGGCCGTATGGCCATGTCCATTTTGGTAATTCTTGCCTAATTCGGTTAATAATGAATTTAAATAGAAAATTTTACTTACCGCAAAAAATATATTTAATTATTATTTTTCGGTTTGAAATAAAAAACTTTATAACAATTTAATTTAATTTAATTTAGCAAATAAGTAACATTTCAGTAAATTTAAGAGTTTTTAAATTCTACTATTCTAATTTTTTATTTTTATTTTAAAAATAAAAATTTAATTTAATTTTTTTTATAATTCTCTTATTTAAAATAAAATATTTTAATTTTTAATTAAAATTTTTTATATATTTTTATAAGAATTTGAGATAAATTATAATTTTAGTTCTTTAAGTATTGTAATTGTTTATAGTGTAACGTATTAATTTTATAATTATTTATAATTTCGGTCATTAATTTTCAGATAGAGAATGATAATTAATTATACAATTAAGTGATAAAACTATAAAGTAATTACTATAATTAAAACTTAAATAGTAACATAATTTTAAAAATTAATAATAAAATAATATAAAATTTTAAGAAAAAAATTTTATTTAATTTTTTTATATTATAGAAATTAAATAATAATTTTTTTAAAATTTAATTTTATTAAAATTAAATCAAAATAAAAAAAACAGGTATTTGTATATTATACTAGAAATTATGAGACAATTTTTGAGTTTAATTAATTAGGATAATGTGTTAATATTTTTCTAAGAATGAAAGAAACTGTATTGACCATTATATCCATTTCAAGATTTTCCTTTTATTTCATTTCATTTGGGAGTTGAAGAGTTCCATTACATAATCAGAGAATTCCAAGAAGGAATCCGTCAATTTGAACATATTTTTTTATTTCTTTTATAAAAAAAACTCAAATTTTATATTAGAATTTCCCAATTAGTCCAAAAATAAATTGGACCATCTAAAAATATAATGAATAGCTTTATTATTTAAAAAAAAAAAAAAAAAAAAAAAAAACATAAAACTTTTTAGATAAATATGTTACATTATCGATCTAAAAAATTTCTATTTATTTTTTCTTTCGTCGAAGATGTAACCAGTCAACATGGTGATTTAATTTTTTTATATAAAAAAGAATTTTAAAAAAATCAACATTTTTTATTTTATTATAATTATATTCTTTTTTTTATTAATTAAATTTTAATATTTTAAAATTACTTTAAATATATTTAATTATTATTTACATAATTAAAAAATTAACAAAATTATCAGGTAAATACAATAAAAAATTTAAAATGTCAAAACTAATCATTAGTATCACTGACCTATCCACCAACATATGAAGAATTTTCTCTTATATGTTAGAATCGTTTATGTCTTCATATGAAATAATTATTTTTTTTTTATAATTTTCTTCAGTTGACAAAAATCCATTCATCTAATTTTATTTTAATACAATTAAATATAAATAATTTTATATGCAGTATCTAAAAAATAATAATTTTTTTTATCAACAGGTTGCTTCTGCAATCTATCTTAAATTTTATAATAACTGAAATATGGAGCTCCGTACCGTTTGGACCAGAAAGTGGAAATCCATTACGCTATGGTCCCGTGGATTTCCTTTTGATTTTTTAAATAATAAAATTGAAAAATATTGAAATAGATTTTATTTATTTTTTATAATAAAATTTATTTATTTATATTTTAAAATTATTTCTGTTCACGATAGACCGAGAACTTTTCAGAAAAAAATTAAAAGGAAAAGACGCGGAGACTTTTGAGTGGGTGAGGTGGGCCCCAACACCAGATGTTTATCCAAGGAATTAATAAGATTTATAAAAAAAAGAAGCAGGCCTTTGATGAGAGAGGTTGTGCCGGCTCTCATTTTAAATCCTTCAAATTTTATTTTATTTCAATTCTTCAAAAATAATATTTTTTCTTTTTAAAATTTTAAAACTTTTTATTTTTAATTGATTATTTAGTAATTTATTAACATATTCAAATTTGATGTACATTAAAAATAATTTTTTATTAATTTTAACATGTAGTATATAAAAAAATATTATTTAAATGTATGAAAATAAAATATTAAATTTAGTTATGTGAAGCAGAGAGAATATTTCATTCTTCTAGGAAGATTTTAAACAAATAAAACAAAGAGAATTATGACAAATATGAGGATTTTTCTAATTGATTTTAATCTAATTTAAAATTAAATTAATACTTAAAACAACTAACCTGAAAACAATTGAAATTGATATGGTTGGGATTAGGAATCCTTCTAGTCACACCACCATCACACATGCATTTATTAAATTTGAAAAAATCTACAGATGTCTATCGTATTAAATTTAAATCAAATTCAGACGGTAATCGAATCAAATTCAGACTATAATCGAATAAAAAAAATCAATTTTAGAATTCATTAAAATTTATTATATAAATTGACTTATTAATATGTAATTCACAAGCGAATAAGCTGAACTGATTAGAGTTCTCTAATCAAAATCATTAAAGAAAAATCTATTTAATAAAAAATAGAAAAATATATTTAGATATATTATAATTCTTTTAATATGATTGTCGAATAAAAATTAAATTATTGCTTAATAATAATAAAAAAAATAAATATATTTATACATATAATTTTGTATAAATATTATTAGAAGATAAAAAAAATAAAAAAAAATAAAAGAGGAGTGTGCGAATATAATTAATTGGTGCGCGAGAAAATGAAAGTTGATACAGGAATTTGATATATACATATGACAAAATGCACAAT
The DNA here is from genome assembly GCF_001659605.2 of Manihot esculenta. Taxonomy (NCBI): domain Eukaryota; kingdom Viridiplantae; phylum Streptophyta; class Magnoliopsida; order Malpighiales; family Euphorbiaceae; genus Manihot; species Manihot esculenta. The sequence continues at coordinate 8,880,916 of NC_035171.2, forward strand.
CATATAATACTAAAGACCAGTCAAATTTGACAGGCCAAGATTGCTTATTGGATTATTCTTATATTCAAAGCTTAGAATAAAAAATATATATTTACTAATATAATATTTTTATATTTAAGATATTAAGGTATAAATTTAATGAATTTAAATTCAGTATAATTATTGTAATTAATTCTAATTTAACTATAATTAAATTTCTATAAAAAATATTTTAGTTTATTAAATTTTTATAATATAAATTGAAAAATATTACTATTTACTAAAAATAACAAATATTTTGTTGTTTAAATAAATCACTAATTATTAAAAACAAATAATTGTACTGCTAAATTATTTTTAAAAATCAATAAAATTTAATTTTTCTAATTATATATTTAAAAAGGAGTATATTAATAAATAATAATATAAAAAAATAATTTATAATTTGAAAAAATGAAAAAGAAAAGTAAAGATGATAGAACTGAGAGAAAATTCTTCTATATGAATTGACATGATGACATGTACACCAATTAAATTTTGAGTCACTAGTCAAAGTTCCAAGTCAACACCTGAGATTGACTAGGGCATTAATTCACTTGATGTCCCTGTTTATTGACAGGGAAGATTAGTATCACGTCAAAATTAATACTCATAATTTTTATTTATTTTATTTTTTTATTAATTTTTTAATTATATTTATTTTAAATATACTAAATTTTATTAAATATTAAAAAATATTTATTTTTTTAAAAAATAAAATAATATTATAATAATCTATTGATATATTATTATATAAAAAAATAAACAATAATTAATAAAAATTATAAGACAAACAATTTTTTTATTTTTTATTTTGAATAATTTATAATAAAATTTATAAAATTTAATAAAATACACAATTTAATTCTTATCATTTTAATATTAAATAATTTAATTTCTAAAATTTCAGTCCGTTAACATTTATTTTTAAATCAAATAATTTAATCATTCATATTTTTTTAATTTTTTTAATTTTAATAATTTTTTATTTATAATAATTTTTAGATTTTCTTTAAAAAATATAGATCTGAATTTTCTTTTATCCTTAAAAGAGCCTCTTAGAAATTTCATATGAAGCTTTTTAGGACCCTACTCAAAAAGTCAAATGTCTACGGATTTAAACATTCAATGATCTTTGACGTAAAAACTCTAGCTTTTTTTATTATTATTTTTTTAGAAAATAGAAAATAAAATAAATTTTGGAAAATTTTAAGCATTTTTAATGTGAAAAATTACGACAATGCCCATTATATTAAAATAAAATTGTCAAAAAATTTGATTAATCATCTCAATAATAATCCTATTAAAAAATTATTTCATAAATATGCATGCGAAATTCACGATAAAATAATTAAAAAATTCATGTTATTTCGTATTAATATGATCATATTTCTTTTAACCTAATTTAAATTTATTGAAATAAAATTATTAAAATATTTAAAAATTTATTATGTGATGATAAAAATAAAAATTTTGAATTAAATCGCCTGGCAATATTTTTTCAAATATCCTTGATTTTACTCATCAAACCTCAGAAGAAAAATACAATCAATAAGTATGGGCCACAATTTAACAAAGACATTAATTTTTGTCGGAGTTTTGACTTTTGACCAACTTGGCATGCGTATCAGATTCAATTACAATCAAACTGTCAGATTTTTTTTAAAAAAAGAAATTAATGGAAATTTTTAAGAACATTTTAAATTATTTAATTTTATTAATAAATAATTTAAGAACATTTTTAAGAAAATTACAATATATATTTAAAATTTTAATAAATAGTATTTATCTAATATTCAGTTTATATACTTATATAATTTTATTTTAATTTTTTCAATAATGAACTTTATTATTAGAATAAAATGGTATAATTGTGTTGTGAAAATTAATAAATAACTTTTAATTATTTATATAAAGAGATATATATTTAATTATATCAATAATGATGTCAAGTGACCTCTGCTACCACCACTCAAGCCAAGGTTGAGCCCTGGTATAAAAGATAAGTCCAAAATTTATCGGAACATATGATTCAAATTGATCAGAGTCTACCATTTAAATTGATTCATTCGCACATAATTTAATTCACCGTTATAGTAAATTGGATTAACCAGAATTCATACTCATCGGAAAAGAATCTAACTCATTTAACGTGAATCCAGTTATATTACAACCCTACCAGCACGAGCGTCAGAGGAGAATTAAATCGATGATGATCAGGCAAGCACGTCCGTACGTGCGGCTCTATATAATAGCGATAGATAGAGATTATGCATTACTAAAAAATAAAAAAAAAAGAAAAAAAAAGAGAAGAGCGATACATGCAAACTAAATTTACTCACTTATACTAAAATCTGTCTCTTTCTGAATATCAAATCATCAAGTCTAATTATTTCATATTAATACTTTTAAAAAAAATAATTATTTTAATTATATAAAATAATAAATACGATTAATAAATTTATTTTTATGTGAAAAAAAATACGTAATTTATTTTATCACTTTCTCACTAAAATCACTTTACCCCTCTAAACATCATATTTATTTTATTTACCTTTTAAAATTAAATTATAAAACAATTTAATTTTTATATCATATATTATATAAATTAAGTTATTCATAATTTGAGAATTGAATGGATAATCAAGATAAAAATAAAATTGATAGTAAAATAACATTTTGTAAAAAATGTGTAAAAATGCTCACCCGCATACATGCATTCTCTTCCTAGTCCAGTATGGTTTATGAACCGGCTCTAGTGATGAACACTCAAATCATTAAATTACTAATAACAAGGGCCAATAACAAAAAAAAAAATTCAATTGAAAAAATAAGACTGTAAATTGATTTTTTCGATAGATAATTTAGTAGAACTGTTACTAAATACTTCTCTCTTCTATTGATACTAAACAGAACATTACAATATCACACCAGTAATATATACATATACATATTTCAACAGAGCTAACATGGCCACCTATTTCCTGCTTAATTCTTTACGTGAATAAAGAAACACACGATGAGTTTCAGCAATTAGAGTCCTTTTCAGATTTTCAGATTTCGAGTAACAACTCTACTGGGAGTTAAATAATAAAGAAAATGATAAGAACACACAAAGAACCTTTCAGTTATTCGAGGGAGGCACAAGAAATGGTGGTGAAAGCTCAACTGGAGGTAAGAAAGGAAGTGTAGGTGTCAATGGCTGCACTGGCTCACTGAATGGTTGTAGTTTCTCTGGATTCTTAGGTATTTCAGGAACCATAGGGGGGGATAAAAAATTGACACCAGTGGTGCCGCTGGTGTAAACTCTGGGGGGTGTATTTGGCTGCGTTGTGTCAAGTATCGGCACAAGTGGTGGTGCTGGAGTAAACACTGGTGGTATATCTGGTTGTGTTGGTGCATCGAAAATCGGGACTACTGGCGGTGCTGGTGTGAACTCCGGTGGTATATTAGGCAGTGGTGTATCAAATATTGGGACAAACGGTGGTGGTAGGGTAAAATAAGGTGGTAGATTGGGTTGAATTGGTGCATCAAACATCGGCACTAGTGGTGGTGCTGGAGATAAATAAGGTGATATGTTTGGCTGCGTAGGTGGAGGAAATATTGGGAATAGTGGTGGTGCTGGCGTTAGATTTGGGGGCATGTCCGGTTGTGTTGGTGGATCAAATATTGGAAGTAGTGGTGGTGTTTGTGTTAGCTCGGGTGGTACGTCTGGTTGTGTTGGTGGATCAAATATTGGAAGTAGTGGTGGTGTTGGTGTGAGCTCGGGTGGCATGTCTGGTTGTGTTGGTGGATCAAATGTTGGGACTAGTGGCGATGCTGGAGAGGCATCATCTGGAGGTGATAGCCATGGAAGTATTGGTGATGGTATCAGTTCAGGCGGGGGTGGAGATGGAACTAACGGTGGTGGTGATGGGAATATTATTGGTATTTCAGGAGAGGGAAACAATGGAGGGGGTGGAGATGGAACTAGAGGTGGCGGTGGGAATATTATTGGTATTTGAGGAGATGGAAGCAATGGAGAGGGTGGAGATGGAACTAGCGGTGGTGGTGGTGGGATTATTATTGGTATTTGAGGAGATGGAAGCAATGGAGGGGGTGGAGATGGAACTAGCGGTGGTGGAGGCAGAGAAGGCGGGGGTGGAGAAGGTGGAGGAGGAGATGGAGGGGGTGGAGAAGGTGGTGGAGGACATGAAGGGGGTGGAGAAGGTGGTGATGGACATGGAAGGGATGGAGAAGGTGCTGGTGGACATGTTGGTGGAGCTGATGGGACAAGGGGAGGTGGCGACGGCAGCACTAGTGGTGGTGGTGGTGGAGATGGGAGGAGTGGAATTGGCGGAGGAGGCGGAGAAGGCACTAGAGGCGGTGGTGGCCTAGGGGGAGGGAAAGGCCTTGGGGTTGGGTTAAAGGGATTATCAGGAGAAGGGTAAGTAGGGAAAGGCCATCGTCCACATGTATCAAATAGGTATAAAAATAAAGGATCACAGCGAGATGGCCTTTTTCCACGGCAACTTCTTGATCTCCTGCCTTTTCTCCATGTGCATCTTCTATGTCTCCTTTTCACATTATCTTCTTCAGAATTTTTCCCCTTCTGGTGAGCTGTGGCTTCAGAGAGAGACTGGGTAATCAAAAGCAGTGATAAAAGGATCAGAATCACTAGTTTGACCTTCATGTTTGATATTTCGCTCTCAAAGCTTGATCATGCTGCTGCTTGTTCATGCATGGCCTGGCCACAAGTATTCTTATATAGTAAAACAAGTGTCGCTGCTGCATTAATGAGATTCTTTAAGTTGGTGATACAAAGTCTGGGTGAAGATGGTAAGAGATGAGAATGAGTGAGGCCAGCTAATGTTTACGAGTTTCAAGAGAGCTTGTTAAATTTAGGGCAGGAAGAGTTGAAAAGTGTAGAGTTTGTTCTGCAGGAGATGCCTAGTTGCATGTGCCATTTTTGGCAACAGGAGAAGAAGCTTGTATAAATGCATTAAGGCAACTGGCAAGCCATGCATGCGATGCTCTTCCTTTGACTAGAAGACCACTTATTTATTTCTCTCTGCTACTGAAAAAAAATAATTATTATTTTTTAACTAATAGTGAAATACTACATTAATTGATAAAAATTTATTAAATACAATATATTTATTATTAATTTTATCCTTAGAATGATCAATATTACATAGATATATAATATTACATCAAAAAATACATTCATCCTATATTGGTTCATTTTCATTTTTCATTTATCCTAAATTATAAGCTCTTTCCTTTTTAATATGTTCATTTATTTTTGGCTTTTATACTTTTATTTTATAGGCATAAAAAGTAAAATTTATTAATTTTAAGAATAATTTCGTAATACAACAATATATGAGTTGAGTATATATATAGCATTCAATTTTATTCGGTTTAAATAAAAAAATCGATCCAATTGAATTAATTTAAAATTTTAATTTAAATTTTTATTCGATTCGATTTTTATTTTTAAAAATTTCAATAATTCAGTTTAATTTTGATTAAAAAATTCGATAAAATCAAACTGATTAATAATAATAGTATATTATTTTTTATAATATAAAAATATTAAATCATTACTAAGAGTGAAATATTTTAATTAAATTTTAAAGTATTAAAAATAAAATGTAAAAAATAAAAAAATTTTATTAAAAAATTCAATCAATCAAATCAAATCGAACTGAATGAAATCAGACAGATTCAATTTAAATCGATTTCAATTTTCAATTTATCCGTTTTGATTTAATTTTAAATTCAACTCCCAAAACTCAATTTATATATATATATATATATATATATATATATATATATATATATATATATATATATATATATATATATATATATATATATATATATAAAAGTAATGTTAAATATATATTTATATAAGCCTATTTTTAGAGAATTTTTTTTATGTTAATAATATAAAATTAATAGTAAATAATTACGGTTGATGATATGGGATTTTCAAAGAGAGTAGAATTAGAATATATATATGTAAGTTTAGTCTAAATGGTTCACGCCTCTTCCTTTATTCTTTTTTTCTTCTTATCCTCTAATAACGTGTAACCGCCACCTATTACAGTATCACATATCGCTATTATATAGAACTGTACGTATAAATATACTATCTTTTTTTCTATTGTCAAGCGGATATTTAATTCCCTCTGGTGTTTGTGCTAACATGATCCTTGGATGTAGAGGAGTCTGTTTTCCACTAACCTATCAAGTTAGGTGAGCTAGATTATTTTCTGTTGGATTCGAGTCATATTCTATCCGGTCTTTCCGAACATGGTCTGTACTAGAAAACAGAAACATATTAAATTTTAATGGAATTATAGTATGACTTTTCTAAGTGGATTCGAACTGCGATTCGAATAGCAGAAACCCAGTGGTGATCAAGAATGTGAAGATTGACAAATGTAATGTTAGATTTGTTAGAGACAATCTAAAAGTGTAATAAGCCCTGTACTTACACTCACACTTATTTATAAGTAATTTGGTAATTCTAAGTTAAAAATGAAAATAATTATTTAATTAGTCTAACACTAAAATGAAAATAATTATTTAGAAACTTTACAAATCAAACTGTCATTTGGTTTTCAAATCTTTTTCAAATTATTCTATAAAACTTATAGTTTTGTATGGTAATAGAAAAGCTTGGAGATAATTTTAATTTTTTAAAATTGAATTTCGTAGGTGAATTAGCGATCTCGGAGAAGGCCGAGTCAGTTACTCAGATTGAGACTTTTTAAAAAGCCTTCCTAGAGATCTGCCAATTTCTGATTTTCAGCCCAAATGAACCGAAATAAGCCTTCCTCAGCCCAAATGAATTAGAATTTCTATTACTTTATATTTGACATTGTTATATCAGAGCACTTTTTTTTTTAAAAAAAAAGAAAATTTCCTAAATGTATTAGTAGTGTATTAAAACTAGGAATGCCCGGTATTTAGTTTAAATCAAAAAACTCGATCAAATCAAATTAATTTAAAAATTCAGTTTGATTTTTTATTATTTCAATTTGCTTCAGTTATTAATTTTAAAAATTTTAATTATTTCGATTCAGTTAAGTTTTATAAAAAAAAATTAAAATAATTAAATCGAATCGATTAGTAATAATAGTATATTATTTTTAATAATATAGAAAAATTGGATCATATTAAAATTAAAATATTCTAATTAAATTTTAAAATATTAAAAATAGTGTAAAAAATAAAAAATTTATTAAAAATTTAAATCGATCAAATCGAACTGAATTGAATCGAATTAGACCGGTTCAGTTCGATTCGATTTCTGATCAAAATCAATTCGATTAGATTTTTATAAATACTAAAATTTTGATTTTTGATTTATTCAATTTAGTTTGATTTTAAATTGAACCGACCGAATGTTTATCCAATCGAAATTGATTTAAAATTAAATTTAATATATTTTAGTTAATAAAATTTTTAAATAATTAAATAGGATTTTTTTTTCAACCATATATATCTAAAAAACAAATAAGAATGTGAGAAACATTTAATTAAATTTAAAAGGTTAAGTTAAATAGATGATGAAATTAAAAAATTTTGGTATAGAAATATCTCTAATACCATATGAAAAACACTTATTCCAATTCAATAACCTTATAATTTAGATAATGAAACTAAATACTTTATTAAAATTTTGATCTTTTAAATATAATTTCAATGCATAAGAATAAGCTCTAAGAAATAATTGAATAAATAAAAAAGTAAATATGTACATATACACTGTGTTTTAATATTTCATCTGTTTTATAATTTTTTTAAATTTTATAAAATTATTGTATATTTTTTTTACATTATAGGAATATATAAATGATTATTATAATTCTATTTAATTTTATTTTATTTATAAGAAATTTTTTAAAATATTTTTATAAAAAAATAAAATAAATAAAAATTATGAAACAATAAAAATATCTTATAATATTAAAGAAAAACTATGAGATTTAACCCTTAGTATGAGCATTGTGAAAATGTGAGATTTAAACCTTAAAAGTTTCGCACTCCCAGGCTTAACCTGATGGTAAGTGCATCCGGTTAAATCTGATAGATCTCAAGTTCGAATCCCCCATCCCCCATTTCAAAAAAAACCCTGAAAAGTTTCATTCATTATTTGAGCTACTGTTAAAAAAAAAAGAACCTTGCTTAAATACATGAATAAAAAAAATGTTTAAATTGTCTTTATTTTTTTAATATTATTTACTCATAAAACATCCAAGTTTTTCTGCCTTTTGAAGCCAAAAAAGTCTCTTATAAGTATTCGAAACATGCCAACCATGAAGGCAGAATGCCAAGATCAGTGTCTGCAAATATGAATAATGTTTTTTAAATAATATTTAAAAAAAATGTGTTAGAAGGGAATGTGCTAATATCTCTTGCCAGGATCTTCACTGCCATGGAATTCAAAGGCATGTCTAATTATTGTTTTTGTCTTTTCTGTTAAGTCTTCCATTTTTTTTAAAGACAATTGCTTAATCATCACCCACCCATAATATATTAAACTGGGAGATTTACATATAACCAAGATTCAAGCACAGTGCTCAATGTTTCATCTTTGCTTTATTATTATTATTATTATACACAGACAAATCTGACGTTTTCTGTTTGTTAATTTTTTTTTTCTAATGCTGTGGGATTCGGTGGTGCGTTTAATTGCGGAACCTAGTGGAGACTCAATTTGATGGATTGATTATTAGTTTGTAATTAGTTTCATAAAGTTTATTCATAATTAATTTTAAAGAAGAGAACCTGCAAAATATGAGAAAATGGTTAGAGATTTGCTAGGAGTACTCTGGTGAAAACCTTTCGACACTTAAGTCAAATCTGAGCTTTTTCAATAATGTTTGAGAGAAATAAAATAGAGAGGGAAAGAGGAGAAGAGAAGAGAAAGTTTCTTCTAAATCACGTGTACAAATGCCATGATCTTAATGGGTTCTGTTTTCTATATGTTATCAATTATCTTTTCGCTTCTTCGATGGTTATTTATGACTGTTAGAGAAGGGAACTCGACCTGGTAATTCGGCGTCACATGTTCGTTTAGTAAATGCTTATGAATTTCAAAGAGAATTAAATTGATCGACTTTAGTATAGAATGAACTAAGAGAACAAATTTTATATCTTGATAATCTTTTCTTTGGGAGATATAATCTTAGTGGTCTTTTTCATAGAAAGTATGATCTTGGTAGTTTTCCTTTTGAAAGGTTTGACCTGAGTACTCTGCTCTTCAGCCTTGCCTTTTCGACCTGACCTTAATAGTCTGCCTTTTAGGTCTTTCGAGTGTTTTTCTCTGAGGCATCTTCTGGGCTGTAAGCCTTGTGTCTTTTAATAAACATTTTAGCTGATTGGTTTTAGCCCTGACTATTTTTACGAGCATTTTAGCTCCTTACTAGCCTCTTTAGCCATGAGTATTCGTCCGAACTCTTTAATTTTCTATATCATTTTGGGCTATTTAGCCCTGAATATTTTTGTGAGCATTTTAGCTCTTTTCCGAGCTCTTAGGTTCCTTGTGATCTTTCTTTGGGCTCTTAGTCTTGATTTTTTGTCTGAGCGCTTTTGCTCTTTGTTTTCTTTTGGGCTCTTTTAGCCCCAGACCTTAGTTCGAGCATTTTTGCTCTTTGAACGTTTTCTTGGCTCTAAACCTTAGATCTTCTTCTGAGCATTTTGCTCTTGAACGTCTTTCTTTCAGGGTTTTTGCCCTTCAGCATCTTCTGGGCTTTTAGCCCTGATTTTTCTTCTGTGCCCTTACCCATCTCCGAGGGTTATTTATGAGCCGTTGGATAAGGGAATCCACTTTGAAGCGTTTTTACTCTCCCGGGCTATTTTTGCCCTTACTTCTAGGCATTTCACTCTTGTGTTTCTTTCGAGCACCTGGCCCTGGATCCACTTTCGAGCATTTTTGCTCTGATTCTTTTCCTGCGCACTTTTGCCCTTTGTCGTTTTTTTGACTCTCAGTCCTAAGACTTTGTCCGAGCATTTTCCTCTTCAAGCCTCTTCTCGACACTTAGCTCTGATCTTTTATCCGAGCACTTTGGCTCTCTAGTATCTTTTCGACTTATGCCTTGGATTTTAGTCCGATCTTGTTTCTTTCTGGTAAGCTTTGAGACTCTTTAACCCTGATTCCACTTCTGAGCGTTTTTACTCTTTGTACCTTCCGGGCTATCTTTCCTTAAGTGTTTTTTAGGCTATTTGCCCTTAAGCCTTATTTCGGGCTCTTTAACCCTGGTTACTCTTACAAACATTTTTGCTCTTGGGCGCTTTTTGGACTTTTTGCCCTTAAGTGTTATCCGGGCTATATGCCCTTATTATGCTTTCAAGTATTTTTGCTCTTAGTATCTTCCGGGCATTTTTGCCCTTAAGTGCTCTCCGGGTATTTGCCCTTAAGCGTCTTTCAAGCATTTTTGCTCTTCCAGGCTATTTTTGCACTTATTCTACTTCTGAGCTCTATGGCTCTTTGTATTTTTCGGGTATTTTTACTTGCTTTTTGGGCTGCCCGTAAGTGTCTTCCAAATATTTTTGCTCTTTCAGGCTGTTTTTGCCCTTAAGCGTTTTTTGGGCTGTTTATCCTTAAGCCTTATTCCATAATGGTTGAATTTTTCATTCATTCTATACCTCAACTTGGCTTACCTAGTACCAGGGGTCAATTTTTCGAGGTCGGCACCTGTCGTGGTTGGATCTTCTTCATTTGATTTTTCAACTCGGCTTTTTAGTGACAGAGTCTATTTTCGAGGCCTGCACCTATCCCATTGGGCTTCTTTATTTCCTCAACTTGGCTTTTTAGTGCCGGGAGTCTATTTTTTAGGCCAGCACCTGCCTCATTGGGTTTCTTTATTTTTTTAACTCGGCTTTTTAGTGCTGGGGGTCTATTTTTGAGACTGGCACTTGCCTCTTTGGACTTCTTTATTTCCTCAACTTAGTTTTTTGGTACTAAGAGTCTATTTTCGAGGCCGGCACCTACCTTATTGGGTTTTTTTATTTCCTCAACTCAACTTTTTGGTGCTAGGGGTCTATTTTTGAGACTGGCACCTGCCTCATTGGGCTTCTTTATTTTCTCAACTCAGTTTTTTGATGCCAGGGGTCTATTTTCGAGGTCAGCACCTGCCTTATTAGGCCTTTTTTTTTCGTTTTATAGTCGTGGCTCCCAAGCTTGTTAGCCTTACTCTTACTTTTAAAATTTGCCTGCAAAATTAAAGCTTGCACATAGTATATGTAACGAGAATGCTCGTTGTTAATTTGAAATAGCAAAATATTTAGTTTCATATTTCAACTGAATGTAAAATATTAATTTTGTCAACTATATCATCTCATATAATTCTAGAGATTCTATTAAATAATATTCCTCATGCATAAATCGCTTCACAGATGTACTATCATATTAAGTTCATATGCACAAGGCCTTTGTCTCAAGTGTTAAATTTTTTGACTAGTTCATACTAGTAAAAATACTTTAAGATAAGGAAAATAACTATACAACTTGGATAACTAGTGCATGTCACTTCTCTTCCATGGTTGATGGATCGCTCTTGTGTTGTTCTTTCTTTATCTTCCCCTGTCTAATTCTTGTCATGCGATCCGGGTCTTTCACCATCTTTCTTTCTGTCGGTCTTTCTTGTTGTTTGATTGTTAGCTTTTCTTGGTTTGCCATGCGGATCTCAATGGGTTTTATTCGAAAACTCCAGCGATAGTATAGTCTTATTCATTCCCACATACAACGCTACTTAATGATATGAGATCCGGTAGGGTGTCCAGATGCGGACACCTAACAGAGGCTCGATTCTATGGGTTGATCATCAATCTGTGATTGATTTCATAAGGTCCGTCCATACTTGATCTTGAGGAAGGGAACCTACAAAATATGAGAAGATGGTCAGAGGTCAATCGGGGGTGCCCCGGTAAAGACCCTTCAATGCTCAAGTATCTAGGCTCTTTTAATGGTGTTTGAGAGAAATTAAATAGAGAGGAGAAGAGGAGAGGAGAAGAGAAGAGAAAACTCCCAAGAGAGGGAGGATGGATTTTTGGGTTTCTCTCTGTGTGTCAGAGAGAGAGAGGGTTTTTTCTTTCGAGAAGAAGATGTCCCTCTTTTTTAGGATTAGTCAGTAGTATATATACCTTCGATCAATTTGACGCCCCTAGTGCCATGTCTCCATTGGGTGGGGTAGGAATGCTTTTTGACAGGTGTGACAGACAGTCCATTAATGATGGGTGACAGGATAATAAATATGGAGTTGACTAGTTTATAACTTTTGCACATATATTTATGATCCTAGTACCATACAAAGGAGATGACCAGCGCGTAGGAGGTCAGCCTCCTTACTCTGACTTCATTGGGTTGTGCCTAGTTCATTCAACCTATATAGAGGTGACTTCCTTCCGATCAGTGAGATCGGCCACATCTGCATTCAAAGTTTCGTTGTAGTATGAACTTTGAAGAGGTCTGCCCATCCTTTTCAAGTTTTGAATAAGTTGGTTTGTTTGTTCCGGATTTTGATAAACTTAGGGGTATTAGAGGTCTGATTCTTTATACTCAATAAGTTGAGACTTCCTACTGATGAAACGACTCGCATGCCCCTTCTGAATCACGTGTACATGTGTAATGATCTTAACGAGTTTTATTTTTTTTTTTGTTTTTATATATATTATCATTCTCTATGCTACTTTTAGTATTTTTATCAATCAAAAGAAATTCATGTATTTTAAAAGATACATTGATTAATATATGTATACATTGATTAATATATGTACTTTGTTGTTTTGTTCAATTTAAAATTAAGGACTTATTTAAGGAATTTTTTAAAAAAATTATGATAAAATTATTTGGTACACAAATTAACCTATTAATTAAGAAGTAAGTTAGTCTCTTATTAACACAAAAAAAAATGTCTATGATAATTTGAAGGGTAACAAATTAAATGATATTAATAAATTTCATTACACTAAATTAAAAAAATTGACTTATTAAGGGTAATCTAGATAAATTACTTCCATTTTTAGTAGTATAAATCAAATGAGTAAATTTTTTGCATGTCTGAGAAGAGTTATTTATTTAGTTTATTTATCTCAATCAAATAAAGTTTTAAGTATTTTGTTATATAGTTAATGCAATTAAATGAAAGGAAATTATTGTTATAGGATTAAATAATGTTTTCTTTTTAAAAATATGATTAAATAGTTTAATACTTAAAAAATAGAGATACTATATAGATAATTGTGTTTTTCAAATTATATAGGCTAAATATAACTCAATTAAATACTTAAAATGATTGAAGAAACTTAAAAATAAATAGAATATGTTAATGATAACATATAAAGAATAATTCTAGATCAAATCTAGATACGTGTCTCCGGTCCTTTAACTCCTAAATCATAAAAATCATTTATAATTCTAGTTGTATATCATTAGATTTGATTTGAAAAGTCAGGTTGAATTTCAGTAGCGGAGAATTTTAGTATTCTTTTCATAAGATCTTACGAAATCTTAAATGTGCATGCAATAGCGTTTATGAAACGAAATATGAATTTAATCATCTTAATATTTATTAGCTAATTATCTACCATTAATAAATTATTTAACAGTCTATTAAAAAGTAAATATTTTGTATAATCAATTTTATTTATTACTTTCATTTACTATACCTCGTACCAAACTTAATTTATTAATTTTTTTTTGAATCAAATCACCTGATTGAGTGTCATGATTTTATAATTTTCGAATCAAAATTTTGTCAATTAATGATGTCTCAAAATAAAAAAACAATAGTTAATTTTATTAAAATAAATGAAATAAATACCAATTTTTGAGGATAGAAATTTCAAGAAACTAATTATTAATTATGTCTTAATTAGCTAAGTATGATTAGTAATAAATGGAAGTGGTTCTGACACAGGAGAAATCGGTGCGACTAATTAAACAACAAAACATACCTAATTAAGTTGCTTAATCATGGCATGATAAAATGAGAGCATGTGGATTTTTTATTTTTTATTTTTTATTTTAAAAAAAGTTGGTGTTTTGATTAATTAAAAACAGTCACATGGGAGGGGCAACTATAAAGCTTAATTATGGGTGTTGTGTCTCTTCTAGATAACCATATTAAAAGAAGTTGACAATACTCTGAAAATGACTAATCAATTCATTACATCTCTCAACTCCTTTCAGTTTCAGTCCCTTGTATTCAATGCTCTAATTTTCTATACTATCATATAATATTAATTAAAAATAATTATTTTTTACTCATCGTATAACATAATTAATACATTTATATCTTTATTTTTAGAATCAATACTTTCATTTTTAGATTTAATTTCATCAAAATCTATATATTTTATTAAATCAATGATTTTCACCGGTTAAAAAAAATAAAATAAATATAATTTTAAAAATATTCTTATCAATAATAATAAAAAAAAATTATTATTCAGTTTCTATAGTATAACAAAATTTACTATCTAGTCTTTCAATTTGAAAAAATATATTAAAATATTAATATTTTAAAAAATATATTAAAATATCTCTAACATTTTAAAAACTCTACTAATTAACTTTTTTTATTAATTTTATCATTAAAAAATTTACTAATTAGTTTTTCTTTTATCATAATCATAAAGACATGAAAAAGGCAATCCAAAATGCAGGCAATCACATTTTCCTTGAGTTGCCTGCATGTCAATCCAGCTGTTGACAAACTTCATTTGACATATGTGAATGAAATAATAAGAAATAAATATTTTCTTATATATTTAAAATTTTATACTTTTGAATAAATACTTTGAGAAAAATTTGATTTTCAATTATTCATGAAAATATATCAATCAGTAAAACCCTGAGAAAAAAAAAAAGAAAGTGATTAACAAAGCATATCTCTTCAGATTTTTTTGTTTTTTCTTACAAGAGTACTGCTACTGCAAGCAAAAAAGCAGAGACACCCCCACATCCCTGTAATGTACACTTGTCTACCCTCCATTCCAATGGCAATTTTAAACTTTGATGCATTCAAATTGAATAACTGCCACATGATTTCATGCCCACTTGCTCTCTTCCATAACTCCACTGCTGGATAAACAATTGGTTAAAGTTCTAAAGGAAAAAAAAGAGGAAAAAGGAAGTGCTTTCTGCTTTCTTGGTTTCTCTGCAACAGTCTTTTGTCTCTTATTGCAATCATGAAAATATAGCCAGGCAAAATCAAAGTTTAAGTTTGATTCAAAGTTTAAAAAAAGCACAGAAGAACTTTGAGTGCTTAAATCTTTTTCTACAGAAACGGGATATGAACCTTCTTGCTCTGTTTCTGCCCATCTGGGCATTGTGTAGCACATTTTTGTTTTTCTTGCTTGATGCCAGACCTGAGTCTACATTCTCTTCCATTTCTGGGCCTTCTCTTCTTGCTAAGAGAGAACCCATTTCGCTCTTCTCTGTAAAAATGGAAGCTCAATCTCCAGGTACGTCGACTAGGTCACTTTGTGTTTTTTCTTAGGGATTCACATTATGGGTTTTGATTATTGAACTATGTTCTTTTGTCTTAAATATATGCTTCATTTGATGTCATATATAAATTTTGTTTTGCTTTTGTATTCAAACTCTGAAAACTGAGAGCAATAATTTGATTTAGTGTAGATTTCGTCTCTATCTCTGCAATTTTGGTTACTGGGTAAATGTGGAGAAGGAAAAAAATCCTTCAATATGGAGCCAATAGAATGCAAACTGCACCATGAGATTGTGTCTTATTTTCTTTCTTCCCTTTGCTTCTCCTCAGTGCCTCAGCAGGTGGTAGAGGAACTGCTTTTTGTTGGTTGATTCTGTAGGTTAAGTACGAAGTATTGATTTGCTGAATCAATTTCTATATTGTTTCCTGGAAATATTTGAGATTAATATTTTATTCAGTTTTCACAATTTGCTGCAAAGATCATGATTTTTTCTCCTTTTTCTCTCCTTGTACCTTTTTTTTCTTGTCCTGATGCTTTTGAGCTCTCCCTTTTTTTTTTTTGGAATTTGTTCCAATATATAATATATTTGGTATGCTATTTTCCTGCTTACCCAGGACTGTCTACGGTTCCTATGGTAAAAATAGTGCACCATCAAGATTTGAACAAGAGAATCCTCATAGCACTAATTGTTGCTTCTTCTCTCCTTGGAGGAATCTTGATGTTTCTGTCATGTTTCTGGATCCTTAGAATGAAAAACTCAAAGAACTCTAGCTCCAAATGTAACGAAAAATTTGGTATGTTCTTTGTCCTGAAGTCACATTCCAGTGATTTACAGCTTTTTCCTGCCTACAATTAACTGCAGTTATGCTTATATGTCCAAATTTTTCTGTTTATTTGTGTAATTCAATATTAAGATGCTGGAAATGGGCATTCCCTGAGTCCAATTCTGGATAAATTTAATTCCTTGAAGATGGCTGGTAAGAAGGGTTCCATTGCTTTGATGGAATATCAGTTGTTAGAAGCAGCAACAAACAATTTCCAGGAAAATAATTTACTGGGTGAAGGTGGTCATGGACGTGTCTACAAAGCTCATTTCAATGACAAATTCCATGCAGCAGTGAAAAAACTGGAGGGCATAGGACAGGATGTACAAAGAGAATTTGAGGTAACATCATGCTGAAATTGCTTTGAATATCCATTGCTGGGTGTATGAATTCTCATTAGTTTCTCCCTTCCAATGTCAATTGCAAGTGCAGAATGAGATGAAGTGGTTGACAAAAATTCAGCATCAGAACATAATTTCTCTTTTGGGATACTGCATTCATGGTGAAGCAAAGCTCCTTGTGTATGAAATGATGCAAAATGGGTCTTTGGAAAGTCAATTGCATGGTATACTTCCTTAGAAGAAAATGGAATGAAAGATGTGAATGTTATGAATCCTTTTGCTTATTGATGTTGTTGATGGACATTTTAGGACCAACACATGGATCAGCTTTAACTTGGCATCTCCGGATGAAAATTGCTGTTAATGTTGCAAGGCATGTGCAATGCTCATTTTTGCTTTTTATACTTTATTCTCTTTCTTTTTCTTTTTCTTTTCCAAAGAAACTTTCTTTCTTGTGCTAACTTGTGGTCACTGCGATTAATGACTTGATGTTGACCAGAGGACTAGAATACCTCCATGAGCATTGTAATCCGCCTGTCGTCCATAGAGATATAAAGTCATCAAACATTCTTCTAGATTCCCACTTCAATGCCAAGGTAAAAAATATAAATAGCAGCTTAACATTTAATCCTCACCTGTTCTTGTCAATTGCTCTTTATGATGCCAACTGGAATTACTTCCTTCAATGAGTTCTTGTTCAGCTTTCAGACTTTGGCCTTGCTGTAACTTCTGGGATCGAAAACAAGAACATAAAGCTTTCAGGAACTTTAGGTTATGTCGCCCCAGAATACCTTTTGGAAGGTATGCTAAAATTGTCTACAATGCTGATGGTAGAAAGTTTATTATGTTTCATTGCTTATGCTATTTTCAGTTCCATCACATGAAATAGATCACGTCTAATGGAAATCTTTGTGAATTGGCATGATATTCTTCCCAGTTCCTACTTTTAAAGGATTAAAAAGTGAATATTCTTGCTTTTTTTTTCTTTGCATGATCTCTTAGCTCAGTAAGGTTAATAACTTGCAGCTAAAATTTTCCATTTCCTCAAAGTTAGTGCTTTGCTTATCTAGCTGAATCAAATACGACTCCTCATGTCTATTTTTAATCCTTTGACATAGAATGGCATTAATTTGTTGTCATCATTCATCATCAATATCTTAATGAAGCTAACATGTGTTTCTGCAGTCAGAATGATATCCAAAATTCATTGAGAATGCCTATCCAATTCATTCTGGGATCAAGAAAGCTTGTAAAATCGATTAGAATTTTGTCCTTTAGGCTTGTTTTGCACTGAAATTAACCAAGTCCTAAAGAATCAAGTGAGAACTGTTGTATGAGGCATGTATTGCAGTGATTCTCCTGTTTGTTTGAATGTTGAAAATGAATTCAAGGGTGTCACGACTGGCCTATTTCCTTTACAAACACATCCATATGATTGGAAGAGAAACATCTCTGGCACTTTTTATGGTTTTTTTTTTCTTTGGTGAAAGGTGAGACTTAACATATATCCTTTTGGAGTTGTTCAGGTAAATTAACTGATAAAAGCGATGTCTATGCCTTCGGAGTAGTTCTTCTGGAGCTACTCATGGGAAGACGACCAGTGGAAATGATTTCAGAAGATCAATGTCAGTCTATAGTTACATGGGTAACTTCCTTTTAACACTATGCAGCTGTAATCTATGAAATAATCCCTATTAGAATTCCAAGCTTGTGGAACTTAATGTACTCCCATTTTTGCAATGTAGGCCATGCCTCAGCTTACTGACAGATCAAAGCTTCCAAATATTGTGGACCCTGTTCTTAAGGATACTATGGATTTAAAGCACTTATACCAGGTACATACATTATGTCAGAACATGTGCTTATAAATTTTTTTCTTCGTGGTTGTACTTGACAAGTTGGATTATCTATTTCCATTGAACAGGTAGCTGCAGTGGCAGTACTATGTGTACAACAAGAACCGAGTTATAGGCCGCTGATAACGGATGTTCTGCATTCGCTTATTCCTCTTGTACCAGTCGAGCACGGAGGATCATTAAGACTAACAGAACCTCTGCCTTCTTCATTGCATTCTCAGAAATGATGTTGGAATATGCAGATACGTTTATGTTCTTCATGATCATTTTTTTTCACACGACTATTTCCTTAGTAGATTTGAATGCATTCTGATCATTACAGGAATTGTTTTTCCCTTGTCATCACAGTTGTAAATTAATTGAATCAAATGTGATGTGTTCATATTCAGTTTTTTGTAATGGTGCATTTCCAAGAACTTGAGTAAGATGTCAGCTTTAGAGGCAAAAATGGGAGGAAACTTGAAGTTAGATTAATCTTTTAAGTGTGGGGTTCGTCGGGTTCTTACGTTTTTATATCTACAACGTAAGGATTCATGGGGTTGGTCGATTAAGGGAGGTCCTCTGGAAAAATATATAGCTCGACGCTTGTTCGGGCAGGGTGATCACATTTTCTTTTAACAGAAGTGAAACTTGAAATGGTAATGGCATGATTTTGTGAACTGATCCATCTTTTCATTAGGTAGTTCATAAGTTTAATGACAAAATTGAAGTATCTCCTTTTCCTGGTAGTGCGAAATCATGTGGTCCTCTCACCGAAAGAATAGATCAATTTAATTCCTCAACGGCAATCTTGTGAAATTTAATTTATTGATGTTGACATTGACTGAATCGATTTAATTTAGAAATTCAATATAATTTATTTTTATTTTATAATTTCTCATTTATTTAATAATTTTTTTTAAAAAAAAGTGAAACTAAATATTTATTTATATTTCTAGCTTTATCTAGGATGTTAAAGTTCCTATAAGTTAGCTTAGTATTGTTTTTCGGTAAATTGCTAGGAAAGCAGAATCGGTTACCATTACCTTATTAGCAAGTTTCCTTCTAGTTAGAAATTCTTGATAAAAAATTTACTATTCTGATTATATTCTCTACTCAATTGGATATCATAATACATCATTCATAAAAACCTTCTGTCACCGACCATTTGTGACTGACAATTTACAAGTGTCTGTCATGCCAAAACCTGACTCACAGTTGTGCACCAGCTAAAACTCATTATTTTAATGCCTAATAAATTTCACATACTAGCCATGATATTATCAAATAATCCCAAGATTATACCCTTAAAATGCCAACTTCATCTTACTTCCCCTGCTTCATCTTCCTGCAACAAAATCTCTCTATTATGATCAGAAGAGACCATGGCCATATCAAAGTGGCTCTGCACTAAAACCATCAATAACATGTTCGTCAAGATTGTTCATCCTGGAGGACACAGAGAGCTCCATGACAAGCCTGTTCTTGCATCAGGCATCATGCGAGAGAACCCAAAATGCATCGTTGCATACCCACATATTTTCAAGAATCCATGGGCTATTGTTCAACCAGACACCATTCTGACACCAGGTCAGAAGTTCTACGTCGTACCCATGAGCACTGTCCGGAAGCTTCAGAGCCACCGGCTCAAGTCCAGATCTCCTGTTCCTGACGGCAATAGCAGTGAGGCTGACAACAAAGAGAAGAAGACTTGTGGGATTTCTCCGAACAAGAACACAAAGGATATAAGGAGGGGAAGTTGCTTGTCTGATGATAAATGCACCATATGCATGTTTAATGTGTTCAGGAAAAAATCCATGAATGGTGATGCACCATTATCAAACAGTAGCTTCTGGTCATGCTCATATGGGATCTGGAAGAGGAAGAAGGATTTGCCAACAGGATCACCAAACAGACCATTTATGCCTTATGATCATTGGCAACCAGCTTTAGAGAGCATCAGGGAAGAATAAAGCAATTACACAATATCAATCTTATATCAGGTTGATTAATTATTTACTGTTCATGAGATTACTGAAAATGTGTAAAACCCAAAAGAACAGCTTCATCATAGAAATTTTCTGTTTATATAAATAAAACTTTATTATATATTATTTTACAAAACCAAGAACTGTAGCTGAAAATTGCTAGGAATCATGGAATTGCTGCTAGAATTAGAATACTGAGACATTTAGCTCCAGCCACTATTTGATCACCTGTTTATGAAATTAATTTCCTTGAGAAAATCTAGCTAATTGCTAATATTATTTATTAATTCTGCAAAATATTATATATAAGAATGCTCTTTTAGAAGAAAATCACTAGCAGCAAAGTTCCTGATGGAGACATTAAAATGGACTGAGATCACTAAGCCTGCATAGACATAAATGGGATTGTTTGGAATATGTTGAAAATATTCATTTTAATAAAATTTAATATATTTAAAATAATTATAATTAAAAAGTTAATAAAAAAATTATATTTTTTAATACATATAAAAAAATTAAAATAAATAAAAATTATAAAATAGTGACAATAATTTAGAAATTTAATATTATCATATATATTGACTAAAAAATATTATCATACATTAAAATTAAACGCTTAAATTTATTGTTTAATAAATATTTTTAAAATATGGGAAACCTTCTCTTGCTGGCACAAGCAAATAGGCATCCGTTAGGTTGGGCATGCCTTTTCGCCGCTTGTCATTATGTCATGAAAAGTTGGCATATGTAAAGGCCAAGTGAAGGCCAAAATGTTGAAGATAAGTTCTTAAAAAACTTTTCTCGAACAGGTTAGGTGGGAAAGAAAAAAGAAGAAAAATGAAAACATAGATGGAGAAGAAATTGATATACTCACAAAACCAATTCCAAACACATATCAATCTCAAAAATCTTCCTCCTCTAGATCCCCGCACCACCTCCGATTCCCAGGTACGGTCGCAAATCACGAAACCACAACCCTCTCTCTCTTTCTGAATCTTGAGCTGATTCTTCTCAGTTTTTGCAGGTGAGGAAAATCAAGAGTACAGTTGCGAGGTATGTTCCAAAATATGCCAAGCCAAGACCCGAAGGAGAGGGAACCAAGGCAGGGAAATTGTTTGATCATGAGGCAAACACTGAGGCAGATTTGTTGGCCGATAGAAATCTAGTGCATAAATTGAATGGTTCCAGAGATGATCATGATGCTTCTAATTGCTGCGTAAAGCACTTAATAGATTCCAATAATATCATCTCCAAAGCTCAAGCTCAAACTCAAACTCAAACTCAAAGCCAGGTGGATTCTAAGGACTGTACGGATGATAGGGCCTTCAATAACAATTCAGGTAATTTTGATTTGGGATTGCGAATTTTCCTTGCACTATTCCACTGGTTATGGGTTCCTCTGTTTACTCCTTGATGTCTAATTGTTTGCTAATAAATATTTTATTATTTAATTTTTATAATTTTAAAAATTCATTAATTAATCATTTAAATATTTTTTAAAAATTAATTAATAAATTTTTTCAGTAATTTTTTTAAAAGAATTTATATTTAAAAAAATTATTTTTTAATAAAATAATTTATTTTCATTACTTAATAATAATAAATTATATCCACTATTATTTATTAGTAAAATTCGCAAGCCACATGAAATGATTTGCTTCTTTTTAAGAAAATACTTAATTTTTTTCTTTGATAGAATTTTTTATTTATTATTTAATAGTTTTTCAAACATTAAAAAATAAAAAATATATATTTAACATATATTAGTAATTAAAGTATTGTTTTCCATACTTTTTTAATAATATTTTTTATTAAAAAATTATGTTGCCTTGAATCTCTTTAATAAAATAGTATTTATTCAAAATGAAATAATTTTATTAATAAACAATATCAATTAATTTGACTAGAATAAAGCAATAATGTAAGAAAAAAGGGAAAGGAAATGGAGAGGGATAGAATAGTATTTTTATTTTTAAAAGAAAAAATTAGGAGTGTAAATGAATTTAATCGAGTTTTGAAGAATTAAAATTTAATTTTAATTCGTTAAAATTTTTTCGAGTTGAATTTTAATTCGTTAAAATTTTTTTTGAGTTCGAGCTAAATTTGAGTTTCACTCATTTTGAACTCGAGAATTCAAATAGAGTATTGATTTATTTGGTTTATGGTTGATTTAGCACATGAGACTTATGGTTGATTTAGCAAATGGATATACAATTTTAATTAAATAAGTATATATATAAATTAATTTATAAATTAATAAATTTATAAAGATAGAGCTTTTAAATTTTAAAAATTCTAATATAATTAAATTTTAAAAATTCTAATATAATTAAATTTTAAAAATTCAAATATAATTAAATTTTAAAAATATAATTAAAGCTAAATCATAGAATTTAAAGTTTGTTAAAGACACCTTTATAAAGTTAAGGCTATACTTAGAAAAATATTTTTTGTATTTTTTGATTTTAGAGTATTTAAAAAATTGTCATAGAAAATGTCTTTTAATAAAAGAAAAAATTAAAGAACTTTTATATATTTTTTTTCAATAAAGCAAATCACTCTGTACTAAATTTATTAATATTCTTAAAATTTTAACATTATAACTAAACAATAAAAAATATTTTTATAAAAAAATATTTATAGAAAATTGTAAATATAATGAGTAAAAATGATGTGCAATGCATATTGAAAATAATTAATTATAATTAAATAATAAAAAATTGAAAAATATTTTTTACAAAAATCATTCTTTAAATACAAATTATATATTCCTTTTGTAAATAATCGGACCTTAGTCTCCTAAATACAATAGGTTATAGTATTAGTTTTATGTTTGAGTGATAATGATCATTTAAAACATCCTTACGAAACTTATCTTAAAATTTAAAAATTATTTTTCAATACAATGGATTTTGATTGAGACTTTGGGCTAAAATTTAATAATAATAATAATAGTGATGATGATGGAAAAATTTTCTCGGAACTTAATTAAAAAATATAAAATTTTTAGAAAATATTAAAATTTTGTTTGTCTGGTTGTCACCATATATTGACTTTCTGAAAAGTCATGTCACTTTCTTCTCTGTTCACTTTTTATAAAATTACTTATTCTAATCTAGTTAAATTATTTTTTATAAAATTAAAAATTATTTATTCTAATTTAATTAAATTTCTTTTTATAAAATTTATTTTTGGGAAGTAATTTTTTTTATCAAGAATGTTATTGAGATAGACTCTTCGATATTCATATTGGATATAGAAATTTTAGTATTAAAATTTAATGATACCCTTCGATATTTAAATTATATATAAAAATTTTAATATCAAAATTTAATGATAGGAAATACAGAGAAAAAATAGAAAAAAGAAGAGGAAGAAGCTAAGGAGAGTGGAAAACAAAAACAAAAAAATTGCTCTGTAGGGTGGAAGATATAAAAATATTTTTTTTTTGCATAAGTAGGATTATTTTTTAAATAAAATAATATTATAATTTTTATATTATTATAAAAATAATAATAATATAAAGGAAATTTGAGATTAAATAATGGTGTATGAATAATATTGGATGATTTAGAATTATTTCTGATTAATATTAAATTAACTTTAAAGCAAGATGTATTTTTATTTAAATTCTTAAAATAAAAACATGGATTTATAATTGTATGTGATGAGAAAATAATAAATCATTAAGGTGAAACATACATACAGATTATGAATTTAATTAAATTCAATTTATTTTAGAGGCTAAGCTCAATTTATATATAAATATATATCAGAAAATCAACCTCTAATTAATAATATTGATTTATTTTTAGGTGAACCAAAAAAGACATCAGCTAAATCACAATTGCATGAGATTTGTGTAGCCAACACTTGGAAACCTCCTTTATTTGAATGCTGCAAAGAGGAAGGACCTTCCCACCAAAGATTGTAAGTTCATACTTTTTTATTTTTTAAAATTACTTTTACATTATTAACACATGTCAAAATCAATATATATATCCCTCAATTTTTTTAAAAAAAATATGGTTTTATGATTTTTTTAAAAAATTTTATAAAATTAAAATATATAAACTAAGTGATATATATAAGTGTTAATTTTGATATCATTTAAGGATTAAAATAGTATATATTTAAGGGTATTTTGGTAAGAAAACTAATGAAAAATTAGACACAGAAAATCTACTTTTGAGTTTAAATATATCAAGGCATATGTAAACATTTGTATTCTAATGATGGGTGTGGGCTGATCCAAGATTAGCACAGCTTCACCTTTAAGGTTTCAATGGAGATAGAAGGGGCAGGGACAGCATCTACATTGCAGTGTTATGGGGCAGCCAGGCCCAAAAAGAAGACTGCAGCAGAGAATGCAGCTGAAGGAGCTTTATGGTACTTGAAGCATCTTGGCTATTTTCCAATAAAAAATGTTGGACAGAAAGGGAAAAAAATAAATAAATAAATAAATAGTAATTATATTTTTAATAATCCCATTTTAACTCATGTCTTAACCTAATGGATCATTGTAATTTTCCTCAATCATATTAAGAATAATGAAAAAAAATAAATAAATTCTCACCTTGTTTATTGATTTGTACATGAGATTTTGTTTAGATATTAATGTATTGCTTCTTATCTTGCATGTTGATTTGATTTCTCCCCTTTTTTTACCATATTGTATATTTTTTAAGGTCATGAATCCAATAAATCCATGAAATTAAGTTTGTTTATTTACATTAGATAATGAGTGGTAGGGGTTAGCATTTGATCGGTTCAAAATTAAATTAAACCGAATAAATTAAAAATTAAAATTTTAATATTTATAAAAATCAAATCAAATCGATTTTGATCATAAATCGAATAGAACTAATTGGTCTGATTCGGTTTGATTTAATTTAATTTGATTGATTTTGATTTTTAATAAATTTTTTATTTTTTACATTTTATTTTTACTATTTTAAAATTTAATTAAAATATTTTAATTTTAATATGATTTAATTTCTCTATATTATTAAAAATAACATATTATTATCATTAATCGGTTTGGTTTGGTTCTTTTGATTTTTTCTGATCAAAATCGAACTGAAATAATCAAAATTTTTAAAATTAAAAAACTGAATTTTCAAATTAATTCGATTCGATCAGATATTTTAATTTGAACCGAATACTGCCCTCTCTAATGAGAGATCCTAATGAGAGGTTTTATATGATATATTTCTTAATTTTTATCAATAAATATTTTAATTAATATATATATATTTTAACTTCAAATTTTTAATTAATTTTTTAGATTATATCAAAATTAACGTGTATATATGTGATTTATCTAGTTTGATTTTATTAAATTTAGAAAAAATATTGTTTTGAAATACGAACATAGGTTAACTTAAGTTAAAAATTAGGAATTAAACTATTAAGCTATGAAAATCAATAAATCTATATATCAAAATGAAATAAAAAAAAAAAACAGCTCTAAGCTACAAAATCATCTAAATGGGGCAGTCCATGAGAAAAGCCCAAAGAGAAATAATACTAGTATTTTGATTCACTAAACACTAGCTAAGGTGACAAAAGAGTAGTGCAATTCAAATCACCAATTCCAAGAGAAGGAAACAAGAAACCATGTCCTCCTAATCCTCATAATATGACAAAGTTAGGTTAAAAACCATGTGCATGCTTGATTTTGAGACAAACAATATTGAAATAACATGGTTGCCCATGTGAACAATTGGTGGAGGAAATAAAATTTAAAAATCCAAATGCTCATCATCATCATCATCCCATAAATGTTATATATCATTGTCGTTTTAACATGATCTATCACAAGAAGGTGTTGCTAAAACCATTTGCAAATCTAACATGCACATGCAAATAAAAGGCAGAGGATTTGCATGTAACATGGCTTTGCATGTGAAGGGATGGGAAGGAGCAAATGAGTAAGAAGAGACATACACTTATACATATATATGGAGAGAGAAAGAGATTGAGATTTTTTATTCTTGACCTTGTCTTGCAATTCTAGTGTATATATTCATAAAATCATTTGTGTTTATTCTATTGAATTAATAATTGTTACTAATTTTATTTTAAAAGGTAAAATATGACGGTGGGAGTTTGTTATTTCTTAACCAAAATCTCGAGTTTGAGTTCCAACTCTGATTATAAAACATTTTTTTAAAACTTAAGAGAGAATACTTTTAAAATTTGAGAGAGAGCGTTTTGTCTCTCAATGAACTTAGCCGATGTGAATTCAAATCAATCGAATTATTCGGATATCGAACGTAGATCTGTTCAATCGGTCAGTTCAGAATCGAACTGAAAAAATCGAAAACTAAATTTTAAAAATATTAAAAATTAAATCAAATCGATTATTAAAATATAATTAAATTGATAAAAATCAGTTTGATTTGATTCGATTATATCAAAACTAAAATTTATAAATTTAATGCGTTTAGGTTTGAGCTGTTGGTTGGATTGGGTAAGAGTTAGTATAATAATATATAGTAAAATCAATTAATTCGATTAGTCGATTATTTAAAACATTTAAACTATATTGAACTGAAAATCAAAATCGGTCAATTCAGTTAATTTTTTAATTTGAACCGTTTCTCTCTAATGTTTATAAAAAAAAATTTAGAATTAGTAATTTTGAATTAGAAAATGGGATGGAAACCTTTTAGGAGTACTTTGGGAAAAAAATACCCTAATTATAAAATAAAGCAATTTTTAGTGGATCTTTGCATTGTATAGCTCACTCAATTCAAAGTATCTAAATCCAATTATGGAATAGATCCAAAGTTCTAACATGGGATTGAAATAATGGGTATGATTAAGGTTTTATCAGGCTCTATGCGTTGTGATGATTGTTTCACTCCATGATTTGGACATGAGATTCCACTTGCAATGATAAATTTTTTACTGCTTTTTTCTCAAAAATCTTTTTAAGGAAAAAAAAAAATCTCACATGCAATGATTTTATCATTGTATTTACTTTAATTATTATTGAATATAAGTTTTGATATTGAAAAAATATGATATTAAATATTAAAAGAGACGTACAAATTTAGATACACATATTCAACAATTATGATATAAAAAACAAGTCGTCTATATCGAAAAAGAAGATAAATAAAATTATGAAAAACTTTAGAATATTTATACAAAATTCACATAAAGAAGAGCGGTGACAAATAACTTTGGTAGTGAATGTTTGTGGGGGACAAAATCAAACACCAAGATAGAAGATAAATGATGAAGCATGGGAGATGTTAGATTAGGGGAGTGGATCCCACCCCATTTCCACAAGCTAATCAAAGGGCATGCTCTACATATAGTGAAGGCAAAAAGAAGCTGCCTTTGCAGTTGTGCAGCCATTTTTAACTTCTGTTGTCATTTCCTGCCCTACAACTCCAATTTATTGCCATATATGTCTTTTCAAAAAAAAAAATATATGCATTACGAAAAATAGTACTGCAAAGAGACCCAATAGTATAATACACCTCTTATAAATTAAGGTACAAAGCATTTACTGACGAAATTATAGTAAAAATAGTTGATAAAATAAATTATTAATCGTTTATCAACCAACCGAAAATTAATAAAATTTCATAATTATTTTTTTGTAGCGATATGTTTGTTTTCATGATGTGTGATGTAGCTAATTATTGATTTTCCAAAAGGAAAATGCTTTACTTGATGAAAACATTATTCTTCAGAAAAATTATGGGAGAAAAGAAAAAAAAAAAGTCCAACTCAAATATGTAATTAAGAAGAAATAAACATATGTTTTGGAATTAGGCCATGCAGAATGAAGAAATTTTTGGATAAAATATTTAATTAATGATTTAATTCTCTATGCACGTACAGAGAAATTAAAAGATTTTAATATATATAAGTTATTATTATTATTATTATTATTTTTTAAATGTGAACAAATGAGAATGCTTTTGAAGAAATCAAGGGATCTAGGCTGGAAGAAAATAAAGCCTATCAAGTCTTACATATGTGCACGATTTTGTCTATTTTCCATTGCCCATTTTAATGGATTTGAGAAAAATAAGGAGAATCTCTCTCACTTTTGCAACTTTCTAATTTGTGTTCTTTTCCTAGCACTATGAAATTAACTCATGAAAGTGACCAAAAAAAAGTTTGAAGGAATCTATATTTTCTATATGATGCCAATCACTATTTCATCATCCTTTTTTCTTTTTCCTGTTGTGGAAAAACTTATTTCGGTTAAATATAAATCTAAAATATAAATGCGTGAATTTTATATAATTTTTATATAAAAAATTATATATTTGATTTTAATTTACAGTAAATTAAATTTAAATAAAAATTATCTTTTTTATGCATCATTAAAACTATATTATAGTTTGATAATTTCAACGTTATCGGTAATACAAAAAATAAGTCTAAAATAGCAGTGATAAATTGTTACATATAACTATTGGTCAATAGTAACAATTTAAAAACTATTATATTTGCCTTCGTTGTCAAGTGATGACCGCCGGATCTTTTATATTTGCGAGCAAGACTAAACCCTAACGAAGAAGGTAGGTCTAAATTCACCAGGCTCTTTTTGAAGTGAATCAACCAAAATTGCGCGTTTCAGCCCAGTCGGAAAATCAAACTGGACATATCTCATATGTGGACCATTTTGAAGGAAGTTCAGCCGGGTGATGTGACTAGAGGAAGAAGAGTAAATCCGGTCACTTCGCAGTCATGTCCGCATGCGCATCGAGATAATTAAATGGTTGCTTGGTGTGGAGAGAAGTTCTGACACATTCATATATACGGATCTGAGTGACAGACACAAGTGACACTGTAAGCGGACAAAAAAAAAAAAAAAAGGGAAACGTTTTCCTCCCCATCGAAACTTACACAACTATTATAAATCATATTTTCTAAATCTCAGAACATCAAAAAATATATGTATCGATTTAATTATTCATTTACGGCGAATAAAAGAGTACAGTTAAATTATAATTTTATTAAATATAAAATAAGTTTTTTATTAAAATATATTATTATTTACGTAGTAAAAAAAATAAATTTTCTTTATAATAATTTTAATTAAACGGTTGTTTAATAATATTATAATAATAATTTTTTTATAACTGCTGCAAAGAACCATCGCCTAAACCCTAAAATATGATATTACACTCACATCCTTCTACATTATTTAGAATTCAGCATGCTAACTTCACATTTAGAATATAATTTTAGTGTAGATTTATTAACCAAGAACATAAACACAATTGAAGAGAAGTAATCATAAGTTCTTGACATATCATTAAGTTGGTGCTACATTTTAAATCTTTCTAATTAAGAATGCTCTAATCTATGTTGAAGCAACAGAACAGAATTCCATGGACCCATAATCAAGCAACTCTTCTATCATTTGCTCTATATGACGATCTTCAAGTTCCTTATCTTGCTGTTGGCTATTCCCAACTTCACTTTCCTCACCAACCCATTTCTCCTCCAGCCAAGTAGAGCAGGGTTCTACACTTTTTCCGGCAATGTCATTGCTACTGGGAAATGGGTTATATTGTGGTTCATGTGTTTGTTTATTGGCTGTTTTCTTGGTCGCTTGAAGAGATGCCATATGACATTTATGTAGCTTTGCAGCAAGGGCTGCTGAGAGAAGCTTTGAAGAAGACGATTGTGGCTCATTGGGGTTGCATGGAAAATTTGTGCGTGCTTTTGGTCCGCACATTAGTCTAGCTGCCTCGTCGTATGCCCTCGCCGCGTCCTCAGCTGTTTCGAATGTGCCTAGCCATATTCTAGTCTTCCTGTAGTTCCCAAAAAAAAAAAAAAAACAACACGAAACGTTTCTTTTAGCACAAGTAACAAAGAACTTTTGTGATGTTTGATGTTTCTGACGAGATAAAGTTCTTAAAATGTAGCTAGTGATTCTACTGGTGAACAAATATAGAATCGTTTCTTGCTGTGAAAAAGAAACGTGTCTTAGAAGAGTGCAAGAACACCACAGAAGCAAATCATAAGATAGGAATTACAGTAGAGGATGGCGGATTTCGGACACCCAAGAGCCCCAATGTCTTTGACGGACACCACGGTATCGCTGTTGCTGTCTAGTCATGATGGAGAAGGCGGTAGACTTGGATATCAATCAATGTGTTTGTGAAATGTTCTAAGAGAAGCAAAGGTAGCCTGCGGGTGAGTTTGCTCTTTTACGAGTAGTTGCCTAACAAACCTTAATTTATAAAACAAATCAATTTTTGGTGGGTCATTGCATTGCTCACTCAATTCCAAGTATCTAAGTCCAATTATAAATAGATCCAAAGTTCCAACATGGGATTGAAATAATGGGTATGATTAAGGTTTCATCAGGCTCTATGCCATATGATGATTGTTTCCCACTCACAATTATCATTTTTTGACTGCATCTTTTTTATAACTTTTCAAGGAAAATTAAGAAATAAAATAATCTTACATGCAATGATTTTGTCATTGTATCATTACTTAGCACAAACCTTGATATAAAGATAAAAAGATTGCATGCCATAACCAAATCCTTTCTTAATTTCTTATTAATATACAAAATGGGTTTTCAAATGGTGAGGGAAAACTTGAATGGGTGGAAAAGATTGAGAATTTAGAAGGATTATTGCTTAGATCCATGTAAAGAAGAGTGGTGCCAAATAAGTTGGGGTGTGAATGTTTGTGGGGGACAAAATCAAACCCCAAATAGAAGATAAATGATGAAGCATGGGAGATTTAAGATTAGAGGAATGGATCCCCACCAAAAATATTCCACAAGCTAATCAAAGGCCATGCTCTACATAAAGTGAAGCCAAAAAGCACTTGTCTTTGCAGTTTTGCTGCCATTTTTAAACTTCTTTTGTCTTTCCTTACACTCTTAGCTCTAATTTATTGGCATGTATATGCATTGGTGAATATGATACTGCAATATTTTGTCTTTTCCTGCGCTGCAACTCTAAGATGTTCGAAAAAAAATTATATTTTGTTAATAATATGAAACTATTAATTTTAATGAGATTTATATAGAATTTATCATAATCTATAATTATAATTTTTATATAATAATTATATTATAAAATTTTTTTTGAAAGTGCTGAAATTGAACGGTTATTTTTCTTAATATTATCTGATGACCGCCGGGTCCCTGACGCTCAGACCGAGGTCGAGCTCTGAAAAATGAAACAGAGTCCAAACTCATTAGGGCTCACTACGCAAGCCAACCATCAACACACCATTCAATTCGCAATTGAGACATACCGGACTGACCGAGGGATCGGACTCACTAGAAAGGGGGCCTAGCTAGAAAGAGGATTAACTCATTTAACGTGACAGAGAGTAAGAGAGCAAACCAGTTACGTCGCAACCCTATCAGCACGGACGCTTGAAAGAAATTAAATAGCCGTCTGACAAAAATGAGTAGGTAGGTATACTCGTACGGTTCTGTGTGACAACGATAAATGACACGCAAGATAACGGTTATATGTTATTCTAGGATAAAAAAAAACAAATAAAAGAGGAGAAGGTGACCGTCCAGACAAAACTTTTTCATATACACAAAAATCCTATTTTCTCTTTGAATATCAACTCATCACTATCACTCAATATTAAGAATACATGAGTGGAGAAAGAAACTGCAGTATATTTTGAGTAGGTCATGATTTTTGTCACAACCATGTTCATCAGCACACTCACACTAGCTAGCAAATCCACAAATATATTCACATGTCCATTGATATAAATGAAGAGGCCTACTCCACAGAATTAAAGTATTAAAAACATTTCCCTAATTTATAATTATTTTCAAATTCTATATATAATTTTGGATTATATTTCTCATTTTTTGAAGTAAAATCTCAAAATTAGTTTAGAAAATTTTGCATTTCATTGGAAATAAAAATAAAAATTATAGTCAATGCATTTTGTTCTCAATAACAAAATAAACCTAACTAACGTATTAATACTCTAAAATCTATATTTTGGTGCTAATAATTTTGATTTTTTTTTATTTAGGTTTAACAATAGATATCCCCTAATTTATTAGATAAAATGTAGCTGATGTTTAATTCATTCATTCATTAATTTTAACCATTAAATATTATAAAAAAGTCTAAAATATTTTTAATATAGAGAGATTAATTAGTAAAATATTTTATAAAATTGAGTGATTAACTAATAAGTTTTTAAATTATAGTGATTAAATACTAAAATATTTAACTGTTAAAATTAATAGAATGATTAACTAGTAGATTTTTTAAAATGTGAGAAAATTTTTAATATATTTTTCAAAATTGAGAGATTAATTAATAAGTTTTTTTATAATATAGAGATTAAAAAGTAAAAAAAAATTAATCAGATAAAATCCAGACAATTAACCCAAAGTTTTGCAATATATATATTAATTAAATGAAAAAACCTAGAGAAATTGATCAAAAAGAAAATAACATGTTGCTGTCTTGTACTTGTATTGGAGGAGCATGAGTCTATTCTGATATATTTATATTCTCATTGCATATTATAAAGTTGAATGATTTAATTCTTAAAAAGCAATAGACAAAATGTGATTCCATTATATGTGATGTCCTATTCAGTGTTTATTTTCCAAAAAGAAAATCCTTTACTTGATGAAAAATTATTCTTTAAAAGAATTTTAGGAGGAAATTTAAAAAAAAAAAAAAACTTCAAATCAACAATTATGCTTTGTCCAATATTTGTTCATTAATTAATTAATTAACATAGAAATAAATAAATTATGGATAATTTTATTATCTATTATTTTTTTTAATCGATAAATTTTGGCACTATTTTTTTTTAAATTTTTTAATAAAATAATTATTTTAATTTTTTGTGAACTACTAAAGGCTGTTTATTGATTAATTATCCAGTACATATTAAACTAATAATTTATTTAATTTTCCACGCAAATATAAATTAAAAGATGTAAGTTTTTTTAAAAAAAATAAAGAAAATGTGAACAAGTGAGAATGCTTGTTTTGGTCAAAAGTAATGTTTTTAGAGAGAAATCAAAGGATCTAAGCTGTAAGGATAACAAAGCTGTGAAGTCTCTTGTCCAAGAAAAATAGATAAATAAATAAACGGTGGCGAGAAAATAAGGAGAAGGTTTATGATAACAGCTCATTCTTTGATATTCAAGTTGAGGTAGAGTCCCAAAAAAGAATATAGATCTAAAACTCATTAGAGCTCACTATGCAAGCTGATCTATGAGTGCATCATCCACTCCGCTATCAAAGTAGGGGTCTGGATTAATCAAAGAGGAATCAAGCTCATTTGATGTGACGAAAAGTAAAAGAGCAAGTCTGTCGCGACCCTATCAGCACGGATATTGAAAAAGAATGGCCGACTAACGAGAATGGACTGACAGATATATCTATGCGTACGGCTCTGTGTGCGTAATAACAACAAATAAAAATAAGAAACTAAACTTTTCCATACATAAGATTTTATCATTTTCCATTTTAATTCATATATAATTAGCCAAAAGAAAAACATCGACTTCGATTCTAGACAGGGATTTGTATATTGCTTATACCATTCTTATATACAATAGTATACTGCAAATCAGAACATGACTCATAAGTCTCCTCTCAGCACTTCTTTTCAGGGTCAGCACTTCTTTTCATGGTCCTTAGTTCATCCATTTCCTCTTTGGGAAGCAAAATCGACAATCTTTCAAACCCCAACAGTCTATATATATATATATATATATATATATATATATATATATATATAATTGAAACTTCTAATCTCTCTCACTTCTGCAACTTTGGGATTTGGGTTCTTTTCGTAGCTAGATGAAACTCATGAAAGGTTTAAAAATAAAGAGAGAAGGAATCTATATGGCTTTCTCATCATCTTCTTTTTCCATCTTTGAACCCTCTCCTTTTCCTGTGCCACAATGGAAGTATATCATTATCAGGCAATTTGGATTGTTGCATTTTCTTTTTTCATTCACTTCCTTTCACATCACTCTATTTTGAATCCAGAATGTCAATTTCACATTTAGCATAATTTAGATTTATCTACCCAGAAAGTAATAATTCAAAGTAGTTATAAATTCTTGCATATAATTAAGTTGCATTAGCAATTGAAGAGAAGGTGGAGAGTGCTACATTTTTAGTCTTTCTAATTAAGAGTAATAATCTATGTTGAAGCAACAGAACAGAACTCCATGGACCCATAATCAAGCAACTCTTCTATCATTTGCTCTATATGATGATCTTCAAGTTCCTTATCTTGCTGCTGGCTATTCCCAACTTCATTTTCCTCACCAACCCATTTCCCCTCCGGCCAACTAGAGCAGGATTCTACACTTTTTCCGGCAATGCCATTGCTAGAGTCAAATGGGGTATATTCTGGTTCATGTGTTTGTTTAGTGGCATTTTTCTTGGTCGCTTGAAGAGATGCCACATGACATTTATGTAGCTTAGCTGCAAGAGTTGTTGAGAGAAGCTTTGAAGAAGATGATTGTGGCTCATTTGGGTTGCATGGAAAATTTGTGCGTGCCTTTGGCCCGCACATTAGTCTTGCTGCCTCGTCGTATGCTCTTGCCGCGTCCTCAGCCGTTTCGAATGTGCCTAGCCATATTCTTGTCTTCCTGTAGTCCCAAAAAACAATATGAAACGTTTCTTTTAGTACAAGAAACAAACAATTTTTGCAACTAAAACCTTTCTTTTTAGTGTGCAAGTGTGTGATGTTGCTGACGAGATCAATGTATTAAAATGTAGCTGCTGATCCTGCTGGTAAACAAATATAGAAACTTTTCTTGATGTACAGTCCTATACAGAAAAGAAACGTTTCTTAGCAGCTAAGTGCAAGAACACCGTAGGAGCAAATCATAAGACAGTGAAATTACAGTAAAGGATGGCGGATTTCGGACACCCAAGAACCCCAATGCCTTTGACGGACACCGCGGTAGCGCTGTTGCTGTCTAGCCATGATGGAGAAAGAAACGTTTCAAAAAGTAGTGCCTTGGTTATCTATCAATGTGTTTGTGAAATGTTCTGAGAGAAGCAGATGAGGCCTGCGAGCGAGTGTGGAATGGCAGAATTGTGGAGGTTTATATAAGCGTCTTTTGCGGCCTTTTGGCCGTCAATTGAAAAAAATTAATAATGTAAGGTTGGAAAATGTGGCTCAACCT
Organism: Manihot esculenta; assembly: GCF_001659605.2. Lineage (NCBI taxonomy): Eukaryota > Viridiplantae > Streptophyta > Magnoliopsida > Malpighiales > Euphorbiaceae > Manihot > Manihot esculenta. Next base: position 8,916,532 of record NC_035171.2, read on the forward strand.
ATCCATGTGTCATATGTTTAGGGCAAGAGAGAAGTTATGGTGCTTGTGGGTGTAATTTTCAAGCCCATGCCCTTTCTTAATCTCACCTGGTCACTTAGGCTAGCTGCTGCTATATTTGACCAAAATTTTTTGTTGCATTAGGCTATAAGATTGCAAAATGTAAAAAATTGAAAATGACATGAAGAAGATCTATGGTTAGGTCAGACCCACATGCAATGTTGCCATTATGAGTTTTGCAAGAAATTGCCAAAGCTACCACAAATGCCTATTACCAAACGCATTTTTTGAATCAAATTGAATACTTGATGCTTGAGAATTTTTCACTAAGATTGATGATAAATGATTTTGCATAAGCTTAGGCTCTCTTGGGCGATGAAAATAAAGAGCTAGCAAATCACTGTTCAAATCGACTGTCACCGATAGAAAAGTGTAGAAACACGATAATTGTATAAATTTAAATTTTAAGAGTTTTATTTTATCTACACATCTGAAACATATCAATTACTATGCAAAAATGATTCATTCTCTCAAAAAAATTCAATTATAAAAAAATACAATTAAGAAGGGAATTCAAATCAAATTAAAGAAGAACACAGGGTTGATCTAGGGTTTCCCCAAGCTAGCTACCAAAGTTCTATAGTTAAATGACCAACATTGTTCAATTCATTTTAATTTTTTTCTTTTTATTAATATTTTATTTTAAAAATAAAGAGTGTAATATAATTTTTTTAAGAAATACTCATTTTAATATTATTTTCACTATAGGAAGATAAGGGTTATTATTCATTATTATATTAAGTTTATATTTTTTTTTTAGGTTTTATAAATAATATATACAATTCAAATCAAAAATTAAAAAATTTGAATAAAAAATATTTTCTTGTTTGATAACAAAATTTGCTCAATAATTATTATTTAGAAAGAAAGAGAATTTATTTGTGCATTAATTAAAAAAAAAACATAGTGTATAATCATACTTGTGAAATAAAGATAAAATTTGTTTGGCTCCAATCATTTATACCTATTACCTAGCATGGTAGAGAATATATTATATGTTATCCTTCTTACAACTGCCTTTTTTTTTAAAAATATTAACTATTTAGTCCCTATACTATGCCAAAACTCACTAATTAACCTCTTTATTTTAAAATTATATTAAAATGTATTTAAATTTTTAAAAAATCTATTAAATAATTCTTTTATTAATTTTAACCCTTAAATATCATAAAAAATTTAAAATAATCTTAATATAAAGAAACTAATTAATAAATTTTTTAAAATATTAAAAACGTTTTAATGTATTTTTTAAAATAAAGAATCAACTAGTAATTTTTGCCATACATAAAATAGTGATTTTTTTTAAAAAAAAATTATATAGTAATTAATAAAGATGAAATGTACTAGTATTGGCAAAAAGATATCATTCTCATCAGAAAATCAAATGAATTGTATGATTTGATCATAAAATAGTTCTTTTTACGTGTGGGGATGATGGGTAATGAGCATTTCTTTCAGTGTGGCAACAAATTAATTATAGAGTACATGTGCATCGCTTCTTCTTCAAGCGACTATGATTATCTCAACTCAATTAGGGTTTAATCTTTGATACTCATCATCATTAAATATAAAATAACATAAAATTATTATTTATCTAGATATAAATAAGAGTGAGCAGTATTCAGTTCAAATCGAATAAATTAATTCAATCAAATTAATTCAAAAATTTAATTTAATTTTTATTTTTTTCGATTCGATTTAATTTTTATTTTTAAAAATTTTAATTATTTTAAATCGATTCGATTTTGATAAAAATAAATAAAAACAATACTTGAGAAATGAGCGTTGAGCATGCATGGTTGCCATCCTTTTGTAGGAAACTTTAGGAACAAAACAAAACAATCCAACATGAAAATCTATAAAGCAAGAGAAAAAAAGGATTGGAATTTTGATTAAAATTTCAACGTCTAATTGTCTACAGAAAGATGAAGAATTTTAGAAGGCTACAAAAGCTTGAAAAGACTTAGAAAAAAAAGGTTAAAGGAAGATAACGCGTGCTGTGATAATCATACATAACTCCAAAATCTTTTTAAACCTAAATATTTTCTTTGGAGAGGATTTACTTAAAGTAGTGGAGATTAGAGCAAGTGGAAGAGAAAGAGAAACTTTTACATTAGGTATAATTGTAAAGTTTCATAAGTGAAAACTTGGTTTGATTTTTTGAAAGAAATTACTAAAATGGATAATTACAAAAAATTCAAATGATTTCTTCTGATTTTAAAATGATTTTTTTTAGAAATAAAATGAAATTTTCTGCTCATATAATCAAGAAAATTACTTGGCGTCTCCCAATATTTTCGCACTTTTTTATTTTTAAAAGCAAGCTCCATATTTTAAAAATTAGGATATTTCAAAAAATTAAATAAATAAAGTGAGGCGAAGCATTCTTCGACCCACATTAAAGTCAACAAACTGTGAAACATGGAAATATTTATATATTATTCTTACTTTTTATTTGTTTTAAGATCAATCATTTATTTATTAATTCTCTAATATGTCGATTTAGTATATTTTAAAAAATGTAGAATTTATTGATTCCAATAATAATTTAATAATAGATAATATTATTTAAAAAATAAAATTTATTTTTTTAACTATATTAATTATATTCTCTCAAAAAATAAATAAAAAACCATTATCGAGCCATCTTCGTAGAACAAAAGGTGTATTACATAGTCAATAAAGAGCTTCCTCGAATAGTTTTTTTATGCTATTTTGATATTTCATGCACTTACTAAGATTTATTTAAGATTATCTTTGTCATTTATTGAAATTTATTTACTACTATCTTACTAATGTAAAATTTAAAATTTTAATGACAATATCATTTCTTATACTAATAGAAAATCCACTATCATTAAATATATAATTCTCTATATTAATTATGTATTAAATATATTTTAAAAAACCAGTTGAAATAAATAACTTGAATGGGGTAATTCAATATTTTTTATTTTTTCGAGTCTCATGAACAAATACTCACCAAAAATATTTACTTTAATAGACCGATTCAGTGCGAACATTATTTACCCTCATACCCATTTAAATTTTTATACAACTCTATTGTTCTGCAATTGGCAAATGAAAACAACCTGTGCTTTCGTTTTTCATCTGTTTAAAGGACAACGCAATCATCAAACATCCATGACAATAGAAGTTATCAATCAATAGTACTAAAATCATCTTTAAACTTGTAATATCACCTCGATTTTAAATTTCAACCCAAAAAAAAAAAAAGGAGAGAGAGAGATGCGCTTTTGGTATGATTCGACCATTGCAGGGATTTTTTTTTCTTGACAAGGGAGTTGGGAAGAACAATTCATACCAAAGCTTAACATTGCAAAGGATAGGTGAACCCTAACGCACGACTAATTTAGATCATGCCGACTTACAAACTTTTATGCCACACTAGACCATAGATCACCATCATGATCCAAATCTAGGCACCTACATCTATACGAACTCTCTCACTATAGAAGACATCCGTACATACAAAGCCACACAAGTCAAAACCCTTGCATTTACAATGGACGAGGGAAGGAGCAAATGTGGTCCGTTGTGCCTGATGTTCCAGGGGAAGAAAAGGCTATGTTCCTCTAATGATATGCAGCTTTACTTTCTAACACTAGTTCCAACTCGTGGTTTTGCCTTTGACCTCAGATCCTGCAAGGAACATGACATGACAGACCATACAACTCAAAATATCTATTAAATTACCTGTGGCAAACGCATATAGATGTAGGTCTTGGCTCTGTTATACGTCCTACAAAGATATAGAAAATGAATCTAAGAATTTCGTATGGATTTTCTCGAGCAAGATTTGCTGGTCAAATTGTTGCACTAATTATTATTAGTTCAAGATAAGCCAAAGACAGCAACAATTAGGAAAAACATTTGGGAAATATTCATTTTTCTATGATGATATACATCCATTTAAACATGATAACATTAACGTGAAAAGGACCCCCCTACATAGACTAGGTAATTTTAAGTGTGAACATAGAGTGCCTTCGCTCATCTTGTAATTGACAACAATTCATTAATTTCACCCATTGAGTGTGTTTTGAGGCACTCAAGGAGGGAGGAGCAGTCACTGACTCACTGGCCAGTGGCCACAGATAACGAAAGTTGAATGCTATACATTACTGAACAAGTAAAGTTGAAGGAAAGGATGTTACTGAGTTGATTGCTGCTGGTTGGGAGAAATTGGCTTCAGTGCCTTGTGGTGATTGTTGTTGCCCTGGCTGCTGCTACTGCCGGTGGAGGTGGTGCTGCAACTCCTGCTGCTGAGGCCAATAAGGAAGAGAAGGCCGAGGAGAAAGAGAATCTGATGAGAATATAGGTTTCAGCCTCTTTCACTAAGGTTTGCTTGCTGTTGTGGTTTGTATCAAGGCTTCCTTTATCTTCTTGCTAGTGTTTTTGATACAGAACAATTAACCTTGAATTTTACAGTAGATTTAGATCGAACTTAATTTCTGCTGTCAACGTCTGTTGGAGGCCCATAATAGTTTTTCGGAAAGAAAATTTTAAAACGCACGACTTTAAAAAATGTGACGAAGGCCGCAAGCCTATCACAAAGTTCAAAGCGAAAATTCCATTGTTTAAGAGGTCAAATTTGTATTTTAATTTTTTCATAATTTTTCATATTAGGGTTTTTGCTATTATAAATAGCCTTTTTTGATTGTTTGAAACACTTTTTAATTTTCGAGAATTTAATAAGAAATCTCGACTTCTAACTTTTCATTTTCTAAATTTCGTCTTAGCTAAACGTTATTGGTTAAAACTCCTGACGAAGTCTAATCAATCCTATTTCAGTTGGTATCAGTGTGAAGTTTATCCATGGTCGACAATCAAGAGGCGCAACTCGCTGCAATTGAAACATCCTTGGCAGAATTGAGGGAGATGATCGGACAGCCAGCCCTACAACAGGGTAATAACCAACCCGCCGTAGCTAAATGCCCACAGCCCGTACCAAATCCTGTGGTCGCAAATCCCCAACATAATCATCACGAAGGTTACAAAATAAAAATAGATTTTCAAAACTTTTTTGGTTCGTTGGATGTAAAATCTATTTTTGATTAGTTAGCGAAGGTTGATTGGTTTTTCAAAATTATGAACGTGGAAGAGGACCGAAAGGTTCCGATTATAGCTTACAAATTAAAGAGTGGTGTAGCAGTATGGTAGAATTCTATTCAAAATGAACGCTATCGCAGAAGGCTAAAGCTAGCCCTACAACAGGGTAATAACCAACCCGCCATAGCCAAATGCCCATAGCCCGTACCAAATCCTGTGGTCGCAAATCCCCAACAGAATCATCACAAAGGTTACAAAATAAAAATAGATTTTCAGAACTTTTCTGGTTTGTTGGATGTAAAATCTATTTTTGATTAGTTAGTGAAGGTTGATTGGTTTTTCGAAATTATGAACGTGGAAGAGGACCGAAAGGTTCCGATTATGGCTTACAAATTAAAGGGTGGTGCAGCAGTATAGTAGAATTCTGTTCAAAATGAACGCTATCGCAGAAGGCCAAAACCTATGCGAAACTGGCTGTTGATGAAGCAGATGATTGAACAACGATTTTATGTAGTTATCACGCCCATGTTTTGTATAACCGGTATCATGACTGTATTAAAGGAAGTCAAAGGGTAGATGAATATACAGAGGAGTTTTTGAGGTTGCGGGTGAAATTTGATGTATTATGAGAGTAACTGCGATTTTCACTTTGGCAGATGTCATTGAGATGGCACAAAGAGCGGAAGAACATGTTGAATGGCAGCCTCAACAATAGTTTAATTGGAATTTTAATTACAGAAATTTTGATTCGATAGAAACTCAACAGTATAGAGGTAATTACAGCGGACAGCCTTCTAGGGTTGTCTCACAAATCAACTTCATTTGGCCAGTATCGCTATATTTCAATTCCTGAAGGAGTTGTTTCAACCAAATGAGTTTGCATGTTGCTAAAGTCATAGCTCGATATTCTGTTTCTGCACTTAATCTTGCAACTACACCCTGTTTTTTACTTTTCCAGGATATAAGATTCCCTCCAATCATAATAAAATATCCTAAAGTAGATTGTCTATCTGAAGGGGAACCTGCCCAATCTGTATCAGAATAGCCAACAATTTGTGAGTGACTCTTGTCCTCATAGAGTAGTCCCTGTCCTGGAGGTCCTTTGATATATCTAAGAATGCGAATGACTGCATCATCCCAGTGATTACTGTATGGAGTTTGAAGAAATTGACTAACCACATTTACAGCAAAGGAAATATCTAGTTGAGTGACAGTGAGATAATTGAGTTTGCCAACTAATCTTCTGTATCTAGCAGGATCTTTAAGTGGCTCCCCCTATTCAGAAACCAATTTGACATTTGGATCCATGGGGTGTCCACATGTCTACAGTCTAACATGTATGTTTCTTCCAATATATCTAAAGCATATTTTCGTTGAGAAATTGCAATACCTGTTTTAGATTGTGCTAATTCAATCCCCAAAAAGTACTTCAATTTTCTCAGGTCTTTAGTTTGGAAATGACTGAACAAATATTGCTTAAGCTGAGAGATTCCATCATGATCATTTCCTGTAATGACAATATTATCAACATAGACCACTAAGTAGATACATCTATCGCCATTATTACGAAAAAATACGAAATGATCAGAATTACTTCGAAACATTACAAACTATTGAACTACAGTGCTGAATTGTCCAAACCATACTCTTGGAGACTGTTTTAGACTATACAAAAAGCGTCAAAGACAACATACTAAGCCTGACTCCCCCTGAACAACAAACCCTAGAGGTTGCTCCATATAGACTTCTTCGGCGAGCTCACCATGAAGAAAGGCATTTTTAATGTCCAGTTGATGAAGGGTCCAGTGATTAATTGCAGCCAGTGAGATAAGGAGGCGAACAAAAGCTATTTTGACTACTGAAGAGAAAGTATCACTGTAATCAAGTCCAAAAATCTGTGTGTAACCTTTAGCTACAAGGCGAGCTTTAAGGTGATCAATTTTGCCATCAGGTCCCACCTTAATTGTGTAAACCCATTGACAACCAACAGTAGACTTGCCAGGTGGTAAAGAGACCAGTTTCAAAGTTCCATTATTATGAAGAGCAGTCATCTCCTCAACCATTGTATTACACCAACCAGGATAATCCAATGCTTCTCTAACTGTCTTGGGTATAGAACCAGCAGACATGGTGGAAACAAAAATATAATAAGGAGACAAACAATGGTAACTCACAAAATTACAAATGGGATGAGGATTTCGAGAAGAGCGAATACATTTTCGGAGAGCAAGAGGAGCGGCTGTTGCTACTGAAGGCATAACCAAAGTAGGTGATGATGGAACTGGAGGTGAGTCATTAGAAGTACCTGCATCAAGAAGATAAGTATCATTGTTAGTAGCAGATGGGTGAGGCCGACGTGTATAGACTTGAAGAGGTGGTGTAGGAGTGGGAGATGGACTGACGTGAGGCCAAAGAGATAAGAGTTGCAGGTATAGGCAAAGCTCTAGAAACAAAGGTTTTGTGCGTTGGGCTAGAAGAAAAATAAAAGGTTTCAAAAAAGGTGATATATGCAGAGACAATATCTGTTAGCAGTGGGATCATAGCATTTGTAACCTTTTTGAAGCCGAGAATAACCGAAAAAGACATTTAACTGATTTGGGCCGGAGTTTATCTTTACCAGAAGTATGATCATAAACAAAACATATACATCCAAAAACTCACAGAGACAGCTGGTTGGAGGTCTGGTTAGGAAAGAGAACTGAATGAGGACTCTGATGCTGCAAAACGGAGGAAGGCATATGCTTGATCAAGTAGCAGGTAGTAAGGACTGCCTCGCCCCAAAAACGCAGCGGAACATTATGATGTATGAGTAAGGTGCAAGCGATTTCAATCAAACTGCGATTTTTTCGCTCGGCAACACTATTTTGTTGAGTATAGGCCCAAGAAGTCTGGTGAGTAATACCCTGAGTAGACAAAAAGTGAGAAAAAGAGGAGGAAAGATATTCTCGTGCATTATCACCACGGAAAACCTTAATGCGAACACCAAATTGATTATGTATTTCAGTACAAAATTTTTGAAAAATGGAGAATAACTCAGAGCGATTCTTCATTAAAAAAAGTCAAGTGCAACGAGAATAATCTTCAATAAAAGTAACAAATATTGACACGACTTGAATCCCAAATGTCTAAATGAATAATGTCAAACATCAAGGTGCCCCTGTCATTGACTCGCTTGGGAAATGAAGTCCGAGTTTGTTTTCCAAGTTGACATGACTCACATGCTAAAGAAGGCAAAGAAGAAAAACTAGGAACGATTTTCTGCAATTTGAGAAGACTAGGATGTCACAAACGGTTATGAATAAGCTCAGCAGAAGTGGTAGAAATAAAAGCAACTGGAGAGGTGGAGAGGTGGTACAATCCTTGTGACTCAAATCCTGTTCCAATTTGCTAATGGAAATTAAATTATATAGACATTCAGGAGTGAACAAGACAGTAGTTAAGGAAATAGAAGGAAGAAGTTGTACTTTTTCTATTCCTTTAACTTGAGTTTATGAACCATTAGCTACGGTGACTTTAGATGGTGTGGAAGGTGAAACAAGAGTAGAGAAAAGATTGTGATTACCAGAGATGTGATCAGAAGCACCAGAGTCTAGAATCCATGGACCAACAGGTGAAGACTTAGTTAGACAAGCAAAGGAATTAATGGAGTGAGCAATGCTAGAAAATGGAGGATGTTACTTAGCTGTTTGGAACTGCAAGTATTATTTATAGTCTTCTCCAGTTAAAGTGATTGAATCTAGTTCCTGAGATTTATTAGTAGGTTGTGGAAATAGGCTTTCTTCATTAGATTGGGCAAGATGAGCTGCTAACTTGCCAGTATTATTGGTTTGATTTGGCCGTGGTGATCGGCCATGCAATGCCCAACATGCATTCCATGTGCGATCTTTCTTATCATAATAGGAGCAACGAAATTTCTTCATTTGACCTTTGCAATTTTCTCTTTGTCCTTGATTCCCTTGCTGCACAGCCAAAACTGAGGATTCCATTCCTATAGTGTCACTCTTACTAAGGAAAATATGTAAGAGCCTAGCTGACACATCTTCTAAAGTTGAAATAACTGAACTAGTCAAAATTTTATTTTTCATAGAGCAAAAGTCAAATCGCAATCCAATTATGCCAAAACCATAAAGAATTTATCACGTTGTTCTTCTTGTGCATCAACATCATCAGTAAAAGACATAAGAGAATTAAATTCATCTTTCAAAATTTCTACTTAACCCAAGTAACTAGCCATATCCTGATATTTCTGTTGTAAGTAAACCATATCTGACACAACCTTATAGATGCGTTGTATGTCATTAATATACAACAAAATTTTAACAAAATTTTAAATATGTCTCTAAAGATACTCAACAATTTCAACAGAAGACAAGGACAAGCATTCTCAACTTGGAAACACAAATGAGTCAATTAGCAACATCAATGAGCAAATTGGAGAATCAAGGGAAGTTGCTCTCTCAAACTATAGTGAATTTCAAACAAAATGTAAGTACCATTACCCTCAGAGTGGAAAAGAGTTGCCATGGGCAACGGTCAAGATATAAACTTGGAGATTGAAATTGTAGTATCTAAATCAGATAGCAAATAAGCTCTAACAGCTGTACAAACCGAACCTGATACTTTTTCCATTAAACCTTTTTATGAAAGGTTAACCAACTCTAAAAAAAGAAAGAAGAGAATAAGATCCTGAGACATTTCGTAAGGTAGAGGTCAATATAATGTTTCTTGATGTAATTAGATAAGTACCTCTTGTGCGAAATTCTTAAAAGAATTATGCACCAATAAAAAGAAACTTGTAGGATATCAAAAGGTTTGTATAGATGAAAACGTATCTATTGTTTTCAAAGTAAAATGCCTACAGAATGCAAGAACCAAGGTATATTTACTACCCCTATAAAGATTGGCAATGTGGACTAAAGAAAACAATGTGTGACTTAGGTGCATCCATAAATATAATGCCATTGTCAATTTATAAGTTTTTGAATGTTGGACCTTTGAAAGAAAAAGGTGTGGTGATACAATTGACTGACAAGTCAGTTATATACTCTGAGGGAGTTCTAGAGGATGTGCTTGTGCAAGTTGATAATTTAATATTCTTTACTAGCTTTTACATAGTTCATATGGATGATGATAGGCCTTTCAATACATCTAACCTCCTGTTAGGTAGACCTTTCTTGACAACTGCTAGAACTAAAATAGATATTTTTTATGGCACACACACCATTTAAGTCGATGGAGAAATTATAAAATTTAATATGTATAGCATCATGAAATACCCAAATAACCTTTCTAGTGTGTGTGGTGCAGACGTTATACCCTATGGTCCAGCAAGTAATTGAATTGCAAGGTGAGGATGAATTAAATACTATCATGTGTGAGTACTTGGGTAGAGCTAGTTTAGTAGCCATAAATACTAATCTGGTTTTAAAAGAAGGGTTGAGGGACGTAGTCTATGAACTTGAAGCCAATAAAGTAAAACACAATATCTTTACTTCAAAATTACCTACTGCCCACGCTAAACTTTTACTATTTGTTGTGCAAGCTCTGAAGCTGGAATTGAAACCATTATCTTCTCATCTCAAGTATGCATACCTTGGGGAAGAAAATACACCGTCAGTCGTTATCACCAACAAGCTGGAATATGCAGTGTTGCCTAAGGATGATTGGACCTAGGTCAAATAGAAAACACAGAACCATTCTTGCACAGCAACCCTGTATCACCAAGACTCATGAGATCTAAGGGTAACAGTTCATAAGCTTTGTGTAGTTCTGTACGTGCCAAATCAATAAGACCTTCAAGCAAAACTATTTTTATGACTATGTTCCCTAAAGTTAATGGTATGTTGCAGTCAATGGCAGTGCGCAATTGCGATGCTATGCAACAACCCAAATTAACTTTCTTTTTCTCAATCATGCACCATAGGAAAAAATAATTCAGCTTTAGATATGATTCTTGGTGCGTCCTTCCTTCTTGAAAATGAGTATATAATCAATCTGTGAAGGTATACTAGAGCAGGTGACTTCAAGTACTAGTCACTTGATTTTCTAGGATTAAAAGACTCTGGTGGGTGGAGTGCGAGTGTTTCATGCACTGTTTGATGATCAAATTCACTAAAATAGTCAGTGTAGGAATTTAAATATTACTCAGATTTTGCATAGTCATCATCAATTAATCCAAGTGCTTTATTAAATTCACTTCAAGTACGGTCACTTGATTTTCTAAGATTAAAGGACTCTGTGGGTGGAGTGTGAGTGTTTCATGCACTGTTTGAGGATCAAATTCACTGCAATAGTCAATGTAGGAATTCAAATACTCCTCAGATTTTGCATATTCATCATCAATTAATCCAAGTGTTTTATTAAAATCTATGAATTGAATGTGCAAATTTTTAGCCCAACAATAATTTCATGACCTCAGTTGTGTTCAATGTACAATCAGTCAGTAATATAGATGAAAAAGTGAAATAAAATTCCCAAATTAATTCATAGTAAATAGGACAACTCAACTCATAGCAAAGAAATTAATCCATCCAATATTTGCAATCAACTCATCCACATTCAAATCAGGTTCCTGAATGGTAGGGACATGTAGTGTTTTACCTTATACAATAGGAAGATATGAGACTTTGATATACTTTTCATTTTTCTTTTTTCTTGTAAATTTAAAGTTACCATGTAATTGGGAATGGGCTAAGGGTAATTGATGTTTGCCTCTCCCAATTATGGATCTTGTACCTGCAAGAGAAACATTGACAATAGTTGGGTTAGTCTTTGGAAATTTGAGAGAGTTAGTGTTTGTGGAAGAAGAAGAGTTAGATTGAGGAGAGCTGATGGGTGGCTGGCCATGTCCATCGATGGTTGTATGGAGGCATGGCAGTGGTGTTTCGCAAAGTGGAGAGACAACAATTACTATGGTGTTGTCGCGAGGTCGCTGTTTGCGACGACAATGATGTCACGCGGCTCTTGTGGGTAGGTAGTCATCCTGGCATGGAGCCGGAGCAGCTATATGTGGCGGCGATGGCGAGGGAGTGGTGTTGTTGACGTCGTGCGATGGGCTAGCAACGAGATGATGTCCCGATTTGGTGTTATTGCGTCATGGCTGCTAGGGGCTGCTGGTGGAGATTCATGGCGTGAGGGGTTTAGTGAATGTCCTTGCTCGTCGATCGTTGGTGGTGGAGGATGAGGCTGTTAAGCGACGTATCGGAGCCATGGGGAATCGATTGCTGAGAGAAGAGTGTTTAGGGTTATGTAAATGTGAGTAGTAAAAAGAAAAAAATATAGGAATAAATAAATAAATAACCCCTCATTAATTCCTTTATCAAACTATGAAAGAAGAGCTCAATCCAGCAAAAATAAAAATTGCAAAAAGGAATGTATTAGTTCAGATGATCAAGGAAGAAAACTGATAAGGAGAAATAAAAATAAATAAAAATAACAGGAATTAAAAAAATTGAACAAAAGTGTCTGGCTAAGTGTCGTGAGTTTGGTGATAGACATAATAAAAAACATGATGAATAAATCATCCTCAAACCACATTCTCGACATTACCGTGTCCTCTTATCCAAAAAAGAAAAAAAATAAAAAAGGAAATATCTAAGTTAACAAAGAAATGCAATTATTCAGTGTTTTTTTTAATATAATGTACACTAACCCTCCCATTTGTTGGACCAACCTATGCCACATACATTACAGAACCCTAGTATTAAGAGGATTCATGAATAATAATAAAAGAGATAGTTTGAACACAGAACAAATGCATAAGTCAAGAGTAGCCAAAACCAAACAAATTCTATTGAAAATTTTAAATGCTTATACTTCATCGTCATCTATGAATTTGGTAAGTCGCCACACGTTCTGTTTGAACACCAATTTTGAGGATGTTTTTCGCTAGCACCACATTGCAGGAATAGCATTTTTAAAAAAAAAATGCATATAGAAAACTTAACCACTCACCTCACATATAAATCATGACCATGGTGTAAAACTGAAATTTCTTCTGTTTTTGTTGTATGTGTAAAATATGTAAAGAAAGAAATCCAGCAAGTAAAGAAAGAGCATCCAATTGAGTTATTAGAAAAGACATCTTCCGTATGTGTGCGTGAGTGTGTGTAAAAGCTGCCTCACAAGAATGGAAACATAATCAATCACATACCATGAAGCCTTGCTGATGAGAAAAGGCTGCAACACATCTTGTGGGGAGAAGTGACTCTCTTGTATTAAATATAAGAGCTGTCTCAAAAAAAAAAGGGAAACATTATCAAGCACGCACCAAGAAGCCTTGCTGATCAGGCAAGGCTGCACCATATATTGCCTGATACTCCTGTAGCCAACATGTTCATTTGCGGAATCCATGTAACATATTTGATTGGGAATCATGCATTGCAACAATTACTAGTTGACGTCCAGATGGCAGAACCCACATCTTCAATTGTTTGTCAAACCCTCCAGAAAAGGCAGTTGTTTCATCATCCTTCCAAGAGGAGCATGAAACCTTAAAAGTAACAATGGAACAAGAAAATAAGAAAAGGTTTAGACTTCTTGTTGATCAAAAATTCATAAATAACAAGAAGATATATAAACATTTCATCAATTCATCAACAGTTGGCATGATGCCTTGGGCACACTTCCTAAAGTGGCTCCATTCCATATGATTTTCAACATCTTACCAAACAAATTATTTAAGCAATAATTTTTTTATGAATGCTCATATTACAAAATAAATAATGAAAGTAAAAAATGAAATATAATACATTGGAACTGAAAACAACTTCAAAAATTAAAATTCAGCTACAATTTTAAGCTTTAAGAGCAGGACAATAAAAAAAGTACATACAAGCAAGAATTTAAGAAAGAAAACGAACAAACCCGGTTGCCCAGGAGGTAGCAACCAACAAGTTGGCCTTAGGACTGAAACTAAGTCGCCGGAAGGTTAACCTAATTTCCAGTTAATAAATACTTACCAAATTAGAGTGAGCCTCACAGAACAACAAACGACATCTCCATTCACTTAACATGGCCTAATAACTCAAACGAAACTAATATTTCCATTCCACAATTCTCTATAATCCTTGAAGAATTTAAAAAAAGAAAATCAAAATAATCGGCCATAAATTCCCAAAAGAAATAGTAAAATAAAAAAAAAAAAAGAGTACCTCAATTGATATAGGGTTTGGAATGGAGAAGCTGCCAAATTACACGATTGAAAACCATAAGGACCTGAAAATGAAAACAAAGAATGAAAAAATGAAATACAGCAGAGTGAATAGATATGGTAGATTGATAATGGAATGACATGTACCAGCAAAAAAGGAGGGAGAGACTAGTGACAGAGACGAGAAAGAGAGAATGTGTTCAAAAGCACCAGTTTAGCGAGAGAACGGAACGGAAGGAGTATATGGACGGCCAAGAACAGGTCAGTTTCCGTATTTGTAAAAATCTTTTAGAATGCTGTTATCTTTTAAACAGTCTTTTTCATTTTTTTCTTAAAAATAAATAAAAAATAAATTAAAAAATTTTAAAACTCAATTTTACTCTTAAATAAAAATTTTATTTAATTTTAAATATTATTATTATTAATACATAGTTTATATATTTTTTAAAATTTATTAAATTTTTTTTATTTTTTTAAATTTATTAAATCTTTTTTAAATCTATTAAAATATTTTTATTTTTTTCTTTTCATCAATAAAATAGTATTATTATCCTTCTCTTCAAATAAAAAAAATAAAAATATGTTTTTAAAATATAAAAATTGACTTGTTATTAATAAAAATATTTAAAAATTAAATAGTAAAATTTTTTTATCTAATTTAAAATAAAATCAAATAAAAATTATTAAAAATTAATATATAATCTAAGGAATTTTGTTAAAATTAAGCATGATTTAATTTATATTTCAGCTCAATCACTCGTGTGTGTTTGAATATCACAAAAAGTTAACATTAAATCTAAATAAAATTAATTGGTTTCATTTTCAGAAGATTTTTTAACAGTAGGCGGAATTATTTTGTTCATGAAAATAAAATATAAAAATATTTTAATAAATTTTTAAAAATGTTATTAATAATAAAAATATTTAAAAATAATTTTTTTTAATTTAATTTAAAATAAAATTAAATAAAAATTAATATATAATATAAGGAATTTTGTTAAAATTGGGCATTATTTAATTTATACTTCAGTCCAATCACTCGCACGATTTAACTTAGCCCTAAATACATTTAGTTGAATTTTCTAGATTTTAAATTCCACACCTCTATTACTTATCCTTTTATTAATATATAATAATTATTCAATATTTTTAGAGTATCACGTGATATGAATAGTATGATTTTTTTTAATAAAATTAAAATATTTATTATTTTTATTATTAAAATATTAATAGAGACTACTGTCTCATGCTGTCATGTTTTTGTCATGTCATTGCCTTCTCATCAACGGACGATCCACTTGACCACCATATGATCTGGCATCAGCGAGGAGTTTTGGAAGCTATTGGTGTTTTCTCCTCCGATGATCTTCATGTTGTTGGCAAGGGATTTGTTTCCCAGCTGATGATGTATGTCGGGCAATGTCAATGTCATTGGGCCATCTATGTGGTCCTTCACGTGGCATTGCCGTGATAATTTCCTTCTTACTAGACTATCAAGCCTCCAACAAGGAACAATAGAGACTCTGTTTAATTCACCAATAATGCCCAGTTAAATTGCTTTGACACTCTGTTTAATTCACCACTTCCCGCAGCCCTCCCTTAGCCCTCCCTTCAGCATTTCAGTTGTAAACTTGCTCTTGTAAACTTTTTCTAATTGATAAAAACACCCTTACGTGTTTTTGCGACATAATTATATTATTTTTAAAATATTTTTATTTATTTTATTTTATATATATTAAAAAATGAACGCAATTAAAATAAATATTAGAGTTATCGCAACGTAAAATTAGAAAAATCTATAAAATTAATTGTGTAATTATGAAATCTAATTAGCCAAATAGTTTGGACATATGGACACCAACTCTAAAGACTCAAATTGCAATTCACAAATAAAACATAGAGAATTCTGCGACACATCTCGAAGCAATAAACTAACAGAAACAGTTGAAATATTATACAAAAGTCGCAAGAGAAAAAATCTCAACTTTGAATATACCAATATTCTGACTGATAATTTAATGGATGGATACACGGGTTGGTAAAATTTTTCCAATAGAAAGAGACAAGGGCCAAAAAGAAGAGGTTTTTTTTTTCCCCCAAAGAAAGAAGTGATTTGATTGGACATTAGTCTGTCACAGCTCCAAGTCTTGATTTGCGACTTGCTAATATCATCCTACGACAAAAACAACTTGATGCAGGTGCAAACCTGGGAGGCTGCCTCAAGATGCCCACCAATCACAAAAAAGATAAATATATATATATTAAAAGAAGAAGGATCAAAATTCCATAGTTAATTCATTTCTATTTCTCTCTCTAGAAATTGGCGCTCCGCATCAGCTTCAGAAGAGAGCATCGAAGCTTCCTTTAGCTGTCTTTCTCTCTCTCTTGAGGTATTTCTCTCTCTTAATTTCTATTGTAAACCTTTCTTTTTCACTTTATGCTCCCATAGATGGATAGATGGATAGATAGATAGATAGCTCTCTCTCTCAAGAATATCAAATTAAATTATTATTTTGGTTGTTGAAGATGCGTCGTTCTGCAGCCAGGAAAACTGGTCAATCCAATTCCGTCGCTCCGATCACTTCAGCTACGGATCTTTTTCGCTCCGGTACTTCTCTTTCTTTGCTCCTTTTTTTATTAATTCAGCTTTGGGATGTTTGAAAGAAAAGAATGAATTTCTCCTAAATTATGTAAGATTTCAATTTTTTTATTATGAAATTAAAAAAATTGAATTCTTTCATCCTAAACTATACAATTATTAGAAAAGAAATCAATTTAATTAAATTCTTGCATAAATTCCAAATGGAGGGTGAAAGACTCTGCTTGTTTGATACGCGAATTATTTAATCATTATTCATAATTTTCGCTTTAATTGGGATTATTGTAGTTCAAGTGGATTTCCCTCTTTCTTTTTCTTTTTTCTTTTAGTTGATTTCTTAGAATAAAAGGTTAGAGTTTTCCCAATTGAATTTCGGGCTTAATCTAGCTCCATCCTAGTTATTTTACTGCTGTAGCTAAAACACAAGTGTGGTAGAGATAAGTTATCTACAAATATGAAAGCACAATCTGCTTGACAACGAAGTTTGTGTTGTAATGTTCAAAATGCTATTAGGAACTTGGAAGTGTTAAAACAGAATGGTCATCGGTACAAAATAATGGAAGAGAGAAGAATTTGTGCTATATTCAATAGGAAATCATTGGGGGGGATCAGAAATTTTGACTCCACTGGTAGTGAGGGTTTTCATGGTTTGCTTCAATAGATTTTTTTTTTTCGTGTCTCAATGAATATTGAAAAATGAACAGTCAATTACAGCATGAAGACATTATTTATGACTGCGATCTTTGCTTTTCCTACTTAAGTGCTTGTTAAATAGTTAACACTCCCTAATGTTTTCACATGCTCAATCACTAAAGAGTGTTTTTGCAACTTCATTTGGTCTTGTATAAAGTTGAGTGCAAATTCTGAACTTTAGAAGTTCTCAACGCAATTGTTGAAAAGTTGAACTATTCAAATCTGATTGCGCCAATCCAGATTGCACCTTTGACATAAAAATTTTCAGTCTGTCCCTTTTGTTAAGGTAATGTATAGCTCTTTTTTGTTCTTCTGCTTCTTATATTTTGGTGTGATGTCTGAAATATGATGTTGTATATCTGCATAGATGTCCCAGCATGCAAATGAGTAACCTGTTAGTCCAGTAAAATGTCATTTTGCATGTGTTTGGTCCATTTTGAAGATAGTGTCTGACTGCATGTTCATGGTCTAGATTTTATTTATTTTTTTTTATTACTTTGCATGCTTTGAGCTAGCTGAAAGCAGGATTTTCATTGGATGTTAAGAAGATTTTCATTTGGAAGTTGTGGCCTTTTACTTTTCCGCGCTCGTTTTCCAAGTGAATTTACTATGCAATATAGGGTTCTTGTAACTAAGTCTTTATCTTTTCAGCCTCAAGTAAAGCATCTTCAAAAGAAATGGAGCGAATTGATAACCTATTTTACTCCTATGCAAATATTTCTTCTGGTTTGATTGAGTAAGTTTCTCTATGAAACATGCAGTTAAATTTTGGAATGCCTTATAGCATTATATTTTGTAAATTTCTGCTGCATTACATTATGCTTCTGTTGCATATTCATTTTAAAATTTAAGGGAATGGCATGTTGGTGCCGGAATGGTCAAACCCAGATTTGACTAGAACCATTTGAATTGGGCCAAAAACAACTGGCCGATTCTAACCGGTTCAAACTGGTTCTGAGAAAGCATGTTTAAAAAATAAATTTTGAACCCACCAGAATTGAACCAGAACCCAGGTGAATCCTGGTCTTGTCTTGGGTCCCGAGTAGCATTATTAAAGGAGCTAAAAGGCGCAGTTTAGGTGCTAATTAAAGGATATATTCCCATAATTATACTAATAACTTAGGGATTTATATTTATAATCAAGCTAATTAATTAGAGATATTTATGCCTATAATTACACTAACTAGTTAGGGATATATTCCTAATTTGTTAGCATAATTATAGGGATATATACATCTTAACTAAGTAGGAAAGAAATAATTTAATATCTGCATAGTTGACTTCTAATATTTAATAATATTCCAATGAAAAAGATTACATATTTATATATAAGTGCGCCTAAAATTCAGCTAACTAATTAAGAATATATATTCTTATAATTATGCAAACTAATTAAGAAGCAATTAATATAATATCTATACATATATGTATACATATATATCTATACACTTACATATATATACATATATGTATATATATAAGTATGGCGCCTCAATTCAAAAAGGTGTCGCCTCGTCTCTTGCCTCTCACCTCTATCGCCTTAGTGTCACCTCTTGCCTTGATAATATTGGTCCTGAGCCCTTAGACCTGAGCTAGACCGCTTCCAAGCCCATGGTAATCTATGCATGATGTTTTGCAAAGTGATGATTTTGCAAATTTTGTTGTATTTATATTCAAACTTAAAATTTGAATTGCGAATAGTGTATCTTGCTAACGTGATAAGATGACGTGGATTATTTTATTATACTCATGCCACATAGATAAATGCTATTGAGACAAAAAATCCAAAACTTTTAACTATTTTGCTATTTAATCCAAAATTTTAAAAATTGATATAATTTAACTCAAAATTCCTAAATTTATCCCCTTTCACTACTAAATTTCTAAGATCCTATTATTATACTTCACTCCCGTCTGTTTAGCACAAGAAACTATAATAGGATTTCTTTCTATTTTCTAGTTTTGGTTTTCTTAATTTTTTTGAGTTTTAATAATGTCTGCTCTTAATGCAATATTTGTACTTGTGCATTCAAGCAGACTTATATAATTAAGCAGTAATAGAAGATTAATAGTACAATTGTTAACAGTAAGACTATAATTTCTATTCTTTATTATATTGACATGGTTTTCTATAATGAATATAGTAAAATTTATTGTGTTGAACACCTAATAAGATATTTAGAAAGTAAGAAACTAATAAATACGAGGTCTGTTGTAATTTTTGTTGGAACAAGTGGCTAATAGAAAGAATTTAAAATCGTGGTTTTTTACATCAGGCCAGTCGAGGATGAAGAAAAATAAATTTAGAGATTTTGAGTTGAATTATATTAATTTTCAAAGTTTTGAATTAAATTACAAAATAGTTATAAGTTTTAGAATTTTTTACCAATAGCATTTATTTATATGGCATATGAATATCATAAAATAATCTATGTCATCTTGACATATCGTCAAGACACACTCTCCCTAATTCAAATTTTATGTTTGGATATAATTGCAATAAAGTTTGTAATTTTGGACAATTTTATCAATTTTTAAAGTTTTGGATTAAATTATAAAATAGCGAAAATTTTGGATTTTTCATGTAAATGGGCATTTTCTAATTAAGTAGGCAGTTTGTGGCTATGAGAATATTGATTGAAGGGCTTTTAATAATCCTTGTTATCTGGTCCTAATTTGATCTCACTATTAATTAAAACTATATTTCAATTGGATTTAGAATCAAACAGGAGATACTATTGGATTACAAAAGGAATGGAAATACTGATTGAAAACTCAACTCAGTTATTCTGAATAAATTGAGAATAATATAGTTGAAAGATTTTCTTGAACTCTCTCCTGCAATTTTTGTATGAAGAAGCCAAGAATTCCATCATCTTACACGAGACAAGCTCTTCCTTTTCTTTCTTTCACAAAAAAAATGAACTTATCCTTATGATTTTTAACTGGTGAACTCCAAAAATAAATGATGACCGGTTGGCTTGCCATTATGGGTTGAGCTGCTATCTTTCCAGACAATATGATGGTGTTCCACTAACTGGGGGATCTATAGGAATAATATCACTGGAAAGAAAATAAATGTGACGTAAATAGTTTTTCAATAGGAATTCAATTTGCAGTCTTGCTTTTTAAGGTATAAGCATATATATACAGGTTAAGTAGTTGGAAATTTGTCCAATTATTTATAAGGTTTATGAATGGAATTCTGATGTAAAAATATCCTTTAAACAGCCCAGAAGGAATTGAAAACTTGTGTTTGGATATGGAGGTGGATCATACCGATGTGAGGATCTTGATGCTAGCATGGTAAGTTGGATCAAAACATTAGATACTGTAGTTAACTTTTGGCTTGAAACATTTGTCCTATAACTTATGGGACTGACTACATATCAGGAAAATGAAAGCTGAAAAGCAGGGGTACTTTACCCTGGTAAGTAACATCACTCATGCCTGCTTCAATTTCAATTAGTGATTGTTTATAGATTTAGTCAATAACTTATGTTATCTGCTTATCTTTTATTTCTTGATTCAATTTACCTCTTATTGCTTGATGGAGCTGTTGTATATTTTTTTATTTAAAATGTTTAAAATATGTAATTTTCTTAAAAAGAATTTCCATTTAACTAATTCAATTCTGGATTGCATGAATTACCATAGTATTAATGCCAACGTCTCATGGTGCATGTGTTCTGGTAGTTTGGAATTTTCCTTAAGTGTCCTATGAATTTTTATTGTGACTATCAAGTTACATCGAGTGATGGCAACATATGTATGCATATGTTCAACAAACACAATATGTGCAGTCTATCAAATGAGTTATTCTTCTCTAGGCTCTCTTCTGTTTTTCCCTCCTTTTTTTTCTCATTCTTCATTTGGTTCTTCCATAATAGACCATCATCATTGTCTGCATAGCAAGTAAAAGAAAAAGCTCATGCATATCTCCTTCTTTCTGTCTCTCAAATTTTCTTCTTGATAGGAGGAGTGGCGAAGAGGTCTTAAAGCGCTGAGGGCTGATACTGTAAATAAATTGAAGAAGGCCCTTCCAGAGTTAGAGAAAGAGGTATAATATGATTCTCTTTGTTTCCTTTGGAAGGCCTAATTCAGTTATTTGACAGGCTTTTATATGCGTCTATTAAGTTCAATAAAGACTGATGTTTTCTTTTATATTCACAAGGTCAAGAGGCCATTGAACTTTATGGATTTCTATTTATATTCATTCCGGTATTGCTTAACAGGTATTATGATTTATGAATTACGCATGTAGAAACAAAATGTCAGGATGTGTTTCCACCTTTATCTTTGCTGCTTACAGTTTCTTTCCAACTGTCTCTTGTCCCCTTATTTATGTCCTTTTTCTTATTGAACCTATTTATGTTTTTCACTCAGAGGAGAAACAAAAGAGCATAGACATAGAAAGCATCTGTCAGTTACTGGATCTTGTTTTAGGACCTCATTTCCGTGCTCAAGTTGATTATTTCATCGAGTACCTAAAGGTGAGTGGCTGAGCTTGGTTGCCATATGCTTTGCAAGTTTGCTGCTCTGTGTGAGCCTCTGTGTGTGTGTGTAGTTGATACTGTTTATTCCATGCTACCTCCTCTCAATTTTTCTCCATCTATTTTAGTTTCTAGTACTGTGCATGTGTTTGGCTATTTCTCTATTTCCCGGGTCTATTAGCTTACTGCGTAAGACTGTTGTTGTGCCGATGAGCCCTGTGTCTGCCATCCATGTTTCTTATGGCCAATCTTCACCTGTTACGGTTTTGCTTTCTCTGGAAAATGTATTAGAGATTTTACAGTCCTGTAGTTTGATGTACTGTGGTCTAGACAATTTTAGGATCCGAACAGAGGTTGAACTTACCATTTGTATTATGCATGTGCTTAGTTTGTGATACCCTGCTTCAAATTAAATTGATAATCTTATGCCATGTCTGCTCATGGTTGCAGATTCAGAATGATTACAAGGTCATAAACATGGATCAGTGGATGGGCTTTTACCATTTTTGCACCGAGGTACTTTACATTGCTTATTTTATAGTTTAAATTTCTTGAGTACGGAGGAGAATTTCAGAATTTCTTTTCAGTATAATAGATGAAAATTTCTTTTCACCTTATATTATATGCTGTTTGTGCCTTTGTTCTTGCACGATTAGCTGCATCATATACCAGTCTTGGGTTGTCATGGTGATCTTTCTATGGATTTGTAAACACACTTTTTTGACAGATAAGCTTCTCAGACCTCAGTAATTATGATCCAGAACTGGCTTGGCCCTTGATACTGGATAATTTTGTAGAATGGATGCAAGAGAAAAGGACTTGAAACCTATTGTCCTTAGGTTGCCTTAACCTACTGTAAACCATATTGAAGTAGGTACTAAAGAAATATTTTATGTTTTTGGTCAATTTGGAAATTGTATTATTTTTAGGGATTCACCTGCAATTTGTTGTTAGATAAAAAATGTGATTGATTTGCCTGCAGGACTACACATTAAAATCCATCAGCATGTTTAATTTTCCCATGTTCGTTTATTTTTTTCTCCTTTACGAACTTTTAATTCTTTCTCCAATTTCTCAGATTTCATGTCATTGGTATGCCAGAGCAAGGCCAAACCTTGTCATTGCATTGATTCTATAATTACTTTCCAAGTAAAATAGGTAAAGGTTAATTGGGATTGATTTTGCTTAGAGTTATTATTATTTTATTATTATTTTTTTTTTGACAAAGATCTTGTTTAGAGTTTGCTATATTATTCTTATATACAGCCTAGGGAAATGATTTGGATAGGAAATGAGCAAAGCTCTCACCAAAGCATAAGCATATATATTTTTTCACCTTTAAAAAAGAAAGTCATTTTTTAATTGATTTATTTTTTATCAAAAAATTATTTTTCATTAGTCAATTTTTTTAGTGTTAAATATTAAAAATGTGATTTTTTAAATCAATGAATTCTTAAAAAAATAATTTTGAAAAATTTACTATGGGAAAATTTATTAATTGATTTTTTAATTTTAAAAAATATATTAAAGTGTTTTTAAAATTTTAAAAAATATATTCTTCATAATTTATAGTTTTTGTTATTTTTTTAGTTATTCTAAAATTTTTATTCACTTTTTTTATATCATAATAATATATAAATTGATTATTATAATTTTATTTTATTTTATTTTATTTTATTTTTAATAAATCTCTTAAAATATTTTTTAATATTTAATAAATTTTATTTTAAAATAATATAATCAAAAAGTTAATAAAAATTATTTTTTAATGTGTGAAAAAATAAAATAAATAAAAATTATGAAATAAAATGAATAATATTTAGTGTTTATATTAGTTTTAATCATTAAATATTCTAACATTTTGTTCTTTAGTTAGTATTATATGAAAAGGTAAATTAATTAATCTTTTAATTTATAAAAATATTTATTTAACATTTACGGATTTAATCTGATGGAAAGTATATCTGAGTAAATCTTAGAGATTTTATATCATACTCTCAATTTTTAATTTCTTTTAAAAAAGTTTTATTTATTAATTTTTTTGTGTTTTGAGTATTTTAGTTGTTTTATAATATTTAGTTATTAAAATCTATAAGGGATTAATTAATAAATTTTTTAATATATTTTTAAAATTTAAAAATAATTAATAATTTTTTATACTATATAAATTAAAGATCTATTTTTCAAGAATCTTATTAGTATAACTCTCGTGTATGTCCTTGTGACAGATGCGCACGTCATTTGTTGATTGGTTATTCTTTGATCGCAAATACCAACAATGAGTGGAATTAGTGATGGCTGTTAAAATGCCTTTAAATAATTCTCATATTTTATAGTTAAATAGTAAAATTTATAAATTAAAATATTTAAGATTTTTAGTTTATGCCTAATTGTAAAAACAATTTGTCATGTTTTTAAGATTTTAACTAAACAATAAAAATTAATTTTTTTAAATAATTTTTTGGAGGGCAATTTTTACATACAAATTATCTGCAGTGAAATTTATTGTATAAAGATTTTTATTATTTTAAAATATATTATGTAAATGGATATAAAAGTTTTTTACTTAATAATGCGCAATTAAAAAATAATAGCTCAACTAACGGAACAAGTAGAAATATATTTTTTTTAAAAAAACTTTTTTTTATAAATCTATATTTATATTTTTTAATAATGAACAATTTAACAAAATCCGACCACCAGACAGAAAGTAAATTTCAGTTTAGAAAGATCTGGCTAGATATTTGGATAGGCAGTCTGACTAACACATAGGAACATAGGTATTTTACATGTCTCTATGTCAGTGTTAGTAAGTGCAATTTCAAAAGATGGAATTCAAAAGGTATACATGCAATGCAAGCGTTTTTATTATTGGAGATTTATTATTAATTTTTTAATATTATTATTATTAATAAGTTAATTTTTATATTTTTAAAAATTAATTAAAATATTTTATTTTTTGTTAAATGAAATAACTTTTTTTTCTCCTTTTTATTAAAAATAAATAAAAAATAAAAGAAAAAATTTTTAAAATTTAATTTTGTCCTCAAATAAAATCTTTTATTAAATTTTTGGTATTTCCATCGTTAACAAATCGGTTCTTATATTTTTAAAAATCTATTAAAATGTTTTTATCTTTTTTAAATTTATTAAAATATTTTTATTTTTTCTCAAATCTATTAAAATGTCTTTATTGTTTCTGTCCGTCAACGAAATAGTCCCTCCTCCTTCTTCTCATCATAAAAAAAAAAGAGAAGAAGATCGTAAAAGAAGAAGAAAAAGAAAAAAAAAAGGAAGAGAAAGAAGAAGAAAGAGAAAAAGATATTAAAACATTTTTATCTTTCTCAAATCTATTAAAATGTTGTTATTGTTTCTCTCGTCAACAAAAAAAAAAAAAGAAAGGAGAATAAAGAGAAGAAAATCGTAAAAGAAGAAAAAAAAAAAAAAAGAGAAAGAAGATGAAAGAGAAGAAGAAGATGATAATGAAGAAGAAGGCGGCGAAAAATCCCCTCCTTCTCCTCTCCCTCTTTAAATTAAAAAAAAAAATCGAAGAAGAATCGAAGAAGAAAAAATAAGAAAATGAAGGAGGAGGAGGAGGAGAAGAGAGAGGGTAATTTAATTTTTTATTATATTTTTAATGGTAAAAATAGAAAGATAAACTATTTCGTTGATGGAGAAAAAATATAAAAATATTTTAATAGATTTCTAAAAATGTAGGAACTGACTTATTATAAATCTCATTTTTACTATTTCACCATACCATACCATGCAGACTAAAATTCAATGCATTTATAATATAGTTATTACTCTGCAAAAAAGGAAAAGGTCGACCCAATTATTTATAGTAATCCTACAGAAAATGACTATTCAGGTAACTTTCTGTTTCAAAAGAAAGGAACAGTGGCAGTTGATGAACAGCTTCTCTTTTTGACATTATTTTATATATATATATACAATTTTCAAGTCTTAGAAGGAAAGCAAAATATTCAATCAGAAAAGCAAATAAGCCTCTAATGGAATATGACAAGCTATTCCCATCTTTATGCCATGGAAGCATTACAGAGTGAGAATCTAATCTGATCATTGCATGCAAAAGCAAAAAAACAAAGTTTTCTGCTTTCTCCTTTTATTTTTCAACACTTTTTCAATTTCCATCTCTCCAAGCTTTCTTCATCTTCACCCTGCTCTCTTCTCCCCATTTTCCCCCCTTTCTCTCACTTGAGCACTTTATAAATATTTTCAGTCCTTTCACCGAAATGGTATCCAATCTTTGGTCAGATTCTTTGCAAATTCTCTTTTTTTTTTCTCTTTGGGAAAAAAATGTAATTTTACATTTCATCAAAGTATAGGGATTAAAATGTAATTTTTTTATAATATATGAATATCTTGTTCTATTTGAAATAGGTAAAACAAGCTAAAAGGAAATGTAGTGGGGCTTTTACATTTCATGCTGAATTTCATTTCTCCAGGCAATACAAACTTGTCAATAGCAAAAGAAAACAATCAAATGAGGTCAACTTTGATAAATATTGCACAGACAATAACTCAAAGAAGATGTTAGCACCATAGAACTCCAACTCAAAAGAATGAAACCCAAAAAAAAATAATTATAAATAAGAATTTTCTTCATTGCCTTGGAAAATTTCAAGAATTAAAAAGGGAAAAAAAAATCAAATATGATCATCAAGGGGATGAAGAAATCAAAGGAGAAGATGGTGGAATAGCCCTTCTGCTTCTACTCCTACCTCGAATTTGATTTCCAGAAGGAGATGATGAATTAGAAGAAGATGAAAATCTTTTTGATTCACTTGTTAATTTTTTCTTCTCTGTTTCATCAACCTTCTCTTCTATTTTATGATGCTGAACTTTTGTTGAATTTAAATTTGCAGGAAGAACACAATTGCATAGAAATCCTGACCAAGAACAAAAATAAATAACAATGAACAACAACACCTTCAAATTTAAAATTGAAAATTTTTTTATGGGTTGCTTACCAATTCTGGCAAGTCGATTAACCCAGCTAGGGATTGGATTACCAGTGAGTCTAATGCAAGCATCATTGCAGAAATGGTTGCAGTTCTTAGTGATCAAATTATAAGCATTTCCTCTGTATTTCTCTGCAAGTTCCTCCATTACTGCCCTCACTTCTGCAGGACCTATTTCTGTTTTTCCGATCAAAATTGTTTTTCTAAATGTAAATCCATCGCACTGCTTTGGTTCTCCTTCGAAAATTCCTGTTGTTGGGTATTCGTGTGCCCCAAACGCATACTCAATTCCGTGAACTGCAATTCAAGACCCAAAAGGAAAACAAAAAACCATTATCTCACAGGAATATATTGAACTTTCTGGGATTTTCCCAGAAAAATGAAAAAAGAGAAGCAGTATAGTACACAGTTCACAGGCATTCCTGAATGATTTTGAATTTCCAGGGATGAACTAACATTCCCATAAATCCCAGAACAGGAGAAAAAAGAAACGGAAAGATCTGAAACCCAAAATTTCTCTCATCCACGTTTTTCTTGCACATTCCCATTAACCAAACAGAAAGCGATCTAAACAACAGATCTAACAAGCAGACATTGCAACCCCAAAAAAAAAATCCAAGCATAAAAACAAAGTAAACAAGAAAATTAAATAACCTTGTACCCCAGAATGATAGACTCCAAGACCAAGCCAATAAGCGTAGCCATTCATGGGTGTGAGATCATAAACATTAAGATAAACAGGAACAGATCCTCTTGAATCTTCATCAGAAATAAATTTCTTTCTGCAGAGCATTTTCTTTGATTTTTGTTTTCTTTCTTTTGTATAAACTCAGCCAACCTCACTCAAGAAAATGCATTATATGATAGATGAGATGATAGCTCTGTCGTTTTTCAACTTAGCTTAGCTGCTATCAAAATGAACTCACTCACTCTCTCACTCTCTGCAAGTAAAATAAGAGATTATTAAAAAGTGGGTGTGTTTTGATTTCTTGTTAAATTATGTATTTTCTTTTCTTTTCTTTTCTTTTCTTTTCTTTTTTTTATTGTTTTTGAAATTTGGTTAAAGGGTATGAGAATCTTCTATTTAGGAACGCCACTCCGGCGGCCGATAGTGCCGCCGCTCTGTATTTGTTTAAATGGTTTTTAGCTGATATAATTATATTATAGCTTCCATGAAAAATTTGTAGAAGGATTTTGATTCACCATAGATTTAAAAAATATTAAATCAAACAATTTTGCAAGCCATTAATTTTCTTATTTAAAATAAAAAAAATTAATTTTTTGAGTTGTTTGAATATTTTCTATAAAATGAATTGTTTGAAATGGATTCGTTTAAATTTTACATTTATTATTTAAAATTATATTATTTTTTATATTAATAGGTGCATTAATTAAATAAATTAGAGCAAAAATAAGGCTATTATAAAAACCAACCGTTGATTCAAAAAAAAAAAAAAAAGAAAAAACCAACCGGACAACTAATAAATTAAACTTAGAAAGACTGTTTAATACCTTTTTTTTTAATTGTCGTTTTAAGTATCATTTTATGATTTTAATATTTTATTAAATATTTTTATTTTAATAAGTAAAGTATTCCATTTCAAAAAAAATAAATAAAGTATTAATTAAATTTATATTATTTATATAGTCATTTTAATTGAAGGATAATATAATTTTTTATTTTAATTTTTATTAAAATTTAATATATTTATTATTTTTTAAATTCGTGTGAAAACTTGATAACACTATTAAAAAATAAAAAAATATATTATTTAATTTAAGAAAATTCATTAATTAATTTTTTAATTTTAAAAATATATTAACATTTAAAAAATCTAATAATTAACTCATTCCTTAATTTTACTATTAATTATTTTATTATTTAGTCTTATAATTTTAAAAAATTTATTAATTAATCTCTTATATTTTTTAAAAATTTATTATTTAATTTTTTGATAACAGGTATTTTAAATCTTTTTATAATATTTAATGGTTAAAATTAATAAAAAAAATTAACTAATAAATATTATTAGAGATAATCAGTATTCAATTAAAATCAAAAAAATCGATCGAATTAAATTAATTTAAAATTTTAATTTGATTTTTTATTCATTTTGGTTTGGTTTGATTTTTAATTTTAAAAATTTTAATTATTTTAGTTTGGTTCAATTTTAATAAAAAAAATATAAAAAATGGAATCGAACATATTAATGATAATAATACAGTGAGATTAGATCATATTAAGATTAAAATATTTCAATTAAATTTTAAAATATTAAAATTAAAAGTTTAAATAGATTAAATCAAAATGAATCAAATCAAATCAGATCGATTTAATTCAATTTAATTTCTAATCAAAATTAATTTAGTTCAATTTTTATAAATACTAAAATTTTAATTTTTTATTTATTCGATTCGATTTGATTTTAAATTAAACCGATTCACTCTAAATATTTTAAAATATCAATGAGATTTTAATATATCAATGAGATTTTAATTTTTTTTTTTAAGTCGAAACCTTCGCTAGTGAGTTTTTTTAGAAATTAAATAGTGATTTTTTTTTTAAAGAATAATTTAAAGTGTTAGTGGAAACATTTTGTGAGGTGTGAGTGAGTGATCCTATTTTAAGAAATTTGAAATATTATAGAAAGTAACGTTACTCATAATGATACTTAGTGGGGTTTTGTTATTATATTATGATAACAGATTAGTGTATGTGTGGGTCTTCTTTTTTTAAGCCAAAGGAATATCATCATATGATTAGGTGCACAGAATTAATGTGGGTCCCAATTGGGATGGTGGTGATTTTACTAATAATCATGATTAACTAGATTACCCCACGAATCAAATGGTATGAGGGATTATATATTTATTCTCCTCTTTTCTTTAATTAAAAAAATTATTATATTTTGTATGGTTCTGTTAAAGTCAATAAGGTTAAGAATGATTTTGACTAGAGTATCAAGTAGTAGTTAAATGTCAATTTGAAGGGCAGGTTTCCATTAAAAAAAAAAAATTTTCCCAAAAGGTGTAAACCCTAATTTTCTTTCCTAAAATTATTATTTAATTTTGTGGCAAAAAACTCATTAATTATTATTTAGTTTTAAAAATTATATTAAAACATTTAAAATTTTTATTAGGGAAACATCCTTTTAATTGGTAATTAATCTTAATTAAAGTTGTTAGGAGGTTGCTATGAAGATGAATTACTATATATACTTCATTACTACAACGGCTACTGCACTAAATTTAAAAATCATTATTTTAATATTTTCTCAGTCTCATAATTTTTATTTATTTTATTTTTTCACATATATTAAAAAATATAATTTTTTATTAACTTTTCAATTATATTCATCTTAAATATATTAAATTTTATTAAATAATAAGAGATATTTTAAGAGATTTTGTATAGTAAAAAAAATTTCATTATATTTAGAAATGTAGTATTTAATTATTTTTAATTATATTTGAAAATTATGTAAAAGTAACTTTGCATGAAATGAAGGAAAGATATGTATTGCAAGTGTGGTTGTTGTCTAGGAGGGAGAGATGAGTGGATTATCAAGGAAGGAAGAATAGAAAATGGAAGAATTTGTGAAGGAAAAGGAAAAAGGCTTTCAAAACTTGAATGGGAACAAGAGTGACAATTCTATTTTCTTGTGTTCTGAAAAGGGTAATTTTTGAGACATGTGCCCATTCTTAAATGTCAATGTGATTTTTTTGGATTGTGGAAACTCTGTCTCTCCAATACTTTTTCAATTATAGACCCCAAAAAAAATAATTAAAATAAATAAATAAAGGAGAAAAGAGAAATAGTTGCGACTTTGAAGCAAATGTGCTTTGCTTCCCAAATGGACATGCCCATAATATGCCCACTTTCATAACATAAATGACAAACTTTCTTATGAATATTATCTAATTTTAAATAAAAATTTGAATATTCAGAAAGAT
Source organism: Manihot esculenta (assembly GCF_001659605.2). Lineage (NCBI taxonomy): Eukaryota > Viridiplantae > Streptophyta > Magnoliopsida > Malpighiales > Euphorbiaceae > Manihot > Manihot esculenta. The sequence continues at coordinate 8,947,537 of NC_035171.2, forward strand.
TTATAAAAGTTTATTATTAAAAAAAAGAGTGAAGTACTGTGAGGTTTCTTAAAATTTTTAAAAATGAACTATTTTGTTCTCATGATTTTTTCTAATTATTTGTAAACTCAAAAGCCCATTAGATTTCACCAATAAGACCAACCAATCAACACAGCATTCCACCCGCGATTAGCGTAAGCCGGATTGATCGGGGATTCAGACCTGTTTAAAGTAAGTTTAGCTCATTTAATATGACAGAGAGTAGAAGAGTAGGTACAGTTATATCACGACTCTATCAATACACGCGCTGAAAAATAATTAAATGACCGTCTAATAAAAACGGACAGCAAGTATGTCCATTTGTACAGTTTTATATGACAAAAACAAGTGAGACCGTAGAAAAGTGACGGTTATGCGTAATGAGAAGATAAAAAAAAGAGAATAAAAGATGAAATGTGATGTACAGATTAAGTTTACACACTCAAAAATCCTAATTTTTTAGATTTCATAATAAAAAATCAAATAATAAATCATTTAATTTGACATAAAAATTATATTTAAAAAATAAATTTAATAATAATTTTGCTATAAACTGAATAATACACATACTTAAAATTATAAAAAGAAAAGTTAAACACTAAAAATACTTGAGGTAATTTTTTTTAACAAAACGACTAAAAGCTTGATTTGGCCAAACATAATTAAGAGATCTTAAAATACAAATAATTAATATTAAAAAGAATCTTTCTTTTCCATTTTTTTTCTCTAAAATAGATGTATCGGTTTAAATTAAAAAAGTTAATTGAATTAAATTAATTTAAATTTTAATTTAATTTTTTATTTATTTCAATTTAATTTTAATAAAAAAATTAAATTAATTAATGATCATAATATATTATTTTTAATAATAGTATATTATTTTTAATAATATAGAAAAATAAAATCATAATTAAAAATTAAAATATTTGAATTAAATTTTAAAATATTAAAAATAAAAAGTTTATGAAAAATAAAATCAATAAAATTGAATCAACTTAATCAAATTAATTTAATTTTAATTAATTTTTATTTAAAATCAAATTAATTTAATTTTTATAAATATTAAAAGTTTAATTTTTATTTTATTTAATTTAATTTAATTTTAAATCAAATCCATCACATGATGGTTTTATAAAATCAAACTAAATCAAATGGTGAACCCAGCACCTCATAGCGAAAGCATGACGATGATGATATGGAAGCATAGGTTACAAAAGAGTCAAAATTCCTAGAAAAATGTGAAATTAGCTTCCAGATTCTGGTTGGTTTATGAGCTAATTTTGAAATTTTATAATTATGTTTTAATTTAGTACTTTATCATAATTATAAAAAACTGTAAATTTGTTTATTGGTGGGTGATGAAAATGAAAATATTATTTTTTTTTTAAAATTTAGATCACATGGTTATAATTAATTAAATATTGTTTTGAAAAAAAATTTAATTTATAATGTGGTTCCATATTTAAAAGTAAGAAAATTTTTAGGCCCCTCATTTTAAAATCTTCAAATTCTTTTTATAAAAACCTTATTTTACCCTTTTTAAGGAGATTCTAGCTTCGATATTACGGTCTCTAATGGAGATTCTATCGGAAGATTAGAATTCTGACACTGGAACTTAGCTGGATATTACATGTTAAGGTAGTTTGAAAGACCTTACACATTAGAAAATCCGAATAAGTCTACAACTCAATGAACGTCTTGTAGTTTAAGACATGCTTTCGAGAGTTTTCTGTCCCATTATAAACTGTTAAAGTTGGCATCATAAACTTCTTTGATATTGTTTCCTGCTGAATCCATTTTACAAACGGCAATGATATTGGTAATAGAGGACTATTGTTGTCCTATGCTCCCAACTTTGTCAATAGTTGCTTTTTTAATCTTTTTAACTTTTGATCTATGTCTGCATCTTTCCTTTTGGGCCTTTTCTCCAAGCGGTAGCTTCTTTCAAGCTCTTCACTCTCCCACTTTTCTGAGAACTTAGAAGAGTAGCTCTCAGTCTCATCATTCTCAATGAGCTCTCTTGCTATACTGCCTCTAGTTCGGGCTATTGGCTCATTTCCTCTGCTTGCTTTCCCGTCTCCATTTTCTGTCCTCCTACTGCTCTGTTGGGGGATTTGATAGTTCAATGTGTATTAGGGTTAATTGATATTGAGCCCTTCGGCTACAGGTGGTCTGTTCAACGGGGTACTGAGTCCTCTCTGCCGTAACATCTAGTCTAGCTAGTAGGCAATGTTTTATAACTGGCGAGTCATACTTTACAGTTCTTGATCAGATAGGGAGGTTCGAGGCAAGGTCCGGATTGAGCTTGGTGAAGGGTTAAGTAACATAGGTGGCTAATTTACTGGGGCGGTTGAGCTAGAGAACGATAACTGTGGGCCTTCTTGAGTCGAGCTCAGGTCGTTTAAGGTAATTTCTGTATGGTTTTCACAGTAATTGGTCATGTGAATCTCAGTGGGTGTATGAGAATGAAAATTTCGGTGACCATAAGATTTCCTTAGTTCCAACAGACGATACCAATTGATAATTTGAAATTCAATAACAGATAAAGATCAGAATATATTTTTGTAAGTTTAATTTCTATTTTTCTTATGTATTCTTTTATTTTTCTTTTGTGTTTTAGTGATGTGTAATTGTCATTCTGTACTCGTACCTCCCTATTATATTCACGCTTGTTGTATGTATAAATATATTGCTTTCTTTTCTTTCGTCATGCAGCAATTTAATTTCATTCGGTGCCATTTAGACACGATTCCGGACATTACGGGATTTATTGTTTCACGGAGGTTAACGAATATTGAAGTTAGATCCCTTTCAGACAGGTTTGAATCTAGTCTGCTTCGCCTGAAGAGACCTTGAGCTCGCATAAAGCATAAACAGCATATTAAGCCCTCCTAAAACACAGACCCAGTCTTTTTAACTTGAACTTCAGTGATGCTCGTGCGTCCAGAGCTCGGCTTTCATCACCATGCACATAATATTTAAAGGTTTAGGACAAATTAGGAGATTGATTCATCAAAGTACTAGTGTTTTACAATTGCACTAAAAATGAATTGGTGTCACATTAAAATTTAAATTATAGGAAAAACCAATAAAAAATTTAAAAATGATTTTTCTTTTCTAATTAAATAGTGAAATAAACTTGATAATTCATTTGATTATTAATTATTAAAATAAAAAATACGGTGGTGTAGGATGTTGCTAATGTAAATTTACGTAATTCATCCGTTTCATAAATTCATTTTTCTAGATAATCTATATTAACAAAGAAAAATATATTAATTTAGTAATACGAGTCGTTTAATTTTTAATTGACTAACATAAATAAAATATATATTTAAAAAATTAAATAAAATTTATTACTTTAACTAAAATCACTAATTTTTTTTTTTAAATGGAGAGTGGGGATTAAACCTGAGATCTCTCAAATTTACTCGGATGCACTTACCACCAAATTAAGACTTTGAGTGCTAAAATCACTAATTTTTAAATATATACAATACAAAAATATCTTTACATAATGTGATTATTAACAATTCAATTCTCACACGTTATCATAAACTAATTAAAACTTTTTTATGTTATAATTTTACTAAACATTTTCTTTTGTATGTTCATTTAGCTATTAATAGTTAAGAAAAAATTAAAATATTTTTATAAAAAAAAATATTTTAATATATTTTTTAAAAATAGGTAAGATTGTTAAAAATAATAAAATTTAAAAATTAAAGTTCCATTCATTTGTAAAAATAATTTGTATTTCACATAAAATATTTTTTAATAAATAATTTATTTTTATTATTTAATTTTAATTTAAAAATAAAATATATTAATAAATTTATATTGGGAGACTTTAATAAAATTTTCAAAGTAATTTTTTTCTTTTAAAAAATAAAATTATTTTTCTTAAAATAATTTAATTTTTCATTTAACTAATTCACTTATTTTTTTAAATGCTAAAAATAAAAGAGTTAAAGTCTGCGAAATTAAAATTTAAAGACGTTTAATAAGTTTCGAAACGTATTGTAGATCACCCAAAGTACGACATTCAACGCTGCGCCCAACCAGTTCTTGGAGACGCTCTGTAGGATGCGCATTTGTTTTTCGCCCATGCTGGTCTCTATACAAAATTGAAAAACAATGTTTCGCGCCAGACCCTCATTTGCCCGATTCAATCTCTTTCCCGTTAGGCATTTTTGCACTAAACCCACTAACAATATCAACAATAGTAACAGCAGCAGCAGCAGCAGCAGGGACATGATCGAATCAAATGTTGGTAAATACGAGGAGGTCTATCGTCAATTGGACAAGCTCGACTTCATGACTTCCGCCAAGATCCTCTTCACTGAACCCCCCAAGAAAAAGAAGTTCGGGTATTGCCTTCAATTCCCTTTTAGTTTGGGCCTTTCAATTTGTTAAGAGGATACAGAATTAATGCGGATTCCTTCTGGGGTTTCTCTTAGACATTTTGTCGAACATGCTATAGTATACGTTTGGTTTATGGATGCTAAGCTCCGAAACTGTATGTAGTGCCATTATCTGTATTAATCATTTAATGCTTGTATATATGTTGAGCAATCTCTCACGTGAGATGGAAGGTTTAGTTGCAGCGGTAAGGGTTCCCCTCCGCCGTGTGACTATAGTTTGTCGTTTTGGAACTGGAAATCGGTGGGTAGAGTCGGAAGGGATGGATGGGCAACAACTGAGCCACCGTTATTTTACTTTGATGCTTTTGCAACATCTTTCTTTAAGATAGCTTACTTGCCATCCATAACTTGACACATGTGGTTCAGTAGCTTATTCAAAGTTCCCAGAAGACCTATGATTTTACTTGAGAAGCGACTTGTCATGTGCAAATTTGATATCTTTTTCAACTTCAAATGTGGTTGTGCATTTTCTACATTATTTATATAAAGGAAACAAATTGAGAAAAGTCAATTTGCAACATCCATTACGTAGTACCATAATCTGAAGGATAAAAGGGGCTTCAATCAATAAAGTTCAGTTTAAAACAAATATAGAATCTACAATCTAGTGAACTTAACATATAGTCATGGTTGGGTAAAAGCCACTGATGCTGCTTCTATCCTCCCTAACCTTCTTCCTATTTTTTCACATGCATGGAAGCATCTCAGTGATCGAAGCTTGTCAGACAAAGATGCTGCATTTGAGTTTCAAATTATTGCGTTGTTCTATTCAAGGTTTTATGTTGTTAGTTTCAAATAAACTTAGGCAGGATGAATGAACTTGAGTCTGATACTGTGCTTTGTATCCCAGTGGTGCATCAAAGTAGCAAATAGTCTTGAGCTGATTCAGCATGTGTTCCATCACTAGTGTACAATGAACCATCACCCACTGCACTACAGTAGCAATAATTACCAAATTATGAAGGGGTCATGTTGTAGAAGCTTTTACCTCAAGGATAATTTCAGTTAGATGTTTTATTTTAAAATTATGGAAATGCTTGCTGTTCTCGCATTTTCTGTTCTCCACTTTTTCAGTCAGTTTATGCATAATTGCTTTCTTCTTCTTCTTTTTTTTTTTTTTGAAACTTTGTTTATTTTTCTATATATTATTACCAAGGATAAAAATTAAATGTCTTGACGATTTACTGGCAAAGGATACCCTAGTGCTCTGAAGAAGCATGAGATATGAATTCCCGCATGATACTGTGTCTGCAATGTTGAGCTCAGATACAGAAAATGCCTCATGCTTAGAGTAATTATCAGTCAAAACAGGGCAAGGATGAACTTATTGATAGAAACTATTCACCCTGTAGTGGTAATTTTATTTACCTTACATTTATTTTTGGTTTTTCACTTCAAAAGAGAAGAAAAAATGTAAAGTCAATATATTGGTTTCTTAAGAAGAATTCTTCTGATTATCTCAGTTCTTTAATTATTTTATCAAACCATCTAGATAAGAAATAGATCCCAAGGAAAATTTCATTTCTGCTTTGCTGCTTAGCAGAGTTCTTGGTGTGAATACAGCGATTTGAAAGGCAAAACAGGATCTTCCAGAATGCATCCACACCACTTGATATCAGTAGGCACTCAATCATAAATATTATCTCTACCCTTCTCCACCACCTTCTCCCATTTATAGCTGAGGTTTGAAATTGCTTGAAAGAATGGTGTAGATGACCAATTTCCTTTTTCTAGACTTTTTTTTCTCTAGCAAGTCCTTTCTTTCCTTTTTTTTTTTTCTAAATCCATTTTATTCGTCTTGTGAGACTGTAAACATACTACAAGGATCAAGATGTTACTTTAAAGTGTAATGCATTAAAAATAATTTCTAAGATCAATTTCTGGCAACTCCTGGAGATCCAATAGGGAGGCCTAACTTTTCAAGTGTGGTTATGGAGTGTTGAACTGTCTCCCTAATCTAAACGTGCTGGTCGATGATTCCTGTTTAGCTTCCTGACTTTTCTATTTCATTTTTTAATGACTTCTACTTGCACGTATCCATTTTATGTTCAGGCTCGATTTTCATCTGGTACAACTCTTCTTTGCCTGCCTGCCTTCATTAGGTATTTAAACCTACAAGTTTAGCATGTTACCATATTTGAAACTTTTGAAATATCTCTTGGTTTGGTGCTTCTATTTAAAAGAGGGCATTTTCTGTGCAGCTGTATATTTGGTGGCTCAATATGCACGCCATGAAATGAGAAAAATGGATGAGGTAACTTCATTGTCTAGTACTGCAAGATGTTGAGTATTTTCTTTTGGATCAATATATACATTTGACTCTTATCTCTTTGTATTCATGGAATATTCTCCTTTTGTTTTCTTAAAATATATCTTTGCATGTGATTTACAGCGTCAAAAGGATACTTGTGCAGCTTTTTATTTTTCTCTTTATTTTTTTGGGTCCAAATGTGACGGTTGAAATTACTTACCTATTCTTCCTGCCTTGAAAAGAAGTATTCCCATATAATAGACTTTTAACTATTATCCAAAAAGTGTCCTATATATGTTGTGGCCAAAAAAGCCTTCAACCTCATATATGCCTGCATTAGGCTGACAAACATTAATTTCATGCTATGAATACTTACGAACTACATGATCTAGTCTATTCATTGAAATGCAACTGAAACCTGAAGTTTTCTAGTCATTTTGATACATGTTCACGAAACCTATTCAAGGTGAAGCTTATTTCAACTTATTGGTTTTTAAGCCTCTTTCCTTTTCATTCCCTTTTTCTTTTCTCTTTGGGTTTCTCTAATGATATCTTCAAACCAAATTTCTTAGAAAATCATTTTCCTCTCTCTTTCTTTCTTTTCTTTTCTTTTTTTTTTTCTTAAATTCCTTATTGTCAATTTTCTATAAGAAGCTTTTAAATGCTCTGGAGGCCCCCTACAATTCATTGATGTCAATCTTCTGGCAGTGACTGCTGTCATTGGTTTTCATTAGCCATTCTGAAGGATAGTTTGATACCTTAAAATATCACAAGAATGGGAACTAAGCAGTTTATTTTAATGGATGTTATCCAATACTGTACAAGTAAAATTTCCTGCTTTTTTTCCCAGTGATGCTGTGAAGGTTAGCTGTTCTCCCACCTATTCTTTAAAGTACCTTGTTAGATAACTGAATACCATATTGATCAGCACAGGAACTTGAGCTGAAAAAGAAGAAAGAGGAAGAGGAAAAAGCAAAAGAGATGGAATTAAAAGCGATTAAAGAAAAAGAAGCTAGATCTGATCCAGAGCTTTTAGAGGTGAAAGTGAGACTGGATAAGCTAGAGGAAGCTATCAAGGAAATTGTGGTAGATTCAAAGAAACAATCAACTGACTATGCAACAAAAAACCAGGAAGACATTGGTAATGTAAAACACATTGCACCAACTGAATCTGCTGAAGCCCAGAGCACATCGGAACCAAGCAAATCCTTGGATAAAGACCTTCTTGGCAAACAGAAATCTAGAGAACCAGTACAAGATAAAGGGAAGGTAACTGGATTAGCACCAACACCTGGTGCTTCCCTGCAAGATCAAAATGGAAAGACCCAAACTGTAGGAACTTCTAAAGAAACTAAGAAATGAAGAAACACCTAATTTGTAAACCCTTTGTTTGGAATCAATAATTTTGCAAGGATTCAAATTTGATTGATTTCCTTTTTTCAATTCTCTTGTTTAGAATGAAGAAAAAAAAATTAAAATTCTTCTCTACTTCAATAGTTTTCATTTTAAAAGAAATGTAAAATATGCATGATTATGTAAAATTTATTTGAATTCTTTTCTTACAAAATGAATTATCAAGCCTAGCTATAAATTCTGTAGAATGGAAAGAGTTCATTTTTAACATAGCACGTATCTGATTTTTAGGCTGTTTTGCCTAAGAATGTGCGAGTGTCTTGCCCTTTTTTGGTTGAAATAGATCATATAGACGCAATGCTTAACATTTCTAAATTGCTTATCTCTAGAGTTCCACGTGCAAGTATTTAAGAAAAAAAGGAATGTTTGCTGGACATTGCTTATCTCTCAGAGTTCCACGTGCAGGTATTTAAGAAAAAAAGGGCTGTTTGCTGGACGGACTGAATTATTTTTCTTCTTGGGTTTGTATTTGTTTGCTCCAATTGGAGTTTTGGCCAGATTCCATTTTTCTTTTCTTAGTTGTGATTATTGACAATGTTTTGTAGATATTGGATGCTTAAAGTTGCTTAAGCCCTTATTTCCAATCTTTCACTTCAAGTGTTTAGCCGTTCGTCTATTTCTTTCTTGGAGGAACCTCTGAACTAACATATCACATGTTAAGGGTAAGGCTTAATTGCGAACTTTGCAATTCCATAAAGTTGTTTAGTGACACTACGACAGAATAGTTAGAATATAAATGAATATGATTCATTCAGTTTTTATATTTTATTATGCACTTTTGAGTTCATTTTGAGTTATATAATTTTGTATATATTTCATTCTTTTTTTACACCCATTATGATATTATTCACCACAGTGATTCACTGCATAGCATTTTTGTTTACCCAATTTGAACAGCCTTTCTTAGGCGATAGGCAAATTGGAAAGAAGGGGTACTCATGTTGCACAGTTTCAATCTATATAACAACCTAGTCTTGGGCTATGCTTGGCTTATGCACACAAGGGTGTTATATATTTTTTATATATTTGTTACAATCAAAAGTATTCTCTGTTCTAATGTACGTGGAAAGTGGAGTTTTACCTCTAGTCTGGTCTCCAGTTTTTGCTGGTTAGCCTTGTTGATTTTATCTTCTCTCTGTTTTGTAGAATTTTCATATTTCTACATGATCTCTTGGTGCTATATTTGGGGGAGGAGGGAGCTTTTAGAAATAAGGTAAAAGAATTTAAAACTAATATAAATTTTATCATACAATTGTTGCATGTGTAATGGTTATATTATAATCATTAATTATAATGAGTCTCATGTAGATTTCACCATAATCAATGGTTAACACATAGCTATTATATAAATAACTGTTATATAGAATAATTTTATGGCAGAGGGGAAAATAAGTATTAATTATCAATGTACCAAAAAGTCCAAACAGGCACTATCTAATTTAGAGCTGTACAATGAATTTTAAAAATATTAAAAATTGAACCAAACTGATTATTAAAATATAATCAAATTGAATTAAACGGATAAAAATCAATTCGATTTGATTATATTAAAATTGAAATTTATAAATTTAACACGTTTGAGCTTGAACTGCTGGCTGAGTTGGATAAGAGAGGGAAAAAAGATTTTACTTAGACTGCGAACTGAATTGAATAAAAATTAGTATAATAGTACATAGAAAAATCGGTCTGTTCGATTCGTTAGTTATTTAATACATTTAAATTAGATTAAATAAAAAATTAAATAATTTAAAAAATATTAATTAAATTAAATTAAATATTTTAATTAATCATCACTGAGCTAAAATCAATCAATTTGATTTAATTTTTCAATTTGAACCGAGACGCGCTCTAATTTCAGCTTCTATGAGTTCATGAATGGCTTCTGCGGTTTACCTTCGCTAAAAACGACTGATCGTTTGAGCTCATTCAGTAAGGTGGATATACGATGGTTCAACCCCAACAAGCCCGTGGATATCAACCCGGGCGCCACAACCCGACATCCTAAAACCCTACTGAAATCACCTGAACCCTTTCGGTGTTCAAAAAACACTTCCTTTCTTCTTCTTCACCTGTAAAAAAATGGCACGCTTAATCCGTCCTCTAAGAAGAACCCTTCTCCAGCATCCTAAAACTCTATTTCCTCAGCTAAAACAATCCCACCAAAACCCCATTTCAATCCGTGACAAATTGGGATTAGTGCAAACAACTATTGCCAGAAATTACATATCAGAAATGCGCAAATCCGCCTTTCAAGATAATGTCCTCAGGCTCCTTCGTAACGAGATCCAGTATGAGTTAGAACGTGCCCCTCCCAAGCAGGTAACATTTCATACGGTGTTTATTTAAATATCTTCAATTTCTGCTTATGTTGAATTTTTCTATTTTTTTTATTTGATTGATGATAACAAGAAAAAAAATGAAATTAATGGTTGAAATTTGAAAATCCTAGAGAATTTCAATTTTTTGGGTTTTGAAAACTGGGATGCGGATGGGTATGGCTATTGTTGTTGTTGAGTTCTAAAATTGGCTTATGGGGTTTGTAATATAACTTATGAATGATAATATTAGTTGGAATCAGAAGGAAACTTTAACCTCTCATTTGGGATGAATGGTTTTGTAAGAAAAGAATTTAAATGAATTCTTGCAAAATTATTCATTATTTTATGAATATACATAATGAAAAATTTTCAAGTTAAAAAAGTTTGAATGTTTTTATTCCAAACAAGAATTTTGCAAGAAAATAATTGAATTGAATTGAATTCCTATAAAATTCTTGATTTAAAAGCTGTATAAAGTGAAAATCGCAGAAAATGAGCTCTCTGATGAAGACTTGATGGGCTTAGTTGACGCAAGAAATTAAACACGAAAACTACATTAATTTTTTACTATTATTTTCTTAGTGAATTTCCTATATCCAGATGTATTTTAAAAAAAAACAACTCAAGTTAGAGAAAGAATTAGTAGTTCTTGATTCTTGTTTTTCTTGACTTGGGAATGGGGATGAAATAGAAATGAAGGTCAGAGGTGTCAATTGAATAGCATTCCTGCTTTGAGCCAAATTTTGAATTTTAGTATCCTCTTTCCTTTTCCTTTCAAGCCTTTTTTTCTCCTAATTTTTGCTTAATGCAATAAACATTTAATTTGCAGCCTGTTACCAAGTTTGGTTCCTTCACAATTGATGACAGGCCAGGGGAGCAATGGGTTACATTGAAAAGGAAATTTGCAAGAAATGAGGATATTAAGTTAGAAGCAACCATGTTTGATGGAGCTGTTCCCATTGGAAAACCTGGTGATATTACCAATAACAACGTGCAGCTTCACATTACTTTGGTTGTTAATATCTCCAAGGGTGATGGAAATGCCTTGGAGGTCATGTGCTCAGCTTGGCCGGATACCATTGAAATTACAAAGCTTTTCATACGCCCAAGTGACAAGATGCCGGCTCAAGCTTATGTGGGTCCTGATTTCAAGTATGATAGTTAACTTATTTATTTTCCACACCCCATTTAATTTGCTGAACAACTGAAGGAAAATTGTGATATTATCTGCATGAATCCCGTAGGAAAAGATACTAGATGAATGCGGCATGACTGAGTTGATCAGTTGATCATCAATAACTTTCTCATTTCAACAAATTGGATAAAAAATTTTGTTCTATTGTGTGATGTGATTTTCTTTTTCATAACATGCGATGTTTTCCTGTTTCTGTTTGTTCTTGTTCTTGTTCTTCTTTTCTTTTTGTGTAATTTTCCCTGCCTCTCTGATTGTTAATTATTTTCAGGGAATTGGATGATGAGCTGCAAGATTCACTGTATGAATTCTTGGAGGCAAGGGGTATAAATGATGAATTGGCAGCTTTCTTGCATGAATACATGAAGAACAAAGATAGAACTGAGTACATTAAGTGGATGGGTACTGTCAAGTCTTACATTGAGAAGAAGTAGAGATTGTTTTCTTACTGTGATTATACATCCATTTAACTTCTGTGTATTAGTTAATGGAACTTTAAACAAGGATTTCAATTTTGGCCACTTATACAAATTTGACTAGCAGTTGAATAGGGGATCTCCACAGTGAGAATAATTGAAGGGCTTCTGAGTTTAAAAGTTGTTTGGAGCATCCAGTTTTGTGCCGCTGAAGTTATATTCTCTACTTATCTGGGCTGAAACAATGACTAAATGTTGGATTGTAACCTATTCTTCAACCTGATGAAGTATGTATTACAAGTGAAGCAGAAGCTTGTTATTTTGCCTCGTATGGAGTTAAAACTGATGGGGTGGGAAGCAGACATCCAACTCTTGGGTTGACAGGGCCAATTGTCCAAATCACAGGTAATCATTTCTGCAAGCAAATAGGCCTTTTTGAGATTTATTTCGTGTAGGTATGAATGTAGTTGAAGACAGGTGCCAAGCAGAGTGCTAAGGCGACTTACAAATGAACTGATAACCTTTCGTTCTAAAGCAAAAGATTTATTTGCTTTAAATACAGCTGTAGATAGGTTTTTCTTGTTTCTAAAGTAAGGATTAATTAATTAATCTAGAATGCGTAATTGATGGTTGTGCTGTGTTCTAAGGGTAATCTTTGTCCAGATTGAATCTACATAAACGGTAAATCTGTAGTGTAAAAATATGAAAATTTTATATGGACATTATGAGTTTATATAAAATAATTTGATCTTAATTGGAAAACATACTACCAAACCTTGTAGTAAATTTGGAAAGCGTATGATGCATCCTTTTTATTTAATTTTTGATACATATCCATTGTTTTGATACAATCATTATTTGTGTAATGAATAGATTTTGAATATTAATAATAATAGAATTCTCATGAAATGGTCAAAATCAATAGCTATAATACATATATTAGTATATATAATAATTTCTCTAATTTTAGTTATGGTTATGATTAATCAATGCTCTTATCCAATACCTATAATACATATATTAGTATATATAATAATTTCTCTAATTTTAGTTATAGATTATGATTAATCTATGCTCTTATCCCCAAACAAAAAAGGTTGGTACCAAATTACTTAGGAACTTTTTAATAGCCAAAAACCTAGATTGAGATCGAATCCTAAACAGGATCACTAGTAATTAGACTGAAATCGAATTCAGAATCACTGGTGCTCAGACTGAGATTGAATCTATAATCACTGGTACTTAGAGAGATTGAATTCAGGATTATTGGTATTCAGACTGAGATCGAATCTTTGACGGGAGGTAGAAGAATAAGCCCAACTATGCTGCGATCTTATCAGCACACAAGCGTTGAAAGAAAATTAAATGACCATCTGACAATAACGAGAAAAAAAATTAAATGACTATTTGACAATAACGAGAAGGCAAGTACGTCCGTACTACGGTACTGTGTGACAGTAACAGTTGGCACTATAGTAGGGTTAGGGCTACAGTTATGTGTCACTAGAAGACAATAAAAAAATAATAATAAAGAAAAAGACATGAACCATTGAAACTAATTTTTTTCTTACACGCACAGAAATTCTATTTTTTTCTAGATTTCAAAAAACCACAAATACAATGAATTTTCGTTTAAAATTAGGGATATATATATATATAAAAGGTTAAATCTATTCCTCCTTCAAGTCAAAATTAATAGGAGATATTTTTTTAATTCTTTATTATTTCTTCAAATAAAATAAAGATGATAAATCTGGTCTTGATTATCATAAAATCTTAGGAGTGAAGACCATTTCTTGCTTTAATTTTCCATCTTCTCCAAATCCACAATAGAATGATAGCTTCATATTTCTGGTTTATTATTTGGATTTTTGTTGATGAAATATGACAAATAAGTGGTCTAACTATGATCTTAAAAAGATTGAAATCTTAATAATTAAATCTAAATATGGACAAGCAATCCCTTCTTCTTCTTTAATAATTATAAGATCTTAAGAGGGAAGACTAATTCTTGCTTCAATTTTTTTTTCACCTAAACTCAACAAAATCATAACATGTTTCCCTTTCCATTTCTTTCTTCAAAATGTTTCTTAAGTGAGAGGCAAAATTATAGGTTGCCCATTTGTTTAATTCCCAAAATTATATAGAAGAGATAAAGCCAGTCTAACACTAAAGAAATAGACAACCCACCTGATTTTGACACGTGTCAAAGACCCACCAAATGTCCCATGCTCACAGTTGAAGACTTGTGTGATACTCTTTGTTACTCTATCACTTTCTTTGTTAATTGCTAGATTTCTGTGGGGATTAACTGTCATAACAATGAGGGTTTTGGTATTGCTTCTTGGAAAGATTAAGATTGTAATGTGATGATTAACATGATCTTATTGTAATACATCAACTTGATTTGGACCCACTATTTGAGTGGACCCTATTTCTTAGATCTCTTAGGTAAGAATCAAGATTACTTAACCACAGTATTTTTAATAAGAAACAATGATGTGGATAGCATAGCTGTGGGGCCATCATGTGCCCTTACTTTCACATGGCTAGCTAGCGCTAAATATATATATATATATATATATATATATATATATATATATATATTCTTTCGATATTCAAATTCGATCAACTGATTCAGATCAATTAAAATTTATACCAAAAAAATAAAAATAAAATTCAAAATTGAAATTCGAAATCCCTAATGAAAAAAAAAATTTTGATCCATACCTTCTCAATAAAGAAGGTGGTCAATTTTTTCAACTGCTGGTGGGTCAAAGATGGGAGAAATTTAGACAATCACAGCCATCCATTTTGTATACATTTAGCAAACCTTTAGTCCCAACTTTTATACATGTAGTGGACCATCTTGTACATAATATAACTACAAAAAAATGAAATGACAATCACTACCGTCCAAATCATCCTACACAAAAATTCAACGGATAGAAAACTCATCAATGAATGATCCAAGGTTGATTTCTGGGTATATGAATTTATAAAATATCCTAAACCATCTTTCTCTTTCTCTGTAATAAATCTACATATAATTAAGATATTAATTCCTAGTTATGTTGCTGTTGTGATTCAAATTTTAATTCTGAAATCATGCAAACCCGTGCTTGATTTCCATCAATATGAAAGCTTTTTAAATTTTTTTTTTTTTTAAAGCATTGAAAAGATCCCCATCAGGAGAGTAGTTGCTTCTCAACTAAGAATGTCTAAATTTAGAATTGGCTAGCACAAAAGCACCTTCAATATTCAATGTCTCAACACCAAACATACAGAATTTGGTAATCTTCTAATTCAAGAACTGAAAGAAACTAATCTTTCATGGAGCATACACTATTCTGTAGCCAAGAAAAGATTTACAAAAAGTCCAGCTAAAGAAGACAGATGAAAAATTCTACAGTAGCCAAGAACATAATGAAAGTCAAAGAAGAAGAAGAGAAGAAGGAAATTGAACTGTAAAAAATAAAGAGCCGCTACTTTTATATCAGAGCTTGAGTGACAAGTCAAGTTTTTGCAAATCATCTCGTTTACTCTTCAAATGGTTAACACCAGCATCCCACCAATATCCCTCAATTCCTTCCCTAGCTGGAGAAAATTTTCTTGCAGATTCAAATCTTGCAACCCCATTAGATGATCCCATATTAGTTTCCATATAAAAGCTCTCCGGCGCTAGCCTCCCAACTGCCGGTTGCTGATCAATAGGTTTTCTAGACCAGCCATTTTGCCCATAAATATTTGAAGAACCAAAAGTGGAAGATGGTACTAAAGTTGGCTTGTGGATCATGGAGTGCACCTGGATTCCAAGTGATCTACTCAAAGAGCCATGCAAAGGAAGAGAAGCCATGCTAGAGTATCGATTTAGGTGTGAGTTATGGCGATGACCAAGACCAAAAGGGCCACCAGTACTGATTCTTTGTCCACGTTTAGCCAGTGTTCTTTCTCTCTTGTGTGCATTTTGGTGACCTCCAAGTGCCTGTGAGCTATAGAATTTTCTTTGACAATAGTTGCATGAGAATATTCGAGGCTCAGTTTCATTACCTTGAGGAGTATCTAAGGACGATTTCTGGGAAGACTCCATATCAAAAGAATCGATGAGATTGAGTTCTGGCTTTGAATCTTTGCTAGTAAGACTTAGATCCAAAACAAGATCTTGGTCTTGTTCATCATCATCTTCTTCTTCCAATTCTTCTTCTCCTTCTGCTAACTGTTTCACCTCTTTTTTACAGTCCATGGAGGATTTGAGTGATGGGTTTGAAGGAGCATTTGAAACTGAGATGATGCTTGAAGTTTCAGAAAGACATACCTCTGATCTTGGAGGCTCCATGTGATGAATTATGAAGGGAGGATTCCCTCTTTATATATGAAGCAAGGAGGAAGGTGGGTTTTTTTCTTTTTTCTTTTTAATACGAAGGAGGGATAAATACCGAATACAACTTAGTAGTCTTCTCTTTTCTTACGGTGAAAGTGAATATTTTAGTAATTAGAGAAACATGAACTTAAAATCTCAAACACTTTGTACACTTTAAAAGTGAAAAAATCTAATTAAATGACGGAAAAAATGAATTTTAATAGTAAAAAGAAGATAAACTGTTAATTGATGTGGTAATAAATGTTGAGCTTTGTCTATGGAAGAATGTATACAAGTTTTTTACAGTTACAAGACAATTGAGGACTAAGACTTTTCACACAATTTCCTGTGTCATGAAGCTTTTGATTACATCTCATGAGGAACACCATGTACCTTCTGTTTCCTTACATACATACCCATTTGATGTTTTTTCTTTCTTTCTACCTTTTCTTTGTCTTCACTTTCTTGTCTCTTTATATTGCTTGTTTTTGTGTTTTACACCTTTTCTTGATGGATAAGTTCATGGGTTATGACTTGGTGACATGTACATATAAAATCTTAGATAAAAAAACTAAGTCTTTTTCTCTTTTGGATTCCTGAATTATATAAAAGTAGAATGGACTCATCCTAGAGTTTTTAAACCCTATATGAAGGATTTGCTAAATCTTCAAGGAAATACTTGTGTCATTGTCTTGCATACTATCTTACACCCATCATACAAACAATGGCTTGTCCAAATTTGCTCCCTAGAATTGCCTTCTCTATGTATATGTTTATTGGGAGGCATTAACTTCATTTTCTTTTGTTTCTTTTGCTTTTTAAAGGGTATGAGAGAAAATTTATCAAATAAGATTAATTTTTTAAAAAAAAAATAGAAGTAATGATTTATTTGTATAATGATCACTATTTGTATTTCATTGTATGTACATATGTGCATAAAATGATTAAGAAGAGCGATTTGAAAGGTAATCTATTAGGGAAAAAAAAAAAACAGCTTGTTTAGAGGATGTGAAATGTTATGATTATTTGTAGGGTTCCCAGTTCAAACCGAAAAAATTAACCGAATCGAATTAATTTGAAATTTTAGTTTGATTTTTTATTCATTTCGGTTCGATTTGATTTTTAATTTTAAAAATTTCAATTATTTTGGTTCAGTTCGATTTTGATAAAAAAATCAAACCGAACCGATTAGTGATAATAGTATATTATTTTCAATAATATAAAAAATTAGATTATATTAAAGTTAAAATATTCTAATTAAATTTTAAAATATTAAAAATATAGTGTAAAAAAAAATTATTAAAAATTTAAATCGATCAAACCGAATCAAATCGAATTGAATCAGATCGATTCAGTTCGATTTGATTTCTGATCAAAATCAATTCGATTCGATTTTCATAAATACTAAAATTTCAATTTTCAATTTATTCGGTTCAGTTCGATTTTGAACCAAATTGACCAAATGCTTAACTGAACCGACCGAATACTCATCCCTAGTCATTTGGCAGGGTGTCAAGTATCCTACATCAATAAGTTAGAAAACATCAATGGAGTTTACCTCTGTCCTTTGAATTTAAAAAAGTTGTAATATAGGGAGCATTTGGAAAATGGTGATGAAGGGAAGTTGTTGACAATCTTATTAATGGTTATAATCATGAATTATGTTGACTTGTGGATTGGAAATCAAAGGATCTTTACATAGTCAAGTTATTGAGCAATACATTCATGCATTATTTTCATTATTAGATTTCAATAATCTCACACAAAATCTCTTATCTTAATTTATAAATTTTCTAGATGAATTATTACCTATTACTATTTACTTCTTTTTTTTTTGCCTTTTTTGTTAAGGAAAGGGAAAAGAAAACAAAATTAAATTTCTAAATTTAGAATTGCATTCATTGTATTTAAATATGTGAATATTAATATAAATACTAATTTTTTATGGTGCATAATTAATTTTACATAATATTTATTAAGGACCAATTAATTAATAAAGAAATTTCATCAAAAATTTTAACTAATATCGTTTGATTCAAACAATATAAAAGAAAAAAATTTTAAAAAATTAAAAGTGAGTTTTAAATAATTAAGAAAAAGCTATTTATAATAAAAAAATTTTAATACGTAAAATTAAAAAAATATCTAAAAAATTCTAATATATAAAATTATAAAAATATCTAAAAAAATAATTAAAATGTAAAATTAGCCTCTAACCGTTGGAATTTTCACCTCCAACTTTGTGATAGGTCTGCAGCTCTAATCACACTTTTAAAAGTTGTGCGTCTCGAAATTTTTTTACCGAAAAGTTATCATGAGTCTTCATTAAATGTCGACAATAAAAATTAGATTTAATTTAAATTTACCATAAAATTTAAAATCAGTTTCAGATTAAATATTATTATAAATATTTTAATTAATTTTATAATTATCAACCATCAAAATATAATTATTGTATATATAATAATTATCGACCTAATATACATTAAAGAATTTCTATAAATAGACCCAAAAGAAAAAGATTTTATTATAAATCCAATGTATTAAATGTTTTTTATCCAGTCATGATATTTGAATGAATCTATCAATAACGGTGGTAAAGTTTGATTTGATTTGTAAAATTTATTTGAATTTAGTAAACCTAAAATCTATTTGTAAGTCATAATATTAGCGTAAAATTTAAAATAATTTATAAAATTAAAAATTAATTTAATAATTTATATTTTGATAATTTTTCAAAATTAAAAGATGAATTAGTAAATTTTTTAATATTATAAAAATTAAATAATATTTTTTTAAATAACTTTTTAATATTTCTATTTTTTTTTTTTTTGAAATAGGGGTTGTGGGAGTCGAACCTTAGACCTCTCAATGCTACAAGAATGCACTTTCCACCAGGCTAAGTCTCGGAAAAACATCAAACTATACTAACTGAAATTGACATGATAACTCTTAACAAGTTTACTTACATATAGTGTATGCTTTCAAAATGAACAATCCTCCTAACGAATATTAATAATATATAGTAATTTATTAATTAATAACTATATTTTTCTTTTTGCCTTAATTCTTACTCTTGGGATTTCTCCAATAAAACTTTTAGCTTCAAAGAAATAAATAAAAAATTTTTTTTTTAATGTTGAGTAAACATAGCATGTACTTTTTTAGGGTTTCTTTTAATGCACTTCAAAACCTGTGATTAATCTTTCCACGTATAGAATATACTAATATAATCAATTCATTTCTTCTTTTTTTAATCCATTTCATTATGCCTGCCATTCCCATTCATTAGTTGGGGATGGCAAGACATACAGGAAATTACTCGAATATTTTCAGTTTTATTTCAAGATGAAAAAAAATTTATTTTCTCTATCTCTTAATAATATCAATTTTGAACGTATCATAATAATTTATTAAAAGTTGAATTTATTCGAAGTTGAATTTAGAATTAGATTGATAATATAGTTTTATTCATAAATCGTATCATAATAACCTAATCGAAGGCCGATTTTGGATTCTTCCCATTAAACTAGATTGCAATGGATTAGTTTAATATGTCAGTTTTGAATCAGAACTGATTTCATTCGGTATTTTTTTTCTTTTAAAAAGTGTTGTGATTAGTTTAATTTTTTTATTTTTTTTAATGGGAAACTAAGTAAATAATATATTATAAATTTATTTTTTTATAAATTTATGTCTTGTGATGGATAGAGTGTTTAGTTTTTGTCATTTTAATAAATTTTGAGTCCAAATTGGATAGAGATCATACCATAATTATTTTGAATTTTACTTTTAAAATCAAAATCGATTTAAATAGAAAAAATCGAAAAATTGATGGATTTATAATCAAAATCAAAGAAATTAAATAATTTATCATCCATATTGATCTATATAATAATCGTTTAAAATAAATTATGAGTTATCAATACAAAATAATCATGTGGCAAGAATGACAAGTGAAAAATGCAGTCTCACCTGAAAAAAAAAAAATTCGGACACCTCAAACACCTGACTTATCATTAAAATTCATCCTCCCATAGGTAGAATAAATCTTGGTATAAAATTATAGTTATCAAGCATAGAATAGTATATTTTCATTATATTTATAATCACGGGATCACCAAACTATTAGTTGGTGATATCTTATATTAAGCATACGGCTACATTATCGCCGGATTATCAGAAAATGTTTTATTTATCTTTACCTTTTTAATGTATTAAAAAAAGAGATAAAAGTCTCATACTATTAAAATTTTAAACAATTCATTACATTCACTCCATTTTTTAATATATTGACTTGAGTGTCAGAATGGCCGTTAATGGCCGTTATGGACATGACATCCATAACCACCGTATTTTTTTCAGATTTAACCAATTACTGTATAATTTTATTTTCCGATTACTTCACATATTACAAAATGAAATGCTCTACAGTGAAATATAGATTATGAGGGCAGTGACATTTTGTAAGATTTTCAATTTCCCATCATTCTAGAATAAAAAACCATAACACATAGTCTTCAAGATTAGACTATTAGCTAATAGTATTATAGATGGTTATCACTTGATTTGGGTGACATATAGTTGAAATTAGGTCATTTTAGATGTTAGGTCACCTTCCACACTTTCAATAAAAGCAGAGACTGGGGGACAATCAATTTTACTTTTTCCTGTACAATTCACTTTAAAAATCTTTTTTATTTTACAATATATTAACATCAAAATAAATTTAAACTATTTAATATAATTAATCTAATATATTAAAGATTAAATTTTATTTTTTATTTTATTAGGGTATCTCTCCAAATTTAATTTACAAACCCTTTTAAAAGTTTGATTTTTCTGAATAATATTCTATAATTATTTATTTTAAATATAAAATAGAAATGGGAAATAATGAAAAATTAATCTAAGAAATTTGATACACGTATGAAGAAGACTTATCAAAATTAACACTAAAAATTTGTTTTTTTTCTTTTAAGTTTTGAACATGTAAAATCTACCTATCTAATCATGCAAAAACAATAGCTGAAATGATAGTTAGGGATATATCAAATATGTCTCCCTGTTTTTAATTTTTGTTTAGGCTTCATTAATTAATTAATTCATTCATTTTCCCTAGAAAATAATTATTTGACATTTGATGGGTACGTGAGAACTATCTTCCTATCTCTTTTGCTTGTGCTTTTTTTTTTTCTAAAAACAAATTCTTTGTTGATGAGAAAGGAAATTGGTAAGTGAAGTGTAATCCATACATAATTATTTGATTTAAATTGAAAAAATTAATTCAACTCAATTAATTTAAAATTTTAGTTTAATTTTTTATTAATTTTAATTTGATTCAATTTTTAATTTTAAAAATTTTAATTATTTTAATTCGATTCAATTTTAATTAGAAAAAATTAAAATAATTGAACGGAACTTATTAATAATAATATATTATTTTTAATAATATTGAGAGATTAGACTATATTAAAGTTAAAATATTATAATTAAATTTTAAAATACTGAAAATAAAGTGTAAAAGATAAAAAATTTATTAAAAATTTAAACTGATCAAACTAAACTGAATCAAATCGAATTATATCAATTCAGTTCGATTTAGTTTATGACTATAATTAATTCGGTTCGATTTTCATAAATACCATAATTTCAATTTTTAATTTATTCGATTCGGTTTGATTTTAAACCTAACTGACTAAATATTCATCCCTAATTACATCTACCTACAACTTTAATTACTGATTCCATTATTTTAAATTTTTTTATCCGTTCAGTTCATCATAAATTTTAAAATGCAGAATTATTATATAACGAAACTAATTTATTAAGTGAATATTAATATTTTTATTTATAAATAACGTAAAATAAGTACATAAAAGATGAAATAGATAATTAATAAAAGAAAAAATAAAATTTCAAATAATAGAGGCTTCATTTTCAATTAGGAAGAAAAAAAAAAATTCTGACATATTGTCTTTCAAGTTTTCTCCTTTTTAGCTTCAAAAGAATTTGTATCAACATGGATGAATGAGAAAACATATCTGGATTCATACTGCATTAACGAAAATTGTGGGCTGAAATGCAAACTCAAACAAGAAATAATTATCGGTTCACATTTTATGAAATGAGACACAATTATCACGTGTCAATAAGTTTGCATTACCAAATATCCATGTTGACAAAAAAATATCCATGAAAAAACACACAGCACTACCAAAGTTTGATAAAAAAAAAATCGGTAAAATTGAGCTAAATTAATTAATAATAATAATATATTATTTTTGATAATATAAAAAAATTAAATTATAATCAAAATTTAATTAAAAATTAATTCATTTCACATTATTTTTTATTCAAAATTAATTCGATTTAATTTTTATAAATAATAAAATTTTAATTTTTAATTATAATATAAACCGACAAAATGTTTACTCGATCCATATTCATTACTTGATTAATTGAAATTAGAAGACATACAAAGAAACACATCGAATCACTTAAAACAGACAAAACCTATTAATTGAAGTTTGCTTTATTCTAGGCTATAACTCTTTAAGATAATATTAATAAAGGTAATTTATAATATAATTCTGAAATTTAAAATATTTTATAATTTAGTCTCTATTATAATAATAAATAATTTAATTCTAAAGATTTTATTATGGTAATAAAATAAATCTTGTATTAAAATTTACTGTTAAATTATAATGATCTAATTATTCAAATTTTATTTTTTTAATAGTTGAATTTAATAATTTATAATAATTTAATTTTTATAGTTTTAATATTTATGTTAATTTAATTCTTTTAATTTGAGTTGATTTTTTATTTAATTATTCATGAACAGTAAATTTAACAAAAAGATTATTTTATTAATAAAATAAAAATTTACAGACTAAATTATTTATTATTAAATAAGTAAAAATTAAATTGAAAATTTTACTAAATTTGATGGACTATACCGTAAATATCCTATTAATAATTATGCATTGAGAAGCTTTTGTTTGGAAACTTATATGTAGTGCCAAAATCTATGATAGAGGAAAAAAATCATTAAATTTTTTAATTAATATGTAGATTCTTTTTATTTCAGATAAAATTTTTTATTTTTAAAAGAGAATGATTTATTTTTTAATTTAAAATTATTTGTTATTAATTAAAATTTTTAAATATTTCAAATATTAGAAAATATAAAAAATATTTTTTATGAAATAAATGAAAATATAGAGTCAATAATTTATAGAATCATTTATATATAGAGAGATAAAATTGAAATTGGGAAGTTTTAGTATGAGCAGCAACATTATGAAAAAATTTTCCCATTGAATTATGATGATAATGATTATGGCCACTTCACTTTACTGACACATTTCATATTTCATGTTTCATCAATATGGGTATCTCATCATATATCCAAAGGAATTACCACTCAATAAGTACTTGATTTAAGTTCAAATCCAGCTTAATTAAATAGAAATAATTATTTATTTTAATTAAAAATATCATTTTCTCAAAATATCCTTTATTTTTTATATAAATTTGAGTAATACATAAAATATATATATATATATATATATATATATTGTTCAAAATATTTTTTGTTTGAGGATGAGATGATATTGAGTGAGTAATATTCGGTTAAAATTTAAAAATTGATCGAATTAAATTAATTTAAAAATTCAGTTTGATTTTTTATTTATTTCAGTTCGGTTGAGTTTTAATCAGAAAAAAAAAATCAAACCGGATCGATTAGTGATAATAATATGTTATTTTCAATAATATAGAGAAATTAGATTATATTAAAATTAAAATATTTTAATTAAATTTTAAAATATTAAAAATAAAATATAAAAAATAAAAAATTTATTAAAAATTAAAAAAAATCAAATAGAGTCGAACTGAATCAAATTGATTCGATTTTAATCAAAATCAATTTGATTTGATTTTTATAAATAGTAAAATTTTCAATTTTTGATTTATTTAATTCAGATCGATTCAAAATTATTCCATAAGCAGAAGAAGACAAGATTGAAGAGTTATTGATATACTGAATACTAATGATCAAGACTAAGAGCAGCATGCTGTTTTGCACTTTATGGTGTCCTAGGTTCTTTATTTTTTTTTTTCTTTTAAATTCTAAAATTAATTTTTTTAAATCTTTATATATTACAAATTTTATTTTTTTTTCTTAATAAAAAAACAAACTTGTTTAACTTCAAAATCACTCTCAAGTTGTAAATAATTTAGGGAGACGTAAATATATTTTATAAATTTTTTATCAAAAAAATAATTAGTCAATTTATTTTGGTCTTGTTTTATAAATTTTTTATTACTTCATTAAAAATTAATTACTATATATAAAAAAACATTATATTATATATTTATAATGTATAAAACACCGAATATTAAGTTGATGATGAGTTAGAATAATTGCGTATGTAGTTGGCATCAATAATCTTCAAATATTTGATGTGAATATTAAGCAACATTAATTACATTTAATACATACTCATTATAACATATTATTATTATTATTATTACATCAAAAGTTGCTAATATAATCACTCCGCTTTCCATCATTTTCCTTTTTTTTTTGAGTCTACAATATTTGAATAATTTTTCGATAGAGAAATTATTATTTAATTTTTATAGTACGAAGAAAATTATTATTTGATTTTTAATTTTAAAAAAATATTAAAACATCTCTAAAATTTTAAAAAATTTATTAATTAGTCGGTTCATTAGTTTTAACCGTTAAATATTATAAAAAAGATTAAATTCCACATAATATACGAAAAGACTAATTTATAAACTTTTTTAAAAATTTAAAAAATTAACTAATAAATTTTTTAAAATTATAAAAGCTAAATAATAAAAGGTTGAATTAACAAACTTCTTAAAATACCACGCTAACGTTTTAATATATTTTTTAAAATTAAAAAATTAATTAAAATTTTTTTTCATATTATAGGAAATGACTATACTGATATTTTAATGTATTTTTTAAAATTAAAAATTTAATTAGTAAATTTTTTAATATTATAAGAAATGATTAATAATTTTTTCAATACTAGATTAGACGGAATTAGAAAATATTTTAACATTAAAAATATTTTTAAACATTCGTAATTTTTGAATTTAATTCATTCAATATCTCAACGGATAAAAATAGTTAACCGCTAAATATACTTATATTTTTTTTAATTAAAATTTAATTTTTTAAAATTGATTCAATTGTATCATACCATTATTTGTATTGTTAAAAAATTAAACTTTCGACGTGAATATCATATCACTGCGCTACATCAGTAAAATTTATCGTTTATTTTTATTGCAATTTCAATTTATATTTATATTTTTTACAATTAAATTCTATTATTTTAATATATGACCAAATACATCCTACCACTTATATAGTCGGATGCTTATGTTACTCTTTTTCACTATTAAGTATATTTAAAAATTACTATTATTATTATTCAATTTTTTTTTAATTTTTATCAATAATTTTATAACAATAATAATTTATCTGTATATTATTTTGATTAAAATTATTATCAATCGATTTTTCTTAAATATGTCTAATATACTTACTATTTAGCATTACTTTTAAAATTATAGTTAAGAAAATAATCTTATTAAATACATTAGTTATGAAGTATTAAAAAATAATTTAAAATAATATTTAATATGATTCAGTTTAAAAATATTAAAAATAATAAAATAATTTTTTAGGATATTTTTTTAATTATTCTTTTAATTCTCAAATATAATACTAATTTATAATTTTTTTAAATTATATTAATATTTAGAATAAATTTAAAAAAATAATAATAAAATAAATAATTTGTTGAAAAAATTCTATATTTTTAGTTTATTGTAATTTTATTCTAAACTTTTAAATTATTATCAATTTTTTTCTAAAATTTATTAACGTAGATTGAAGATGCGGCAAGTTCATTAATTTTTAACGACATAAGCAACTATAGGTACAATTGAAATAATTTTAAAAGATTATGTTTTAATTGGCAAAAAAAAATACAATATAATTGTAATAAAATCAAAAATATAAAAAAAAATTAATTACCTTAATAAAAAATTATTGAAGACTTAGATTTATAAAATTATTATAATTAAAAATAAATACAGTGTATTTTAAATTTAACTAATATCATATCTTAAATTTTTATGAAATTAAAGTAGCTTTATCATTTTATAAAATTAAAAATACAATAAATAAATTTTATTTTATAATAAAGTAATAAGTGGAACCATTTTCAATTATTTTAATAAATCATCTATATTATGAGTAATTTATGCCTAAATCATTATACTTTTGTAAATTTTTAAGAAATTCAATAAATTATGATTTTTAATTTAAATGTTAAATCAATTATTTCCTCATTATAGTTCTAGGAGTTCAATAAATTATGCAATTTAAATGTTCAATGTGTTTTTTTTTTCTAAACCCCAAAAATTTTAATAAAATATAATTAATATATATACTAATATTGTATATCAAAAAAAAAATAATACAATAGACTTAAGGGTTTCAAATGTTATAAAATATAATTAATATAATGAAAAATAAATAATTTTAATGCTTCACATTGCCCATAAAATGATAAAAAAAATAATTTCAATAATGAAAATAAATAATTTTTATTAAATATACATTATACAAATTTCATTGAGAAGGAGAACTCATATCTTGTATTAGAAGAAATTAAATGACAGGATAAATTACAATTGGGAGAATTAATTAAACCATGATTTAATTACTTTTGTCATCAAATATGGGAAAAAGAAATTAAGGTTTTCTTAGTTAATAATTAAATATATATTTTATTGATGTAGCTGAAGGTTGATGTATTGTGATTAGTTAAACTTGGAAAAAGAAATTAAGGTTTTCTTAGTTAATAATTAAATATATATTTTGTTGATGTAGCTTAAGGTTGATCTGTATTGTGATTAGTTAAATTTGAATGTGAGATAGTGGGTGTCTACAATACCTAATTTAACGCTCAAATCAGTAAACCGAATAATAAAACGAGTATAAAGAATCCCTTAAAATTCAAGTGTATTGTATAAGAATTGTATACATTTATCTCTAAGATCATTTTCCTTTTATACCGTAAAAAAATAAAATTAAATACAACATTTCAAGTTTATTTAAAATGATATGGTTAGCTAATCTAATAAGAGATTCCGCCGAATTACTGGTTAGAGATTTTGTGATTATAGACGTAACGGAGCTCACTAAATTATGTTTGCTAACGATAATTTAAATTCATCTTATTCAGGAGAGAGTAAATCTTGATGATGAACCGACAGATGTTAAGGTGTTTGAATTTTTTTTTTCTCAAATAGGATTGTGTTATCTATTTATCAAAATATTATTATAAGGCTTCATTATATAGCGACGAATCATAATTTATTTTTAAGTGTCGCGGTCTAATATGTTTTTAATATTTAAATGTTATACAATATGATTTGAAGCATATGAATTAATATTATATAATAATATTTTATGTGAGATTCATATATTAATAATGATCAATATTATATAATTTGTTATCCTATGCTTTATTATTTTTTTAATACTGAAATTCAACATAAAAAAGTTAAAATATTCTCTTTTGATTATTAATTTAAGGATAAATTAATGGAAAATGTCTGAGTTTTTAAAAAATTAATTAAAATTTGCACTTCCTTTAAAATTATTAAATTAAAATATTTTTATATTTTATAAAATTTTTATTAAAAAAATTAATTGCTTTAA
This sequence comes from Manihot esculenta, assembly GCF_001659605.2. Taxonomy (NCBI): domain Eukaryota; kingdom Viridiplantae; phylum Streptophyta; class Magnoliopsida; order Malpighiales; family Euphorbiaceae; genus Manihot; species Manihot esculenta. Next base: position 8,975,714 of record NC_035171.2, read on the forward strand.
ATAATTATATTGGTTAATTCTTATGATTTTAATTATATTTATTATGTAGTTGTTGTAATTTTGAATATTTATATTATTTAGTCTATTTAATTAATATAAAAATAAATTAACTAATAATTTTTTATTTAAAAACTATAGAGTTGATTTTTATTAAATATAAAAATATTTTAATTGAATATTATAAAATACGAATAAATTAATAAATTTTTAAAATTTTAAAAATATGATAGTAATTCTCTTTTAATTTATTAATTAAATATCTAATTTTAATATAAAATAAATATTAATTTATCTTAAAAATTCCAAACTTCGATGTAAACATATTTGATTGGATTTTCCTTCCTAATCATATCTTCATTTAAAAACTAAAATAAAAGAAACATGGAAAACAATGGTAGGCTAATTAACCAACCACAATTCATTTCTTTTTTCCATTTTTTCGTAACAATCTTATTATATCCTTTAATTATATATAAATTCTATAAATATAAATATAAATATAATCATGGAATTTATAACTGTTATATTAATAAAAAATATAAAAAAATCTTATAATTTTTTTTAACATATAAAAAATCTTATACCTTTATCAGTTATTTATTTCAGTGTATATAATTTAATTTAAGATATATAGTTTAATTTTATATCTAAATAATTTTCCAAAATTATTTACAAACAACGATATTTTTTAAATTTTATACTAACGTAAAACTTATATCATAAAATATTATGACATTTTAATAAAAATATGAGCGAAAGAAAAAATTTTTGTGTAAATTTAATCGGTTAGTGAAAGTTCAAGATATGCCGGCCTCGTTTTATTTAATTATAAGTTAGATTAAAATTAAAATATCAATTTGATAATTAATTTGGCTTAATTTCTAAATTGAAATCAAAACTTTCAATCAAAAATTAAAAAGGCTAAAAGATTTAATTTGTCTCTAAACTATACAGAGAGTCTAAAAATACTAAACTTATCTTTTGATTCAAATTTGCTTCAAATTATTATTAAAAATTCAAATAAAAGCTATTATTTATTCAGAATTTAGAAGGTAAATTGCATTTTACTTGGGTCTGTTTGGTATTATCATGCGGAGAAAAACACTTTTTTTTAAATATTATTTAAAAAATATTTAAAAAATAACTTAATATTATTTTTGATATAATTTAATTATAAAAACATTAAAATGTCAAAATAGTTTTTCTCAATATGCTTTTTCTCAACTATATCTAAGATAGTGCTTTTTCTTAAAAGTATTTTTCTAACCTTCAACCTCAATATCAAAGCTAGGGTTAGCTCACAGCAACGCATTGTATCTTACATGAAAATTATACTGAGTGTCCTCGATAGATCTAGTGATGACGAAACGAAAAAACAGTGGCAAAGAGCAAAAGTAGAGTACAACGTTGGAAAATGGACAAAGCCAGGGAATGGGAAATCCTTTGAGCCTTCTGTAATCAGGTACTTAGAGTTGACAGTAGGCTTACTACGGGTCCCGGCGGCCTTAAGTCGATCTGGATCCTAGTGCCGGTGATGGTCCGGTAAGCGGGCTGTTACACCTTCAATCATCCGATCATCCAAGTATGACCTTAGTCTCTACACCTCTGGTAGAATCTAACTTCCGATCTTGGAATAGGACTATTAGAATAGTCCTGAGTGCCAAGATGAAGTTAGGGTTTGTTGAAGGAACAGTTTCAATACCTAGTAAGGAATCTGAGAATTATGAACAGTGGAAGAGATGTGATTTCATGGTCACATATTGGATCTTGAATTCCATCTCCAAAGAATTGGTGAATGGATTTATATACACTGTCGTAGCCAGAGATTTCTAGCTAAAGATTTGTGAGAGGTTTGGAGAATGCAACGGACCTATGGTATATGAGTTGCATAGAAAAATATCTCTTATAGCTCAAGAGAACTTCTGTCTCGGTCTACTTTACTAAGCTAAAGAGGCTCTAGGACGAGCTTGGCTCGATGGAAACTCTCTCTACTTGTACATATGGGATGTCCAGAGCTGATAACTAATCGTAATTTTTAATGGGCCTGAATGAGGTCAAATCCTGGGAATGGACCCTTTGCCAATTATAAATAAAGCATATTCCATGGTTGTTAAATTTGAATCACAAAGGGACGTTCTGGACATAAATGATAACTCAAAATCCTTAGTGCTTTTAAATAAAATGAAAATTAGACACTAAGAAGGCTCACTGCACCCACTGCAATATGGATGGGCACACTCGAGAATGATGTTTCAAATTGATTGGGTACCCAAATTGGAGCACTCATCTAGTTAGGGGTTCTAAAGGCACCAGATTGGTGGCCACAGTTAGGGAAACTAAGCCTGTAGAGAACAACCCCCTAGATCACTTTGACATCTCAACTAGAATTAATGAACTGACATCAATGTTGAGTTCATTAAAGGAAGAAGTTAATCATCTGGTGAAAGGGAAAACAGTTGCAACTCCAAACACCTTAATTGAATCTGAATCTCATTTCATGGATTTCGCTGGTAAGTTTAATACCTCTGAAAATTGTTATGCTCAATTAAATACTGATGTTACCTGGATTCTTGATATTGGAGTCATAAATCACATGTGCTCTGATACCATGTTAAATTTGGGTGAGATCTAACTCACCTTAAAAATTAACTCAAGAGAGGAGTGTTTATAACCCATATAAGGTCACATTACCATTTTCGCCATCAATATTGGATTCAACATATTTAATTTTTTAATAATAATTTTGAGATAATTTTAAATAAAGATGTGTATTTTTTGTATTCACTCTATAATTGGATGATAAATTGAAAATAAAACCAAAATTGAAACGAAGCAACAATTTCAATGTAATACCCGGCTAGACTCCGGTATCGGAATTCCTACCGTCCGGTGGAATTTGGATGTCGGAAACCTCTAGAAGGGTAAAAGCATGTTTTTATAAAATGTTTTCATGTTTTTAATGATTTTAAGTATGGTTTTACATGAGTTTTACAAGAAAATAGCATTGGAGGAAAACCCAGGTTCGGCCGCCGAAAGTCAGGTTCGGCCGCCGAACATGCATGCGTTTTGGAGGCACGTTAGGCCCCCGAAAGCATGAGTGAGGGAAGTGCAGGTTCGGCCGCCGAACCTCATGTTCGGCCGCCGAACATTGCATGGATGCGGAGGCACATTCGGCCCCCGAACGTGGCCTGGCCAGCCACTATAAAAGGGTCCCCTTGGTCCGCACGGGCGAGCTTTTTCCCCCTTCGTCGGCCAAGGTGAGTCTCCGCCGCTCCTCCCTCAATCTTGAGTGTTTTCCTTAGATTTTTCATGGTTTTAACAAGTTTATAACTTCTATTTTGAAGACTCACAAGTTTAAAGCAAGTTTTGGAGGTTTGAAGTTCAAGAACTCAAATCTCCCCCATCTCCGAGCTAAGGTCGTTTCCTCTCGTGTCTTCAAGAGGTAAGCTCGGATCCACCCTTATTATGTGTTTTAAACAAGTTTTACAAAGTTTTAAAGGGGTAGAATGCCATGTTTAGGGATATATGTATATTTGAGAAAATGTTAGGTTTTTGATGTTTGATGAACAATGTAGCTTGTTTGTGTGATTGTGGAGTGTTGTAGATGGGGTATATGCTTGTTTGAGGCCCCTAGGAACTTGTATGCATGCTTTGGTTGAAAAATATGCATGATTGGTAAGTTTGGAGGCGAAATGGGCAAAAGGGAGCCAAGTTTCTGCCCTTTGGCAGAAACCAGGTTCGGCAGCCGAAGGCACTTTCGGCCGCCGAACATGGCTGGGGAGGCAGGCCTTTCGGCTGCCGAAGTTGCCCCCGAAAAGAGACTTTCGTCTCTGTCTGGCACTTTCGGCCGCCGAAGGTGCCGCCGAACCTAGCTGAGTTTCGTCTCTGTCTGGCACTTTCGGCCGCCGAAGGTGCCGCCGAAAGTGCCCTGTTCAGCCATTTCATGCATATTTTCTGTGATGTTTTAATGATGTTTTAGGGGGGTTTTGGGGTATATATTAGAGTCATGTTTATATATGTTTGGTCCCTCATTGGAGTCCACCTGTGTAGGTTCGGACCCGAGGAACCAAGGACCCCAGCAGTGAGCCAGCTGCTACAGAGTTGTCAGAGTCAGCCAGAGGTGAGTGGAACTATACTTAACCTTTTAAATTAAGAAATTAAATGCTTTTATCATGCTTCATGCATCATGATTATATTATAGGTTGTTTGCATTAGAATCACGAACTATGTTGCATTGCATTATTATTTGTTGTTGATGGGGGATGGACATTGCACGACTCACTAGCCCTTTGTACGAAGTCCTGTGGTGCCCATAATAGGGCCGGGCAATACGAAGTCCTGTGGTGCCCATAATAGGGCCGGGCATGGAGTTGAGGGATTTTTGAATCAGTCCATCCGTGGTGTGATTTGTTTGTGCAGTGACGCATTTCATGATAGCATGTTTTAAATATTCTTTTTATAGTTCTACTCACTGGGCATCTAGCTCACCCCTCTCCCCTAACCCCCAGGTTTGCAGGTACGGGATAGATAGAGAAGGCAGGAAGAATAAAGTCAGGTTGATGTAATAGATAGTTAGAGTTGTGGACATGACAAATTTGTAAAATGATGTATTTTTGAATAGTCCCTTTATGTATTAATGTTATTGAGGTTAGAGTTGTGCTTGACCATAGTATGTTGTTAATCCCATTTGTATCTTTACATGATCTCTATGTTTATGTAAACCAACTCACCATATGTTGTATAGCCCTTTGAGGCTTGTTGAGATCCCACAGAGGGACTTTATTTATGTAAATGTTCAGAGTATGCACAGGTTGAGTTGGTGATTGATAGCATGTATGCAAGAAGAAGTTTTAATTTTTATGTATGATGTTGATTATGTATGGGATTAAACAGGTTTACAGGTACATGTTAGGCTTGCTACGGGTCCCGGCGGCCTTATGCCGATCTGGATCCTAGCGCCGGTAGCGGTCCGGATTTCCGGGGCGTTACATTCAAAATTGAAAACCAGATCAGAATCGAACCGTGGGGACTGAGCATAGTCCCATATCATTTGCAGGAAATGGGTAAAAGGTCTACGCAAAGAGCAAAGGCAGTGGGACAATCCCACATGTAAGTAAGCAAGCAAGAGATGCAGGCTTAAGCTTTGTGGTTTCTTTTGTTGGCTGTGAAATCCATGGGGACTCTTCACCACCAGTGGCCGACACCTACATCAACCCAAAGTGCTGTCCTGTAACCACACTGTACATATATATAAATTTTTTATTTTTTTAATTATTATATTAAGTGTAAAATGATGACTTCTTGTTTTGATAATCTCCATCTTTGACATTTTTTTATCAAAAAGACAAAAGAAATTGATGGATGGGTGTAATAGAGTGGAAAATAATATAATTTGATCTCTATTTTTTATATAAATAGGTGGGAATACAGAAATTTTTCAAAAATTAGAAAGGGAGTTCCAAATAAATAAGAAATAGTATTTATAATAGAAAAAAAATTAATACATAAAATTATAAAAATATTTAAAAATAATTAAAATATAAAATTATTTTCTGAACGAAAAAATTTTCGTTTCAAATTTTATAATAAGTCTACGATTTTCGTCATACTTTTAAAAATTATAAGTCTCGAAATTCTCATTTTTAAAAACTATCATCGGTCTCCATCGAACGTAAATAATAAAAATTAGATTCGGTTCAAATATACCGTACAATTCAAAACTAGTTTCTTTGCGTAAATTTTACCCTCTTAAGTACTCTATCCATTATATATTTGACTACTTTCAAATTTAATTTTGAAATAAAAAATATTATAGTGTTAATTGATTTTTCTTACATAAATATTAATATCAAATTATAAATTTGGTAATAAAAAAAAGGCAATTGGATACGATCAAATTTGATTTGAAAAGAAAAATGTAAGAATAGTAATTGACTTTTTTTATATAAATATTAAGAAAATTATAAATTTGGCGAAAAGAAGGGGATAGCAATTGGGTATGAGTGCAGTTGCTTTTTGAATTTGGTATGGGATAAGAAAAACAAAAAATATGATAAGTGTGTTGTAGGGTTTGGGTTGCTTGGTCTAATCAAATTGGACCCATAAATCTGAATTAAGATTTCTCTGTCTCATTATCTTGTAATGTATCAATGCTACTTTGGAAGCAGTCTGAATACAAAGTCATCAACTTTTTCATCACTTTCTAACCCACATTCATATATCTAACCTTATCGATTCCTACTTGAAGATCACAACTTCTCCCCACTTTTACATGTCCCTCTCATTCCCATTCTCTCTCTCTCCTATTTCTGACGGTAAAACCAATATCTTTCTATTTCGAATCAATAATTTTTGAAAAATTTAATTATAATTATTTTTTAAATAATTTACATATTTAAAATAAAAAAGTTCAATATTTTTTAATTTAAAAAATTTTAATTTTTAAAAATAAAAATTATATAATTTTGCAAGAAATCATACCAAATGAAAAGTATGACTTTAAAAAAAAAAAACATTGTTAGGGATGTATTATCAACTCCAAACAATTTGCTCTTTGCGCTAATTGAATATTTATCTCTGAATCTTTTTCCATTTCAAAACTATTAAGTCATGAAAGTTTGAAAAATATAATAAATTGTGCTTCTAGTAAGCAGGTTGTTGCAAGAAAAACCACAAGAAAGGTCATATGTCCATCTTCTTCTAGAGCATCTACTAAGGAAGAAGACACTCTATGGCCACAAACTCACCTCCTTTCTTAATTGCCAGTAAATATCAATAGGAATCATTTGAGACTGATTTATTCCATGCTTGCATCACTTCCTGTGTTAAAAATTCTACAATCATCAGTTGACTAAACAACATTTGCTTATCATGCGTCATGAATATGGCTCTGAATATGTAGGTCACGATGCATAATTTGCCTCGTCTTCTTTTCAAAAACATCATTTTACTTCTCAATTTTTATTTTTATTCTGTTCACACCTTCAATTTTTGAGTTGTTTATCATACCACCTTTTTACTTTTAATTATAGACTAATTTAATTCATGTGAAAGCAAGTAAACATCACACTCTAGTTACAATGGTTAAATTTTTCCATAATTTGAATAAATATGAAATTGGGGGCAATTTTTGTTTGGAAAGGGGCACAGAGCTGCTTGAGGGCTAGGTTTGCGCAAATTCACCCAGCCCATGAAAGCTGTAGAGTGTATGATGCATTGGAAGACACCAGATTAAATTGCTTATTTTCTATCAACAAAAATTTCAAAAGTACAAACTTAATTGACTTATATGTACTTAGATATAAGATGAACTGCATAGTTAGGTCATATTGTGTACTTTCCTTCTCTCTTCTATATCCTCCAACAAATTAGAATCTAACATTTCGGAGGCATTCCTGGTCTATAATATTCCCGAGGAATTTGAGACATTAGATAAAGCACCTCATATCATCCAGACACTGCTCTATTTCCTTTTATTTTTCTGGAATTATCAAATGCAATTACCATCCGTGTCCAAAATCCAAATGTTGGAATGAATTTGAATCATAGCACATTTCATGAATAACAATGCATCACAAATTGCAGCTTATTTGATATACCCTGGTTATTCCAAGGCCACAGACAGTTCAAGAGTAACCCCTTGGACGTCTCAGTTCCAGCCCCCGATTAACCATCTTGTCTAAACAAATTTTGTATCGACATTTACAAGACGTATCATTACTCTTACAAAGATGAAAATACAACGAATTATCCACCAACAATATATCTCCAAAGACCTCAAAAAACCACAGCCCTCCTTATTCAAAGAGAGCATCAAAGGTCAAGGATGGGGTTGGTTCACCACCAGCATCCTCTAGGTGCACAACATGATATTCTTACTTGGTCAACCAATAAATAAAGATAAGAAAAGTGCACACTGATGCAACCAGGGAAAGTATTATGGTATCCATAGACTTTTTCCTCTTTATGGCAGTGAGAATGTGATTTACCTGCAACATTATATCAAAGTAGTACATCAATAAGAGCGTAACAACCATTTTATTTGTTATGGCATTGCAAATCAAATCCCTCGCCATTACTGTCCAAGTCAATGTTCCTATTTACTTACTAGCCATTCACTATAATCTATGGCGTCATCATTGATCATCAAGCATTTAAATGCATTTTAATAGTTCATGAACTAGAAATGACAGAAACAAACTATTCCTTCTTGATGGATCATATCTAGGACAAGGACCAGTAATGGAGAAAATTTAAAAACATCACCAACTATATAAGCCAGATTTCTATACCGTTGGAAGGCGGCTGGTCACATTGCTGAGCTTTGAATTGATTCCTCCAAAAGTTGAACGTTGAAGAACAAGCGCACCAAGAGTTGATTGAGCCTGTGAAATCACATTATCCATCTGCAGCACCAGAACACAAGCAAAGAACATCAATAAAAAGTGCATGTACAGATTCATGGCAATTCTTAATTATTTGCTTAATTTTTTCTAGAAGTTATTTTATCAACCGAATTTATAATGATTTACCATGTGTAACAGACATAACAGTGAATGTGCATCATTATAACTTGGATTAGAAAGAAGGAGCATCATGTGGCATCAATGCAAACAAGTTTCACAGGGAATTGTCAAAAGAAATGAGATATTTAATAGCCAGTTAAAAGGAAGCACATCACACATGCATGGCACAGAATAATTTGTAGCATCCCACATTGATTGTTTAAGGGAAATTAAAGGTAATATATAATAGCCGGCTCAAAACTACTAAATAACTTGGACTAAGCATTTTAGGCCCCTGAAAAATAGGATCCAAAAAGTTATTTGGATCAGTTTGTGCCAGATTGTTACATAATTATTGCATGCAATAAAAGGATAATACAGTTCCATTACCATATTTGTCTACATCAAAAACATTCCCAGGACAAAAATGTGATGCATAGATGCACAGCACACTATTATTAACACTAAGGAACCCACCAAGGAATTTTTTTTTCCCTAGAGACTAGAGAGTTAACAAATGGAGACCATGTTGCACAGCATATAATGAAAAAAAGTCAATGTCAAAAAAACAACCAAACTAAGGAACTTTACATGCATGGGAATGCAATTGTTTCACCCTCCTAAATCATAGCACTATTTTCAATTTTCAAAGGGACTGCTAGTAAAATATTAAAGATGAATCAAATTTTCTCATATTACCATTATCTCCAACAGCCTATATAGGTCTAACAACAGACGCACCCTATGCAGACTTGTAGTTTTCCTAGATCTATATTCTGTGAGAAAATTGTCAATACATCCCTCCATTTCTCTTTCATAATTCCTCTATCCATAGCACATGCATATGAATATTCACATGGAGAAAATAGATGAGAAATTACCAAAACTAAATCATAGGGCTACAAGTTAGTTTTAACCGACCATTTGTGATCACCAAAAAATTAAAGCTAAAACACATTCAGCAGAAGAGGAATACTATTAGAACCAAGGATGTGATAGAATTATCTGCAACATTGACATCAAAGTATACCAGTAACTCAAGCATGGAAGGATGACTAAGAGGCAAGATCAGACGTTTGAATTTAGACGTCCAAAAAGTCTCAGGTTCAAGGAACCCACAGTGCTATCAAACTTGAATTCTTGATATGCATATGATAATTTTACATTTCGCAATTTGGGATTTATAATATTAATTGATGGAATGGATGAGATAGAAAGAGAGAATGAGAGAGTGAGGGAAAGAGATCCAATCTAACAGAATAAGATATGGATGCGAACTGACATGCGCACATGTTGTTGAAACATAGAAAAAAAATTTACCACTCATTCTATACGGCATACCTGTCCTGTACTTCGGCTAATGGATGCATGCTCTCTCAGAAGAGCTTGCTCTGTAGAACCTACACCATCTTCCAAATCTAATCTAGTTCGATCAAACTCCCTAAAATCCTCAAGGAGTGAAGCATGTTCTTGCTTAGCTCTGAGGCTGGAACGGAGACGATGAAACTCCTGCACTTCAATTGTGGGGAACACCAAAATTAGAGATCTTTAGGGTGATATGATTTATTGCATTGCTAATGAACACTTTATCAAGTCAATATCATGAAACCAATCCCACAAAATTCACAGCAAAAATAAAGTCACTCCTCTCTCTTTGTTGTTTTGGGGCACATAAGGGGCTCAGGCCTCAAAGGTAAAAGTAAAGAAAGAAAATCCAGTGACATGTCAAAAAAGTAAAATTGCGTATAAAGTAGATAATGCATAAATGTGAAAAATTAATAATTTTACATGCTTCTGTAAACTAATGTATGATCCCACGAAATTCACCACAAAAATAAAGTCAATCTTCTCTCTTTGTCATTTTGGGCCACAGGAGAGGCTCAGGCCTGAGGCGGTAAAAAGTAAAGACAAAGAAAAATCCAGTGACATGTCAAAAAAGTAAAATCAATTATAAAGTAAATAATGCATAAATGTGAAAATTAATAATTTTACATGCTTATGTGAACTAATGTATGAGCAAAATGAAAGAGGAAAGGGAAAAGTGAACTAGCGAGACAATAACAAATCCAGCATAACTGACTAAATGCATATGACCTGTGTCAAAAGTGTCGGTGTATTAACATGGCATGATAAGGCCAACACAACTAATAAATAACTACCAGATTTTCACTTTTCAATGTTTAGGATAGGGGTTATAAATCCTATTTCTACAGGTAATTTTTGTCCCCAAAAGATGAGATGTAAAGCCAGCCTTTTATTCTTCGCTAAATAAAAAAAAATCCAATAACTTCAGAAAAAAATAAGGAAAATATATTTTATTAAGGAAAAAAAAAAGAACTGGCTAGATATGAGGGCAGAAGAAACAAAAAGAAATCTGTCAGTATGGTGTCTTCTTAGTAGACAAGGTTTTAAAGAATAATAGCCATAAAAAAAATACCACATGTGTCACTTCATTAGATGCATAAGTCACACATTCACACCTCTTCACCAACCCAAAGTATCTTTGAAGACTACACATAAAATGTTTTACGTGTAAGGTCATGTATGCAATAAAGGGTAAAGTATGCTCCAAAATATTAGATAACACCATAATACCTGAGTAAGATCTTGAAGAATTTCTTGATGCCGAGTCAGGGTATGAGAAACCATTTCTGATCCTCCAGATGACACCCAAGCTTGCATCTGTGAATTCACATGTTGGAGTTGCTTCAATAGTCTATCTATACCAGCTTCAAGATCATTATCAACAGCATCAAATTTTGCAGAAGCCTTTGCCGAAACCAGCTTACGGTATGAATTCATCTGCTCATCCAGCTGAGCTTCGAGTTTTCTTGCCTGGAAGCATAGCTTAGAATTAATTGCTAGAAGCTGGTTTTAACAAAAAATTATATTAAAAAACAAAGGATGGAAAGGCGGTCTTCTAGGAGCGAGACTTCTAATTATCTTAAACAAACAGATCATCTAGAAACAATCTGAAAACCTACCTTGACAATTCCATGCTTCAAGACATGGAAAGATATCAATTAGTAACAATACAGAGATTGAATAAGAGAATTGGTTTTGCCACATGAGAAAATATGTATGTGCAATTCACATATTTGAGATGAACAGAGATTTATCAAGAAATAGGAAATCAATTGGGAATAATATTTTCAAAAACAGAACTTTTAAATTGCTTAACAAAGTAGTTTCCCTTCAGCAATACATTCTTTCCCCTCTTTTTTTAAAGCAGTAGAACTAGTCCAACCCAGTAGTGTTCACAATCCTTATTAAATCATCTTGCACGTAAATCAATCTTTAAGAAGAGGTTAAACTTTCCCAACAGATGGATCTTCTAGGTTCCAGAAACTTAAGACGACCAACCCCAGGCATCATTCATAGACATCCCTGGGATTCTAGAAGTTCTAGGTAGATGCATTCTGTACTGTAGGTATCAATGTAATCATGGTACTTCAACCATTCAAGCAGATAAGTTTAAGCGAGGATCAAGCGATTGAGGAGCAAGTTTAGTCCAAGTAACAACATCCAAGCAATGCATTACGTACTGCTAGTTTAAATCCATCCAACGTTCAATTGCAAGCCCAATTCAATAACTCCACCCTCAGATTTTTTAAACCCTAGTCGGAATCACTGCTCAGCTACTCTTTCCGAATTGCATTTGCAATAAACCACCATGCTTCTACACTTGCTTCAGGAAACCAAACTCCATAATTAACAAAAGCTTTCGTGCCTAGAATTTCACTTCCAGTCGAGTTAATCAATAAAGAACCTATCCTCCCAAAGATATACCATCCTTGAATAATAGAAATTGACAAATCTACCAACTACGAGGCAACAGAAAAAATATTCTAAAAATTATAAATTGTGATCTGAAACCCCTCGCAAGCCCAGAAGCCAAACAGAAACCGATTGAAATTTCAATTCAATTCAATTGAACGCAAAAGAAAAAGGAAGAATATATTCGAACCTGTTTGCGTAAAGCGTCCCATGAGCTTGGCACATCCATTTGGAATCCGTCCTCTTCTTCTCCCTCTTCCTCTTCAAAGAATGAAAAAATAAAGAAAAGAAATGTGAAATTCTCGAAAAGAAATTTTAAAATGAACCTTTTCGTGTGTAAATGGAGGTATTGGTATCTGAGATCTGATGGATGAAAAGAAGAAGAGAGGAAGAGAGGGTGGTTTGTTTGCGGACGGAGACAGATGATCCGCTCCCTCAACGGCAATTGTGGGGCGGAGGATTGCGTAATGGCAAATTCAAGTGGAGACCGATTTCATGTGCTGCCGTTCTTATTTATCACTTATCCTCCATTGCTCTAGCCTTCACCTTTTGTTTGACTTTTTTACATAATTACTCTTTAGTCTTGTAGTTTAATGAAATTACTAATTGACCTCTCTACTCTTCCGTAAAATTTGTTCATTTTTCCTTTTTTTTTATATTCTAAAATTATTATTAACTTTTTTGCATGTAAATTAATTATTATAATATATTTAATTTTTTTCAAAATAATCCCTCATTTAATTATTATTTTTTAGTATATTTAAAATATTTTTTAATATTTAATAAAATTTAATATATTTAAGATGGATATAATTGAAAATTTAATTAAAAAATTAACTTTTTAATATATACAAAAAATAAAGAAAATAAAAATTATGAAAATATTTTTATTTTTTATTAATTTTTTATAATTTTAAAATATAATTAATGAGTTTTTCTAATTTTGAAATTATAATTATTCAATTTTTACTATTTCAAAATCATAACTATTTAGCTTACACAATTTATAGAATAGACTAAATTGTTAACCGTTTAAAATAACTTAAAAATTTAACGTGTTTCTAAAATATAGGAAAAATTAGATAAATTAAATAGTAATTTTTATTATCATAAATTTAAAATTCTTATTATTAAGTATCGAGCTAATTATAAAAATATATATATATTTTATATTTTTATTATAATTTTACCTGAACTTTAAAAATAACTTATTTAAATTTAAATTTTTATTTTTAAAAAAAATATATTTAAACGTTAAAATTATGGTTAACCCATTAAAAAAATATTATATTATTATTATTATCGTGTCATCGCCACATTGCAGCCACATCATCACTAAGTTATACCACATCATCACAATATAATATAAAATAATTATAAAAAAAATCTTATACTATACGATTATCAAATAATTATATTCTATATTATAAAAATATCTAATTTAATTTTATATTTTTAAAATTTTCATTAATAATATCAAACTCTTAAAAAATCACTAATTTTCTATTATATTTTAATAAAAATATCATGTAATCATATACTATAAAATTGGCTAAAATATAAAAAATATCCTCAAATTATATAACAAAATTAAAATATTAAATTTCATCATTCAGTATAAATTTATTTTTAAATTATTATTAAAATATCAAATAAAATTATTATTTATTTGAACTGAAAAATAAAATTTAATATTTTTAATCTGTTATAAATTTTAGAGGTAAATTTGACTTCTTTACCATATAAAATTACCGATTAGATATTTATCAATTTTAATAATTATTTTATAAACATAAACACTATATCTATAAATATTTTATATTATATTATAATGATATGACGATAATATGATAATATTTTATCGTCGTATTATTTTTGAATAAAAAGATGCGTATCTATATTAGTAAATTAATGATTATTTTAATAATTTTGGTGTGATTATGAAAGTTTTAAATGTATATGATTAAATTGGTTATTTTTAAAATATATAGTATAATTGTAAATAATTATAAAATTTATGATTTTTTAATAATTATTTTATTTTATATTATGATGACATAATAATATAATAATTATGTGATATTTTTATTAGTGAATTAATAGAAAAAGTAATGGTTAAATGTAATTTTTAAAAATATAAAAATACAGATTTAAATTAATTATTTTAAAGTACATAATAAAATAAAAAATAAAAAACTGTAAAGTATGTGAGTTTTTTTGAGAATTAGCCGTTTAAGTATTTAATTTTTAAAGTTTCATATAGTTGAATTTTAGTTTTAATTTTGTTTATAAAATATCCCTAGGAGTTTAACTTCCAAGTAAGAAATGAAGGGAGATTTAATTCAAGGATTTACTGGTATTTGATTGATATGTTGGATAGGGCTGACCAGTATTCGGTTCAAATCGAAAAAATCGATGGAACCGAATTAATTTTAAAATTTAGTTTGGTTTTTTATTTAATTCGCTTCGGTTTGATTTGATTTTTAATTTTAAAAATTTCAGTTATTTCAGTTCAATTTAGTTTTGATCAGAAAAAATCAAAAAAATCGAATCAAATCGATTAGTGATAATAATATATTATTCTTAATAATATAGAGAAATTAAATTATATTAAAATTAAAATATTTTAATTAAATTTTAAAATATTAAAAATAAAGTGTAAAAAATAAAAAATTATTAAAAATCGAAATTGATCAAACCGAACTGAATCAGACTGGGTCGGTTCGATTCAATTTCTGACCAAAATCGATTTGATTCGATTTTCATAAATATTAAAATTTCGATTTTCGGTTTATTTAGTTCGGTTCAATTTTGAACCGAACCGACTGAATGCTAACCCCTAATGTTGGATACTGTTAGTTGATAAATATACAAAGAATTCGAATTAAGTATTTGATAAATCTTTAGAATAATACAAACTAATAGAATTATCTGCTTCATAATTAGCATTCTTTAGCACTCTTCCTTATCATTTGATTTGATTTATTTATATTATATTATTTTTTAAATTTTTTTATTAATTATAAATATTTTTTAATTAAAATTTTTCATTAAAAACTTATTTAAAATATACTAGATAAATACAAAAATATTATAAACAATAATTAAATTAATCATAACATTCATCTAATAGGATAAATAACATTTATATTCTTACATACATCTTCAAAATTATATTTTAATTATCATATATAATAAATTAATAATATTACATATATATTTGCTAAAAAAATAATATATATTTTTAATAATCATGTGGATATTAATAATTATATATAATTTATCAAATATCTAATATATAATTATTAGCTGTAATTCATTACCTGCGATTAACAACCCTTATCAGTTAAATATAATAGAAAAATCAAACAATCCAACTAGGACTATGGGCAACTTAGCTATCTTATAGACAATTGTGGGTAAGTCAACATGTTTTAAAAAAATTAGTTAATTAATATTATTTAAAAAATTATTATAATTAAAAGTAATAAATTTTATATTATACCACATAATTAATATTGAAACTAATAAATTATATTTTTTCATTGCATGTTAAATAAAAATATATATAAAGCTAATAAATAAATTAATATTTGAATTTATAAACAAATATTTTTTTATTTTTCATTCCATTTTATATTATTATTATTTATATAAAAATTATCTAATAAAACCAATCGTTGCTTACACATAAATACCGCTCTAGATAAAAGTAATATTTGATTTGATTTAAAATCGAGTTAAATTGAATAAATAAAAAAATTTTAATTAATAAAAAATATTTTTTTATTAAAAAAATAAAACTCCATTTATTTTATAAAAAATATTTTCTATATTTATCGATGTTTGAAATACTAAAAAAAAATAGTTAATAAAAAATATTTTCATATACAAATAAAAAAATAAATTATTTAATAAAAATGACTTATTTTTTGAAAAGAATATTTTTATTAACATTTATATATAAATTTATTAATAAATTTTATTTTTTAAAATAAAATTAAATAAAAAAATAAATTATCTCATTTACATAAAATATTTTTTAAATATAATTTATTTTCCACAAATAAATATAACTTAAATTATTTTTTAAAAAATAGCTCTTTCTTAATAAAAAAAAATAATTTTCAGACTTTTATATATAAATTTATTAATAAAATTTATTTTTTAAATTAAAATTAAATAACAAAAAATAAATTATTTTTATTAAAAATATTTTATATAAAAAATAAAAAATATATATATTTTTTACAAAAAGTATTTTTAAATATAAATTATTTGTTCCAACACAAAATTTATTAATTTTCTTTTTTAATTTAGTTTGAGTTCTAGTCATAAAAGCCCATCAATAAAAGAAAAAAGTTTGAAGGCCCAAAGATATTTGTGCTAGAACGGTATTCTTGGATAAAATGATGTCGTTTTGAAATGATGGTCATGAGGTTTCGTTCACTGTTTTTTTGCGGTAGCCGGTTGCCACCTCGCATAATATGGGAGGGTTTTGCCCCAAGCAATTTTACAAAGACTAACCAAAACCCTTCTTCCTGCACATCTCGCGACTCGCCGCAACTCAGCTTCTTCCTCGATCTTACCTCTCCTTCATCCTTCAGGTAAAAATATAACTGCTATGCTTTTTCAGATGTTTGATGTTGGATGTTTGATGTTTGTTGTTTGTCTGCTTGCCCTTTAAATCACAGCTAAAAGAAGTTTTCCACCACATTTACTTGTTTGCCTCTTCCTTGGCCAAACGGAGCTTAATTTAATAAATTAGTGAATGAAACTAGAGCTATGTTATGTGGGTTGCAATTTTTCTTTGAGGAAAGCTGAAATGCTTATTTTCATTCTGGATGGACAGGGAGGGAAGAGAATAATAATGGCGGAAGGGGAGACAAAGGCGTTGTCTTATATTCCGGAGGTTATTTTGAAGAAAAGAAAACACAAGGAAGAATCGTTAGCACTTACAAGGAAAACCCAGTTGGAGTTTGGCAAATATGGAGGGAAAAAGAAGAAGGTAGAGGATATCAAAAGGCCTGAGCATTTTATCAAGGAATTCAGAGACAAGGTAAGTTCTCAAATGGTTTGGTTTAGCTTGATTTCAATTGAGTATAGTGTTCCTTTGATGGAATTTTGTGCTCATTCCCTGTGTTTTTCTTGGAATTCTTTGTTTAATGCCTATTGAAAGTGAAGATTGAAATACTCTCACATTTCAGCAATTTACTTATTTTTCAGAAACAATACAGATGGAGAGCAGAAATAAAATTGATATATCTTCCCATTTAGATCATTCATTGGTTATTCTATTACATTTGAAAGGAAATTTTGCTCATATGTAGGATTCTTCTCACATCTCTATTGACTTTAATATGTGTTTGTGTATGTGTTTGCAAGTATAGATGATAATAAATTTTCTAAGTACATATTCTTTTTGTTTATGGAGTTGGAAACCATACTCGTGATGATCAGGGGAATTTAGGGTTGGTTGTTTGGGGCACGCATTATCCCCCCTTGTCAACACAGCTATTTTGGGGTTGAATGATTAAAGTCAGTTAGACCCATTCTATCCTGGAGTTGAATGATTAAAAGCCCTTTGGAACTTATATAATCTCAGTGAATTTCATTACTTAAATAATAAAATTTGAACTTGTATTGCTTAATATTTCACGAGATGTCGCACTTTTCTGGTCTGCTCTTCATATAATATTCTCTTATCTGTGCAAAAATTGATTAGTCTTTTTATTTTGTAATAAATAGGAACTGGACCTAATCCGGATGAAACAGAGAGCAAAGAGGCCCAAATCAACATCACTAACTCCAAAGTCAAATCTTCTGTTTGTCATTCGCATACAAGGGTAGAATTTTCTTTTTCTTTTTATTGCAATAATCCCCTTCAATTTCATCTTGTGGCTGTTCTTACAGTTATGAATTCTTTGTCCATCAATCAGCAAAAATGATATGCACCCAAGAACAAGGAAGACTTTATACAAACTGAAACTAAGGAGAATATTTCATGGTGTTTTCATGAAGGCAACTGCTGGCGTATTGGAAATGCTACAAACGGTGGAGCCTTATGTTACATTTGGGTAGGATGCTCAAACCCGTATTCTTATACTATTTGTCAAATATAGTATCCATGTTAGTTGGTGATGATATGGAAATTGAGCTGGAATTTTTTATACAAGTTCATGATCTTCTCTAGTATATGTATTCTTTGTTGCTCGAACTCAAGTTGGCTTGGATAATCTTTCTTTTGTTTTGAGACTGACATTTATCAAGTACCACCTGTCCACTGATGCAAAAGTGCTTTAGAAGGTTAAGATGTAGCTCAACATGATGATATTAACAGCTTTACAGGGCATGGATTTATTATATTGAAATTGGGTGTCTCTTTCAGCATGATCCCATTTGATATTTGAAGTTCATCATCGTCCCATCATTCAGCATGAGATCCACTTGTTTGTCTGGTTATCGTTGTAATTGTTAACTAATTCATTGTCCTTGTGATTTTTGTTGTTTTCTCTAGATATCCAAATCCAAAGAACGTGACTGAGCTAATTTACAAGAAGGGTTATGGAAAACTAAACAAGCAGAGAGTTCCTCTGATTGATAACACTATAATTGAACAGGTACTTAATACATCCTTCTAAACTCCGTGCTGCATATGGTTTTATAATGGTTATTAGATTTATTCCATTTGTTTGCTTGGCAGGCATTAGGGAAGTATGGTATCCTTTGTTTAGAAGATATCGTACATGAAATTACTAAAGTTGGTCCACATTTTAAAGAGATAACTACATTTTTGGGGCCATTTGCACTCAGCAAGCCAAAGGGAGGATTGCAGGGGAAGAAAGCACCTTACAAAGATGGAGGAGACACTGGAAATCGAGAAGATGAAATAAATGATTTAATTGAGAAAATGAATTGAGATGAAGAAAATTGGTCTTGATACAAATTGTACTTCACCTAAGATTATCTAGAAGCATGTATCACAGTTTAAAGTTACTTTGAGTTGGATTTTGTAGCTAGAAGTACTGTTATTGTAGTTCATTTCGTTTAGTTCAATTCTCTGGATAATATCTTCCGATTTTGCTAAGGTGGCCCTTGATGATTCTCATCTAAATGTGCTGCATGAGCACAGTAAGTCTCAGAAGAACAGAAAAATTATACATAGAGAGAGAGATTTATCCTTCATTCCCATCACATCTGTCTTCTTCATCTTTTTTGTTTTTTTTCCCTTGAATGTTTTTCACTTTTTCTCATTTTTCTGTCTTGGGAATTTGAATCAGTTGTTGAAGAGGCCATGTTGATGATAGATTGTTGGTTATATTCGCATATTTGATTAATCATATTGGACGGATAAACTGTGGAATTTCTTTCTTGAATAAGGGTTTGTTCGGCTTTATGATTTTGATTAGTGATTAATAAAATGATTTTGGAGCTCAACCTCATACGTTTCTCGGTTGAAATTTAGAACTAGTAAACACCTATTTTTTTTTTAATTAAAATGATTCTTTAAGAAAATTATTTTTTAATCTCAATGTAGAAGGCATTATTAATTAAAAATTTGCTAGTATTTTTTAAGATATATATCAAAAATAAATCTTAAAGGATTTCTATGTCGTTGGACTTTTTTATTTGCTTAATTTGTTTCATGTTAAAAACCACTTTAATTTTTTAGATGATAATTTATTCATTAGTTATTAATAGTTCCATATTTAATTTTTATTAAAAATATTTTTTATTAATTTTAAAAATAGTTTAATAATATGTTTTTTTAAATTTTTATTATACATTTATAATGTAATTTATTATTTTAACTATGTTAATTACCATGTTCTAAAATATAGAAAATAAAGTTTGTTTAGACTTTTAATTTTTTCGATACGTGTGTAGATAAGATTGCGAAATGACTGGACCAACTTTTCTTTTTCACGTCATATCATTCAACTAAATTATTTTTTGTTGGACCCTAGTCTACGATAGGCCTAACCTGTTCCGTGTGTCTAAATCAGGATTCGAGACACTGGATCAGTCTACCCAAAAAGGACTTGATGGGTTTTGAACCAGCATTTTTCTTTTAAATTCGGTCTCATCCCAAATAAATCCGACAGTTATAAATTATATTTGAAAATAAAAATAAACAGAAATAATTTATATAGTTATTAATACAAGTTAATTATTCTATTAATACATTTAATTGGTAATATTTATAAAAAGCAAGGGAAAGTTTTCAATTACATTAATATAAAAATTTTATTCTGAAATTGTATAGAATATATATGAGAAACTACTAATAGGTTATAGCTTACCAAAGTTGTTTTTAAGATTTGAATTCAAATTTCAATTAAACCATTTATACCAAAAAAAAATGAGAAGTTAAAAATAGTATTTTAAGTTTGTGGATTTATTTTTTTATATAATATAAATATAATTAATTATGTATAAATTATGATATATTAAATTAAATTTAACCTCGCAATTATATATTTTTTTCTTATCTGAAGGAAAAATAATAATTTTTTTATTATTTTTTATTTTCTTTTCTCCCTCCAATAGGAGCCAAACGGAGTGTAAAACCCTAAAACCTTTCCCTCTCACACAGCGGAAAACAACCAGAGAAAGAGAGATTGCAGAGTCATTTCGCAGTTTAGAGCAAACACTAATGGCTAATGACCAAGACATGGGTAGCTGGACCGATCTCCTCCACTCCTCCTCCAAGCTTCTCGAACAAGCTGCTCCTTCTGCTCAGTTCCCTCCTCTACAGGTCCACCTCTGTCCTCCTTTTCTTTCTCATCCGTTTGTTTTCCGAGAAAATGTCAGGGACAATGAAGTAGAATTAAGGTTTTAAGCATGACCAGTTCCATAGATAAAACATTTTCTCACTTCTGCTTAGCTCTGTTACGTTGAGACTCAATGTAAAGGAGTTTAAAGGAATTGAAGTCTGTTTGTCTTTAGATTTTCAGTAGGAGAGATCCGATATTATGCTTTTCTCTGTGTCACACAAATTTAGTGCAAAATTTCCTCAAAGTTTATGCTCATATGGGAAGGAAAAGGTTGAGGATAAGCAGAAGAATTGTACTAAAACTTTCGATACTAGGTTTTTTTTTTTTTTTAATTAACTAGCATTTTAATCTGGCAAATTTGGAAATGTAAAAGAAATTTTAAAAGGCTAACTGCTATATTTTTCATTATGTAAGGAGAAAAAAATGACAAGTAGCTTCACTTTGGGTTTGCTTTAACATATGCTCTTTAAGTTGCCGAGAGAAGTCAACAGCAAAATATGGAAGTTAATATGTTATGTCTTCTTGCTTGGGAACTGGGATTGGGGAATACATTTTCTTAGTGATGCTTGTTTAACCATGACTTTCTGAAAATTATGAGAAAGTGAAGAAACAATAGCATTTTCTAGGATTTATATGTCTTATTTAATGCTGATGGCTAATTCTCTTTACCAATGATCAAATTGGCTATTCTTTTGGTTGAGTTTATACTGTGAATGTTTCAGAGGAACTTAGATCAGTTAGAAGCATTATCAAAGAAGCTCAAGGCAAAATCCTTAAGAACTGAAGCCCCTTCTCAATCTATTGCTGCAACAAGGTGCCTTAGTGATTTTGTTTCTAATTCTTTTGTTGACTTATGACTGCTTAATTTAAGGTCAACTTCATTTTGCTGCTCATTTGCCGAGGAATTGAAGCAAAATTAGTAAAAAAAAATTGGATCCTTATGGTAATTATGATGTCTAGGTAGCTATTTAGAATATTTAAATTTTCATTTTATATATTTCTTATCTTGTTTACTAACTTGTCATAAACAAAATTATAGTGTTTAACTCTCAACTTGTCATTTGTCTTGGTGCACTCATAGGCTTCTTGCACGAGAAGGAATAAATGCTGAGCAGCTTGCACGAGATCTTAAATCTTTTGAATTGAAGGTAAAACTGCTTTTGCATATGACCTTCCATTAGCTTCAGCTTGTAAGCTGTACTAAACATTCATGACTCTGTTCCCCTTTAATGTGCTTCACTTAATCTTAACTTACCATGATAGATAGTGGAAATGTGAAATCAAAAGGTACATATTTTCTTAGTCTCTTTTATTTTGTTGAATGAAGAAAGTTTATTGTCTATTAATTATGCCATACACTCTCTCTGCACTCTTGTTTAATGTTCTGTGATTACCATTTTGATTCACATGTCTTGGGTAACAGATTAATTTGTTGCATTCAGGCCCCACTTCTTTTGTTTTGATGTTTCTTTCTGTTTCTTTTCTTCATTTTTATGTTTGAATGTTAAACATTGATACTGTCTATTGCTATTATTCACTTTTTTTTTTCCATTTCTTTTGAAGACAACATTTGAAGATGTGTTCCCTGCTGAGGCTACAAGCGTTGAAGAATATTTGCAACAGGTAGCGTGCCTTATGTTGTGAACTAAACTATGGATTCAGTATATCATAATCACTACTACTACTACTACAAAAAAAAAGAAACAAACATTTCTAATTATTTCTCTAGTTTTTTAATTATTTAAATCTTGGATTACTTTTCATCATTTCAGAGAATATTTCCACATTGTTATCCTTTTCATTTTTTTTTACAACAGAACTAGTACCTACAAAAATTACAAGGTTTAAGATTGTTAGGATGTTCATTGCTTGAGAGACAGAATGCTCTACGTTGAAATTAAAAGGATCATGTAACTTTAGGTGAAGGAACATGTCAAAAGAAATTATTGGTTTTGAAATCAAGTTTGATCAAATCTATTTGAAATTTTAGCACTGTGAATTGTGTGAAGAAATATAGTGAAATTTGCTAGTCATAAAACCCAAGAAGAAAAATTGAGGTTGAGACTGAGGGAAAGTAGCATGAGAATTGAGAAAGGTATTGATTGAATAGCGAGGGTGTGAGAGGAGAGAGAGAAAGAGAGAGCATGAATGAGATAAACAAAAGTAAAAAAGGGAGAGCAGAGTGAAGCATGAATCAAAACCAGGAGAAAGAATTGTTATATGGTTTTTATGGTAACAAAACCAGGATAAGTGATATGTCAGAAAAAACATACTCCTGCAACCAAACTTGTGTTTGGTTTCTTTTATGTGGAAAAATTGCAGAACTTCAATGATCTCAATTTGGCACTTCTCTCAACTTTAATATCTGTATTTACCTACTCAATCTCATGTGAAATTCTGAATTTCTGACAATGCTTGGTTTTGTTTTTAGTATCTAGTTTTTTCACTTTCTCACAGTTCTCATGAAACTTCAATAACATTAGTAATGTTTTACGTTCTTTCTTGAGTTGCTCATGTAAATGCATAGATGGATGGTGACTATTTATGCAATAGCTTGTGTTGTTCTGTTCAAATGCTGCATGTAGATTTTGTGCTCAATTTCTTAGTTGATTGTGCGACACTGCTATGTTTTAATTAGGGTGTTTCTAATGAGTAAGATGCTCTCTTTTTTATTTTTTTTTCTCCTTCACAAGGTATTATTGTCTTTATCTGATTTTTTTACGGTCCTGCAATTTTTTGGTTTAGGTTCATGAAATGGCAATGGTGTCGGCCATACAGGAAGCACAGAAGGATAACCTAAGAAGCTTTAATGATTACATGATGAAAGTTTTGGAGGTTAGAGAAATACAGAATGTACATGGAATTTAGTTTTTTTTATAAAGATACTTCTTGAATATAAACAGTTTAGTAATCCTATTTCAGCACTCTACTTTTGAGATTTTCTTTCTCTACATTTTGCAAGAAATTTTGTAGTTAAATCTTGTAATAGCCTGTGCATTGCCTAGGCAAGATCTACTGAGTTCAATGGTCCCTGATAGTTGATAATGAATCATGTTCAATGTCTTCCTTTCCTTTTATTCTAGTGTGTTCTTTACATTACACATGCATGTGTTGTGTGTGTGTGCGCGCACATTTATGTTAAGTATATTTTTTGTCATGTTTATTTGTTTCTTGTCTTTTATAGATGCGTGTAGGATTTATTTATTTGGTTGATAAAACTTAATATATTTCAGGAAGACTGGCAAAAAGAGAAACGTGACTTTCTTCAGAGCTTGAGCCGTATTTCAACATTACCCAGGACTAATGCAGTTGATACAAGTACTGGAACCATTCTTTCAGGTCAAAAAGCATCTATTGTTTCCAGCCCTCAGGTTTCTTCTGGCCCATCTGGCGTGGAGCTTGTGCCTTTAGCTAACAAGTCGATTCTGGAGAGAAAAGCTTCAGCCTATGCCGAAGTTGTGAAAAATCTGAACAATGCAAGAGAACGTGGCTTGCAATTTAAAGTATGGTATTGTTGCTTTCTTGTAAAATCATTTTTCTCTATAATGTTGATGGGACACTTTACTCCTATGAGCAGTCTTGTAAATGTTTACCAATTTTCACAGGTAATTTGTACTCGTCATCCCTTGAATTTTTAGGTTGTTACACTTCAATATCTCATCTTAATTTGTTACCACAAAATCTCTCATCTTTAAAAATGTTCATAGAAATCTCTCATGCCATTTTCCATGCATTTATTCAATAGAACTAATGTGTGATAATGCCACAGGGTAAAAGGTAATAATTTAAAAATCAGAAGTTTCACTTAAATATTACTAATATTCTGCTCACACACTATCTCTCTCTCTCTCTCTCTCGGTGTGTAAGGTGATACGATGCTGTGAATATCTTATGTGACATTTTGTTTTATTCTTTTATTCTTTACATGGCACTTCCACCTATCAGTTCTGCTGGACAAATGAACAATAAATAACTTGCGGATTTTTTTTATCGTTTTCAGAGATGAGGTATTTTACGATAACAAATTAAAGATAAGGCCGTGAAGCATAACAACATCCAAAGTTGAGGGATGGATAGTATAAATTACCACAATTTTTCACTAACTAGTTCTGTTTGAAAGACATCTTTGCTGTCATCTTGAAATGCTCAAGTCTCAAGCTGGCAGCACAGCTATGTGTTGGACCAGAGGTGCATGCTGGTGCTGAATGATATTTTTTCCATCACCCTTTTAAAATAGTTGCATCTTGTTCTGCAGTAATGCATTCTTCTGAAGTTCTGATCTGAGATGGCATAATACTGGCCCAAATTGTTGCTGTAGATTTTGGTTTGTCCAAACTTAAGAAGCAGATGAGATAGGTAGCTGAACAGTTAATTTAGGAGTGGGAGGATAAGAGTAGGGTGTTGTATTTCTAAGATAGCTATCTCAAACATGAGAATAAACAGAAGAAAATGGCTTGCAAAGGATAGCAAGTAAACCGGCATCCTGTATTCTTAGGCTTGGTAAGAATAAAAACACTAGTACGCTTAGGTGTTTTGCCTTACAGGAGCTGTATTATGTATATCACATTTGAATTTTGATGGACATGAATCTGACCACATTTTCTTCCCTCCAATTCCTCTCTTTAGAATAAACATGATACCCTCTACTTATTGGCTCTTTTAAGTTCATTACTTTCAATGAAATGAAGTTTTTCATAGCCAAGTTATTGAAGATGGTGACTTGCAAGCACCTAGATCACAGAAAGCTCACGGGCACACACCTCATACTCAAATAAGTTTCTTGATGGTAAATTTATGAACAACCAAAAAGACTACTGTGTAAGCAGCCGTTTGCCTAATAGTTAATTAATAGTTTCTTTAAGCTGTCATCTGAATCCCACATCCAATCAAAGGAAGTCGCAAATGACCACTATGCTTTCATTCATTTTAAAAGGTTTTCATGTCTACATCATTATTATCATTATTATTTTGTAGCCGGCAACAGCCTTCAGGAGTGCTTATGAGAGTTTGGGTATTGAAGCTTCCGGTGGAAGATCAGTTAACATGCAGAAGATATGGCATCTTGTTCAGGTGCAGTTCTTAATTGCTTGCCTAGTTTGAATTAAAATAGTCTTCTTTAAAACTTTGATTGCATTTCTTATGCTTCTTTCTGTCATTTGAACAACTGTTGATACTGACAAGTTCAATAATTTTACAGACGTTGATGGGTGAGAATTCAACCATTCATCAGAATCTTTCAAGGAAAATGTCATTAGTCATTGGTGCAAGGCGCCATCTAGAATGGGGACATGAAAAGTATATTATGGATACAATACAAAGTCATCCAGCACAGGTAAAGTAATCTTTTGAGTAGCAAATGCATCTTATGGTAAAAGAAATTTTTTTTCCGAGCTGAATACATTACCATATTCATCTAACCTTTTTGTTTGGTTGCTGTTGCTACTTTTCTTTCTCATGCTTAATGGTTGCTCCATCTTTTATTACATGAAAGCGAGGTATGAAGTTTTCTTAATTTAATTTTTTTTTCCATCTCATTTTAGGCTGCCCTTGGTGGAGCTGTTGGGAATTTACAAAGAGTTCGTGCATTTCTTCGGGTTTGTCTGACTAATGCCATTTGAATTAACTAGCAAGCCTCTGAAAAAAAAAAAAAAAAATAGCAAGCTGTGACTTGTTTCATAATTATTGGATTTTGAGATGCACTTATACTTTTCATTCTTCTGCACAGATACGCTTAAGGGATTATGGAGTTCTAGATTTTGATTCAGGAGATGCACGCAGGCAGCCGCCGGTTGATACCACTTGGCAACAGGTCATGGATAATTTCATACATATCTATAATATAATAATTATATAAAAGCAGGAAGAGGGAGGAGGAAATAATGGGATTAACGAAAACATCCATGATTAAATATGACAATTATAAATTGCCCTTTATTTTGATTGGCTAAAAATTAGTTTTGAAATTTATTATTATTCAAAGAATCTTTAGTTTAACTGGTTACTGGTTAGATTGATTTTCTATTTTAATCCAAATTGCTAATAAGTTAAAGAAATTTATTATGATTTAATAATTTTTAGTTTGATGGTTTAAATTGGTCTTCCATTTAAATTGTATTCTATTAGAATTATTGTCTAAGCTAAAAAGAACAGGAACAATATCTTTAGTGACAAACATACGAATTTGTAATCGATAATATAACTATTTATCACTAATCCATACTAATTGATCACTAATAAATTTTAATCCATTGGTAATTCGTCACTAACAATGTATAGCTACAAGTAATTGGTTGCTAGTAAAACTAAGTTTTAGCAACAAGAGCTTATACAAAAACTGATTTGTAAATAAATTCAATTTTTATTATAATTACTTTAAAATTAAAATATAATAATATGTTTATATTGAAATTTTTCTTATACTTCCTAATTTAAACTTTTGACAACTCTATATAAGCATTATTAATTCATTAAAAAATATTTATCTATTATTATTAATTACTACAAAACTTTAGACATTGAATTAACGAGTAGTGTTTGGAAATAGTTTATCATGAAACTTTTTATTTCTAAAAGTACTTTTATTGTATCTTTACAAAACTAATAAATTAGTCACTGCTATGAAAATACACTTACTTCACTACTATTGTATTGCTTATTTAAGTGCTTTCTTGCTGTATATATTTAAACTACAAGGACTCAGTTGTTAAAATGAATGAAATTTTAGGGACTAAAGTGTGAATGAAATAAAGAAATTCTAGGTGTATTTTTTTCACAATGAAGACTAATTTATTGGTTTTTAAAATCATAAGACTAAATAGCTGGCTTTTAAAAATAGAGAATTAATGTGTAGGTTTCACTTAATATAAATTGTAGTTTAGGGGAAGGGGAAGAAAAAATGGGCATGGCTAAATTTAGTAATGACATATTGCCTTCTATTTGATTATCTAAAAAAATAATGTAGGGGTTCTATTTAATTTTTTTTTTAAAAAAATTATTGGTTAGATTTAATATTGAAAATTTTACTACCATAAGAAAATGGTTAACTGAAAACTATATATTATTAATTATATTTGAAATGAAAGGAGAAAAATTGAGGCTTCTCTTTATGTAATTTTATTCTTACATACCTAATAATATAAAAATACTTTAAAAGTTTCTATTTAAATAGGATTTCAAATAAGTCTATTTGGTATTTAACTTAAAAGTTTATTATTAAAATATGTTGCATTTAACTTAAAATGATTTTAGTAATGTTCTAATACTAATAAATTTCATAAACTATTTGGTATATTTGAAAAACTAAAATCTTCTAGTTATAGAACTCTTGCTTCATAATATTATCAAGACATTCAATATATAAAGTTAATTAATTTTACACCAGTTGATGTATAGTACAATAAATGAATTTTTTAGTTTTTATACATGTAGAATATATTCTTAAGATAAGTTTAATTGATTTTTTTTATTATATTAAATTCTTAATTTTACACTAAAATATTAAATTAACTCGACAAAAAATAGTATGAAAAAAACTTAAATTGCTTTTTTTTTTAGTTAATACTGATAAAATTCTAATGCTATTATATTTTTCTTTATAATATAAATAACATGCTTGAAACAAAATAGTTGGTAAGTTTTAAGTTAATTGTTGACCAATAAAATAAATCTCTTAATTTTTATACAAGGAAAAAAGGTTCCTAGAAAATGTTATCATTTTTTTAGATTAAATTCTAATTTTGTTTCAAAATAAAACATTCTAATTTTCTTTACTGGAAGATCAAGTCAACATGTTATATAAAATACGTAAAAAGAAAAAAAAGTGACCTTTAATTTTTAATAATTATATTATAATACTAATAGAACTCTAATATTGTTGTGCTTTGCTGCTGAATTTTAAGTGAATTACTGTATAATACAACAAAATTTTAATTCTATACATGCAAAAAATATTTTTGAAATATGCTAGCGAATTGTTTATCCTGATTTATTGTATTAAATTCTATTTTTTAAAAATATAAAATTAAATTAATAAGAAAACATGTAAAAGAAAAATTAATATAGCCTTTAATTTATAATAATTATACTATAAAATTAATAAAACTATAATACTGTTTGATGTATTAGATAGAAAAAGTAAATTCCTAGTAAGAATCTTAGTTTTGTTGAATTCTTATGAGTTAATATGAAAATATATTTTAAGGCAATGCACTTGAATTGTGACTAAATCTTGCAATTCAATATGAATTATCTGAAAAGTGCAGATAAAATCTTCACTTAGCCTTTTTTTACTAGCCATTCTTTTTTTCTCTCCCACTTTTTTCTTTTTCTTTTCCCCCTTGGTTTTCTCAATTTACTTTTCTAATTGTAGTTGTGAAATCGTAACATTTTATATTTTGATATATTTTGAAATTCTAATTTAAGTCACTATCCTTTTTATTATTTAATTAAATTTAAATCGGGATTTTCAGTACGTACACAATGATATTCATTTGTCCACAGTTTAAAAATTCATAATTAATAACATAAAACCACATGATGTTAATAAGAATGCATTTTTCTTTTATTATAAAGCATCATTCTCATAGCTAAATAATACTTTCTCTGTCCCGTAATTTTTGTCCATTTTTCTTTTTTGGTTGTTCCAAAATTATTGTCCATTTCCCTTTTTTACATTATAATAATATATAAATTGACTATTATAACCTTATTTAATTTTATCTTATTCTTAAAAAACCTCCCAAAACATCTCTTACCATTTAGTAAAATTTAATGTTTTTAAGATGGGTATAATTGAAGAATTAATAAAAAAAATTTCTTTTTTAATATGTGTAAAAAAACAAAGTGAACAAAAATTATGGGATGGAAGGACTAATTCAAATCTTACTATTTGTTTGGATTCTTAATCTTCAATCACATAATGAAGATTTCGATTTGAATCTCGACTTGAGTACTATGTAGCTTGGTTACCTGGAGCTTTAATATATTTGCATACTCTAATTGCTTGTAAAATTATGCATCAGAGCAGCATTATTTAAGGAAGACTATGGAGTATGGACCGCAAATTATCTCGATCTTGTGTGTGTTTATTGGCTGTTCTAGATAACATTAAATATTTATTTCATTATGTCAATCTTATCATATGCTTTTTATAAATGCGTTTCATAACAAAGCCTATTTTCTGCAACTGCCAGATCTACTTTTGCTTGAGAACTGGATACTATGATGAAGCAAGAAATGTGGCCCTCACATCCCGTGCTTCACAGCAATTTGCTCCTTTGGTAGTGCTATTTCTCTGCTTGAGATACATATCACTTTTATAATAACCCTAGTCATTAACCTTTTCCTTTAACAGCTTACAGAGTGGATCAACACTGGAGGAATGGTGCCTATGGAAATTGCAGCTGTTGCTTCAGAAGAATGTGAAAAAATGTTAAGAATGGTTGATCGGGTGGGTCGAGCTACCTATGACAAGAAAAAGTTGTTACTCTATGCTATAGTATCTGGTTCTAGGAGGCAAATTGACCGCCTACTGAGAGATCTACCAACACTTTTCAATACCATAGAAGATTTTTTGTGGTTCAAGTTATCAGCTGTACGAGATTTCCATGGCGAAACATCATCTGTGGTCCTGAATGAAGGTTCAATACCATATAGTTTGGAAGATTTACAGGCTTATCTTAATAAATTTGAGCCATCATATTATACCAAAAATGGGAAGGACCCTCTGGTTTACCCGTATGTGTTGCTTTTAAGCATCCAGTTACTAAAAGCTGTCTTACATTTGTCTAAGGAAGTTGCAAATGAAGGATATGATATTGATGCTGTCCACATGTCAATTGTGCTAGCAGACCATGGGGTTCTTTCTGATGCTGGGGCTGGACAAAAATTAGGGGTCATGGATGCTTATGCTGAAATCTCTAGTATTATTAGGCAGTATGGTTCTGCATACCTACGCCATGGCAATCTCCCTGTGACATTGGAATACTATGCGCAAGCTGCTGCTGCAGTAGGGGGTGGGGAGTTGTCATGGACTGGGAGAGGCAACATGGATCAGAGGAGACAGAGAAGTTTAATGCTGAAGCAACTCCTTACTGAGCTATTGTTACGAGATGGTGGTATTTACCTTTTACTTGGTCCACGTGGTGCTGGAGAAGAAGGTGAATTGGTACGGTTTTTGAATGATTTCAAAGCAAGGCAGCAATTTCTGCTTGAAGCTGCTCGCCAGTGTCAGGAAACTGGACTATATGACAAAGTAAATTTTCTTTCCTTCGCTTTGACTCTGTTTGTGAATTCTTGGTTTTGGTGGGAGCCTTTTATATTTGTTTCCTGTTCCACCACACATGTTATCTACCCTTGTTCAAAGCCATCTGCCATAGTTATCTGTTCTCTTCAAATTCTTCACTTTGTAGATGATTAATATAATGTTCATGCTGCGAAAGATGACATTATTATTATTGTTATTGTATATATATATATATATTTTGGGGGGGGGGGGGGGGTGGAGACGTGGTGGCATTACTTATTGCTTGAGGAAACTTTTGGACTACTATGTCAATACTTTTCTTGTTTTTGCTCTCGATATACACATGGACACTCACTCACTCCAAATAGTTATGTTTATTTTCTGGCTTGAGATGTTCATCTTTCTTTTTGCAGATATGTTGCTTCTACTTTTATTTTGTTTTCTGTTATACTAATTTTACTATGTTATATATATATATTGCTTTTGTTTTGCCTTCAGTCTATAGAAATTCAGAAGAGGGTTGGAGCATTCTCTATGGCTCTAGATACAATTAATAAGTGCCTGTCTGAAGCAATCTCTGCCCTGTCACGTGGTAAATTGGATGGTGAGAGTCGGACTTCTGGTCTCATTCATTCTGGCAATGAGATTTTGGAGACATACAAGTACTATCCTGAAGTCAGGTAGTTCATTCCCAAAGGCCTTGTATTCTGTAGCTTGATAATTTTAAGAAAGTTTGGGCTATTTTTCTGTTCATGTATTTTTTACTGGCTTCCAAGTGATGCTTAAAGGAGAAAACTTAATGAAGAAATGAATAATCTACATATTTTTGCCTGTTGCCCATATCTGAAGCCTGAGTCCTAATTGTGATCCAAGCCTATTTCAAGGAGAAGCCTGTTTACAATTATTTTTCCTCCTTTGGGCTAGGGGAGAGCATTCAGGTTTTGTTCCAAACTGACCAAACCAAATTTGAAAGCAAAAAACCGTATGACTTAAGATTCTAGACCTAACTGAAGCAATATTAGGGATAACTTAATGAACCAAACCATTGTTCTTTTAAATTATCAACTAATTTCTTTCATATCTTAAACAACTTATTATCATATTTATGTCTGCATGTGTGTGTGCATGTGTACTTTTGAAAATAAGTATACATTTTTCTGACCTTGAAATGACATGTTGCTATGATGTCCAGTCTTCAAGAGAGAGAGCATGTTTTAGAGCAAGAAACTGTGTTAAGACAACTTGAAGCAATTTTGTCTGTTCACAAACTGGCAAGACTTGGTCATTATCTTGATGCTCTAAGGGAGGTGGCTAAACTTCCCTTTCTTCCATTAGATCCTCGAGTGCCAGATGTCACAGTGGACGCATTTCAGAATTTGTCACCTCATGTTCAAGTTTGTGTGCCAGACCTTCTGAAGGTTGCTCTCACTTGTCTCGACAATGTGACAGATTCTGATGGATCACTTCGTGCCATGAGAGCAAAGGTATGTCAGAAGTATTGCCTATAGTTTCATGTTTCTGCTGTTTGATATTATTTCTCCTTTGCAAATGCTCACCCTTTAACAGTGCTGCTCAAAAGTTGAAAGTTATTTCATGTCCATCATTCCATGACTTAGTAAGGATAGATGAACGCCCCTGCATATATCCAAACACAAACTCTGCAAATTTTCCTCTCAATAAGAAGGAGAGAGAGAGTTGACCAAAGCATCAGGTCAAAAAACTGACGTAAAAGGATCCTTCAATGATAAGAGGGACCCCAAGTAGTTAGGAAACATAAAAAGTTGGAATTTTATGACTATCAATGATAATGGACGGATTGCTGCTATCTCTATAATGACCTTGGGTTGCACCATTGTTTCATGCATCCTAGATATAGATACCTGGTAAAGGGATAAACCTATCTATACATCATAGGTTTGGAAGATGATGTGTTTTAGGACTTCCATTGTCAATTAATCCCTTGTTAAAGTATAAGAAGTACTACTCTAAAAATAGTAAGAGTTAATTATATCCTAATTACACTACGAGAAATTAAAAAAATAATTAAAAAATTTTATAGATAAATAATTTAATGATTGGTATTTTATATGATTGATAAACCGTTGATAATTTATTTTAATAATTATTTTATTTATAATTTAATCAATAAATTTTATTATTATTTTTTACTTTTCTTGTAATATTATAATATGTTCTCATGTATAAGATATCTTGAATTTGAAAAAAAAAAAATTAAATATAATTATTATATGTATAATACTTATGTTTAAGTACTAATCATGATGGGTTGATATAAAACTCGTCACGATTATAATAGCTATAATAAAAATATTTGTATATATAACAATTGTGTGGTAAATTTTTAATTCTAATAATGAATTTTTTTTTTTTTATTTAAACGGTCTATCAAAAAAGAAATTTATTAATGCGGTTGTGACTATATATCTATATTTAGATGCAATGATAAACAAATTGATTTCAAGTACTAATTATCAATTAGTCTCTCTCTAGCTTTTAGTGAGAGATTTTTCTCCATGTTTTTATCATTTAGTCTTGTATTTCTTTGAATTTTTTAGTGCCTCTATCGGGTTTCCTCAGTCTATTTTGGGTAGGAGAAGCTTGTCTTCTCTAGCATAGTAATGGTCACCCTCTACACTTTGGATTGGGGTGTATTTATCTTTTTTTTTTCTTAATATTTTGTTGGCTGATCATGAAGTTTTTTTTTTGTGAGGGTGATAGAATCCCCTCACAATTTTGTTTTTTCCTCAATTTATATACCAGGTATTAATTGAACTCCCAACATTTTGATATATTCCATCACTTATACATTCATGCATCGTTGCATTACTCAAAACTTATGTACAAGGTTAACATGAAATTTACAGCTTTTTACCTCTTATAGGATATTTTTACTTGATGGCTATAGTCCACATTTCTTTTTCATCGATGGGCTTTCTGTAGTCGTGGCTATAAATAATTTCTTATTGAACTGATAGAGTTTATTTTAGTGATTTACTGTTGGGTCTAGATTCTTGATATTTGTTCTTTCAATCTTTTTGCAGATTGCACAGTTCCTCGCCAACAACATGAGTAGAAATTGGCCTCGCGATTTGTATGAAAAGGTTGCTCGAAGTTTGTGAGGTAAATACGCTATGGGGGTTTGAGATCCCTCTCTGGTGGCGGAGCAAATTTTATAGACGTCTTAGTTGAGATTATCATACCTCTAACTATGTAAAGGGAATCCAAAATATTCAACTGAAACATGACGACTGATTTCTTGTTCAGCAAAAAACTCTTGGGTTTGGAATGAATATTTTCTAGCTTGTTCCTCCAACTTTCAAAGTCCTGTCAATAGTAAAGCTTCCCTCCTCCTCCCTTTTCTGAAATGGCAGCTGCAATGCTTATTTTCACAGTGCTGCGGTGGCTATCCAGGGTGTTGATTATTGGGACTGAGAGGTTTATGGTTCAAGTGCTCAGTTCCTTCAAGATGCTGAGGAGCTCAAGGTCGTTGGTTATACAATGGCAATCATAATTTGTCTGATGACAGCTTTGTAATCTTATAGTTTCTCCCCCTGTTGTCATTCTTTTTCCAAGAACTTGTGTAATATGCAAAAAGAAATAACCCTAACCCCGTAAATTATTTTCTGTTCCTCCTCCCTTATCGGTCTGTTTGTCATTATTATGAGTTAAGATTTAGAGAAAAACACTTTTAAATATATTAATTAAAAGTGTAAAAATTTAATTTAAAATTACTTTTATACGATTTAGTCACAATAATATAAAAATAATGAAACTGCTTTCTTAAATATCTAAAATGATGTGTTTTTTGTCAATTTGGAGGTACCCTGAACATCTTTGAGGTGTACGAAATACTGTGTGAGATTTCGAGTTCATCAATTACTAAGATATTTGAGATTTCAAGTTTGAGTGATTTCGAGTTGAGTTCATCTCGAGTTTGAATTTCATCAATTACTAAGATATTTATATTATGGTGAGAAAATTCTGAGTTTCAGTGAGAAAGAAGAAGGCTACTTGTGCAGCTGATTGGTTGTATTCCAATGATTTTGGGAAAAATCGGTTTTAGGCTTTTGACCTTAAATCAATAATTTTTTGCTAACAGATCTAAACAATTCACTGCCAGCTTTAATCAATCCATTTTTATAAACCTTACTATGAAATTGATCTAGTTTAAGGATTAATTTTAGGCTTCAACATTTGTTGCTTTGCAAATTACAACTCCATTGATACTAACACACTTCCAATAATTATACAAAAATTACTTTACTGATCAACGGGTGCCTTAGAACTTCTAAGATTGCTATGCATTTGGAGTAACAAATTTTATTTTTTAAAAAAATTTACAATAATTATTGTTTATGTATTGTTTTAAAATATTATTATTTTTCTTTATTATCATATGTTTTCTATAATATGATAAATTTGTTAAAAAAGATTACAAAAATTTAAAAGCAAAATATAAAATTTTTATAAAGTTTGCTTTGTGTTTGTAAATAAATCATTTATTACTTTAATTTGAACATTTTTTTTTCTTTTGAGTATTGAATTGAGAATATGGAAATATGAATTTGTTAAGTGAGTTATATGCCTTTTTATTATTATTGTTGTTGAATTAAATTAGAAAAAAAAACTATTTTTTGAATAAATTAATGCTTAGCTTTTTAATAATTTCATTTATTAAATTAGCACGGGAGGTTAGAAGACTACAATGTATTTTTTTTTTAAATAATATAAAATATAGCCTAAAAATTTAATTTGTTTAGAGGTTCTAAACATATGTGAAGTTCAATAACATTCTAAATTAATATTTTTTAAAGGAATAATTTTCCCTAACAGTAACACCAGTAATATCCTACTCTTATAGTAAAATAGCTATGTAAGATCCATGAAATAATAAATGTTATTATACTTGAAAAGTTTAGGACATATTTATGTATAAAAAAAAATACTCTATTTTCTATTTTCCGTAAAAACTTTATTTTCATATAGAAAAAGAACTTATTCATCTGACAATAAAAGGAATCATTTTTATTTCAAAAAATCAGATTATTTTTATTTTTTATATGAAAATAAATTATTATAGAATATGTTTAGAAACTTATTCCCTCTTGAAGCTTTTGTGTATTTTTTATTTATTTTATTATAATATAATCAATTTTTATTATTATAAATAAATATTTGAATTAATTATTTATCAAAAATTTACGTTTAATTTTATTTATGTGTATTTAAGTTTAGTTTTATTTATGTATATTTAAGTTTAGTTATAAAAGTTATAGTATCACTTTATTTTAATTATAAGGATCGGATTGATCAGAGAAAGCAAGAAGCTCGACAGTTGTTTAGTCGACGAGGTAAGAAAACTTCGGCTTTCATATCTT
The DNA here is from genome assembly GCF_001659605.2 of Manihot esculenta. Classification (NCBI taxonomy): domain Eukaryota; kingdom Viridiplantae; phylum Streptophyta; class Magnoliopsida; order Malpighiales; family Euphorbiaceae; genus Manihot; species Manihot esculenta. Next base: position 9,012,414 of record NC_035171.2, read on the forward strand.
TATTCTGTTTAGTCATGTATAATTTTATTTTATTTTAAATTTTTTATTTATATTTATTGTTATATTTTCAGCGGTTTAAGAGTTTTTGAAATGTTTTAATTTCTGCTTAAAAGAGGGTTTATTGATTTCAATATCGATATCTCGGGATTGTGTTAATGCGTTCGGTGACACCATTCTCACTAGTTTCAATGAAGCTGAATTTTATCATATTCTTTCTTTCTATATGTTGTCTGTTCGATAAATCAAGTTTCCTTTAATATTTTTGGTTGTTGGTTAATATAGGAGTGCCCTTGTTTCTATCTATTTTGCTCAAATCGGGATTCTATGAGTCTGCATGTCAACTGGGCATGTTTTCATCGAATGAAGCCTAAGAGCAAATTTGGTGGCAATGGATTGGTGATAGAGTTGTGTTCGCTAGTTCTGCATTTCTCTGTTTTTCCTCTTACTTTGCTTTGTATCATTTGTGTTTGGTTTTTTTTGTATGTTTTTGTGTTTGAGTGTACAATTAATTTTTGAACATGTTTTCACCTACGGTGGTTGAAAGGTGATAATAGTTCGAATGTCATTTTTTCGGCAGTACTATTTTTCAGAATTAGAATATGTTTTGAATTTTATATTTTTCGGTTGGATAAATTTATTTGGATTTTAATGATGGGCTTATTCATGTGTATTTTTTGCTTTATCACCTTTTACTGTAAATATCTTTGTACGGTAAAAAAATAAAAATTTAATTATAAAAATATATTTAATTTTAATATTTATATATATTTTTATTAAGTTTAATTATAAAAATTTATATACATATTTAAAAAAAATAATTAGGAAGTTGCAAATTTTTCATTTAAAAATTAATTTTTTTCATTTAAAAATTAAATTAAATAAAAATTAGATCAAATAAAACAATCAAAATTGAAATGCTAATAGACACTATCGGAGAAAACTTTGCTCTCTTGGCACAGTCGTCCGACCAACATTGCTGTTCCCCCCACCGTGACATCGTCTTCTTTTGGCTCATGCTTTCTCTCTTGCGCTCGCTCTCTCTTTCTTTCGCATTAAACTTTGTTAATAATTAACTCGGAACACAATAATATAACGTTTTATTTAAAAAAAAAAACCCTAATTAATAAAAAATAAGGAATTAAAACATTTCTGCTTATTGACAAACCATCAACTGCTCGCACTCACCGTTCGCCGCAGTTACAGAAGCGAAGAACTGATCTCATGTCCACAATATTCAGCAACGATGAAGATCCGTGGCTGGCTCCGGATAAGCTTTATCATATTCTCTTTTGTCTCTTCTTAACCGTTTTCTTCTCCAAACTAGCTTCCTTCACTCGTTACTCTTTTATCCGTCGCCATTCTATCCGCTTAGGTTCTGCACTCTCACTTGCTGCTGGAGCTTTGAAGGAAGCAGCTGATCAATTTGGTTTTTTTCCTTCGGCTGGTGCCTCAGCCAAAGATGCAGCTGCTGATGTTTTAGGTGTGTTGATAGCTGCATTTGCACTATCGATGAGAAAAACCCCTGATGGATCTGACTTGGGCCAGGGTCATGCCCGAAGGATTTTGCCAGTTTGAGTTTACGATTGAGGCTGCAATCTATTTGAGATTTGATTCTTTGGGAGTGGAGTTGTTATTAGAGGGGTTAATTTGTGGCACTGGGGAAGTATGTGGCGTTTGGTTGCTGAGAAAGTGAAGGAAAAGACCGTGAAGTTCTGGGTTTCGTATGTCGTGTTGTTTATATCATGGAGACAGCAAAAAGGTTGGATGAGGTTAGTTTCTTTACTCCTGACAACTGAATTGTATTATTAAATCCGAAAAATTTATGTGAATGTGCTGAGGAAATTTACATTGATCATCACTGCTAATTTTGATTTTATTTTTATGGTGTTCCTGGCAAGATATGATGAGCAAAAGAGGTTTTTTTTGTTTTTTAACAAGAACTTATGCCAAACTTTCTAATATTGTGACGACTTGATGCCTTGCTAGATTGTTTTGCAAGTATCAGTATTATTTTTGGAAATTCTTGTTCTTTTTTATTAAGAAAAGGGCTAAATCTGAACTGTTTTGGTTTTCAATGAGGTGTAAATCTTGAGTTCTGAAGTTATTTTTCTTCTGCATATGGTAGTTTTGAAGATGCATTTCAGATTCTAGTTGATCAGCAAGGAAAATTTTGGAATAAAAGAAAAGGGAAATGAAGATCTGTTTCATGAGAAATGTGAAGTGTGAGCTGACTAGCTGGCCTTCTCAATTAGCTCAGCAAGAGACTTAATGCTAATCTCAACTAGTGTGCTTATTGTTTAATTTTAGCTATCCAAAAAAAGTGTTCCTCTTGACTTTGATTTTCACTCTTGGTCCTGTTATTCTTGAGTTGGTTTTCCCTTCTCTAATGTCATTTGGTTGTATGTTGGACATGACTTTGTTAATTTCCTCATTGCTAAATCCCATGTTTCACAATTTGTGAGGCTGTTGGATGATGATTGCAGAAATTTTCAGAAAAAACTGAATCTGTTGCAGAAATGGCAACCTCAAATCCTTATTCCTATCTGTGTTTATTGCACAAGAAAATTGTGGGACACATGATTGGTCTCAATAATTTGATAGTCCCTAGAAGCTGAAAGAAGAACCAAATTTGTTAAAAAATAAACATAAATAAAAATAATACAGAAGAGACCCTTCCCTTCAATTTTCTCGTGAAAATGTTATGGGAGACAGATGCCCAAAATCATGCATACACAACCACAAGCCTTACACACAAATTAATTGAGCAATGAGCATATGTAACTAGTAACACCAGCAAAATATTCATAATACATTCACAGACCAACAAAAGTCAACAGATTGTTGAACCCAGAAGATTCCTCTGTAACACCAACTGATACCAACACTAGGAACCCAAAGATTCTTGAAAGAACCCACAAGCTAGAACATCAAAAGCAAAACATCAGAAGTTGATGCTTGTTTGATGGGTGACCAACCGTGCACCTTTGATGACTATGAGTAAGCAGAATACTAAAAGGGATGGATTGGAGAAGGGAAAGAATGGTGAGCAAAACAATGAATTTGGAATTCTGGATCCGAGAAAGAAGAGAGGTAGAAACTAGAGAACATAGAAGGAGAAAAAGAAACAGAGAAGAAGAAATTAATGGGTTAGATATCATTGGCTTGGGTCTCTGAGGATCTGCACGATTTAGGGCTGGCTAAAGGTTGGGACTTCAGGATGATAGATGGGATTGTGAGGAAGTTCTGGTTATATATGATTTTAGTAAGTTCAGTTTTTCTTTTTTTTTTTGCCCCCAAACAAGAAAACTAACTGAACCAAAAATCAAAATAAGAAACCAAACTCCACTGATTGAACCGAATCAGATTGTTCAGTTTGGTTTCTCGATTTTGAACTGAAAATTGCTCAGCTTTGTTACTTTAGAATATTACTCAACTTGTGGATTGTAAACTCAAAACTGTTTTATATCTATATCCATGTAGCAATTTGGATGGATACAGATATTAATGGAGAAAATGTATGGTTATTTGCAAACCTCAATGGTTGTCATCAACTTGGGGGCAAAAGTTCTAGTCGACAGAAAAGCTTGATACTGAAAATGAGAACATGCATTTTATAGGACAATAATGCCAAATTGGTTGCTCTTGTAACATACATTTAAGAGGCATATACCCCTTGGTATGTATCTCACTAAAATTACTATTGAACACCAGCATATATTCTGTGAATCGTGTAACTGATTTCATAATGGTTTAAGCTGCATAATATTAGATGGCCTTGTTATAGGTTTTCATATACACCACATATAGGTAAAAGTACTCTTCATATATGATGTGATCCAAGAGTCAATCTATTCATGTTTTCTTGCTCTTGCATGTATATTGCCTACGAGAACTGAATGTTCAGTCATTTAATTTGTGTATTCTTTTTCTCTCTGATGTAGAATCATATGCACTTCCTGACAGTTTCCAGATTATTTGTGTAAATTTTTTGAAAATCACCTTGGTGAAGCTTTTTGTTGCTGAGATATTTTTCAAAGTGTCACCTTATTAATCCGGCAGTTTGACAGCAGAATAAGTTCCTGATCCACACATTGCTCCAAGGATTGGTGTAGCGAAGTAGACTATATGTCCTTCTAGGTGTTTGCAGCTGTGTCTGTCCCCAACAATCTCAATGGGATCATTGATGCATCTTTAGTTTGACTGCATCCAGACGATGTCGTATCTTCAAGTTTAGGATGCATGTCTGAGCAGAAAACTCAAATTTTAGCTTGTACTAACTGTTCTAAATTGCATCACTGTCTACCCAGTAAAATCCCCATGTATTATTTATTTATTTATGAACTGCAGAAAATCCCCATTTCATTAATTATTGGAACAAGGATATGTATATGAGTACTTTCTAAAGATTCTGAGATGGTTTTTTTTTTTTTTTTGGGATTTTTTTGGTCAGACCAATACTGTATGCATCTTTAGTAGTGGTTTAATTATTTGTTCAATTAAATGAACTTATATTTTTAAGAACTCAGCAAAGTTTTTTTTTGCCCAATTGAATTAAAACAATTAATGATACATATTTTTAAAATTCTTTAAAGAAAAAAACTGAGTGAATCACACCAAAAGCAAAAGGCACATAGTCAAAACTCCAAAGCTAAGTTGCGTTTCTCGTTGGTCACTGATGACCGCTGGACCTCTTATACCCTGGGGTGAGGTCGGACTCTGTAGAATGATACAGATTCAAAATTCATCAGACTGTTCTCAAGCAGATCAGCCCAATATTACGCGCCTCAGTCCGGTGACATGAAGCAGGCCGAACGAACCACACGCTCAGGTCTACTAGAAAATAGTCTGATAGCCTAGTCCGACGATATGATAAGAGGTAGCAGAGCAGGCTCACTCATCTCATAGCCTTATCAGCGTACGCGCTAATAATTAAATGGCCGCTTGATAGAGAGGGATATACTGGCACGTTCATACGTACGGACCTTTTTTTAGATCTCAAAATATAAGCTACCTAAACGGATCTCAAAATATAAGCTACCTAAACCCAAATGTCCATACGTCAGTCTGAATAAATCAGTATCTAATGGGCAGCTGAGAATGACCATTGTCTAACTCTCCTTCTATTTCACTAAAAAAATGTTTGAGAAAAATGATTTCATCCTTTAAAATAAAATGTTAATTTTTTCATATTTTAAAATTTTTATTAATACAGTTAAATTTTCGGTATATAAATTTTTTTAATATTATTTGTATTTAATATTGCAACGCAAAAATAGAAAATAAGTTATTTTTTAAAAAAATAAAAAAATATTTTCTGTATACAAATTATTTTCAATAAAAGAAATAGAGCTGAAGCAGAAATGTGTTTGGTAGGATGATGAACAGTTGGTAAGAAATGTGTTTGCTTGCATCAAAATTAACAATAATGCAGTGGGTTGCCTTGGCTGATTTCTTTTCTTTTCTTTTTTTTTTTTGGTAAATTTGGTGGTAATTGTATTGGGTTGACCTTTTGAACAGAATATGCATTGAAACCCAAATGGTAGTGAAGTTTATAAAATAAAAATATCGGATAAAATTAAATTAATTGTAAAGATAACATTTAATTATCTTACTTTTATATAGCTTCAGTTTTATTGAAGATTTTACTTAATTCTTTCATGTTATCCATTTTTTTTATCTATCTTATAAAATTTGATGATCACCGAACTTCTCTCATTATGAACGAGGCCGGACCATGAAGTAAGATACGGGTCTAAAATCCATCAGACTACACACAAGTAGATCTGTTCAATATCGCATGACACAACTCTGTGATGTGAAGTGGATCAGATTGATTACACGCGGGGCTACTAAAAAAGCCTAGTTCGATGACGTGATTGAAAGTAAAGAAAGCGAGTCTAGTCATTTTGCTGCTCTGTCAGCACGCACACCAAAAAAAATTAAATGGCTGTCTGATATGGAGGAGTGCTCTAACTCATCCGTACATACGTGTAACGACCCAAAAACCGGACCGCTACCGGTGCTAGGATTCATATTGACTTAAGACCGCCGAAACCCGTAGCAAGCCTACTGTACATCCTGTGTACCTGATAAAAAAACCCATACATGATCATACATCAAAACAAAAACTTAAACATTCTATGAAACCAAACTCAACCTGTACATGCATCATATTGAAAACATAGAACCCATGCTAGAGCCCTCATCAAATGCTCTAGTATGGTAAACATTATATGTCTCAAGTTTGGTTCAAACATAACTCATAACTAAAACTTTTACATAAAAATCATGTTAACATGAATTACAAGGTAAAGAAAACTATGGCCAAGCACAATTCTAATCCATTAAATTTACATGTCCACAACTATTCCATTACATTAAACTATATCAGCTACTATGCCGATTTCCCGAGCTATCTTTGACCCTACAAACCTGGGGTTAGGGGAAAGGGATAAGCTACAAGAGCCTAGTGAGCAGAACATAAAAACAATTTAATAAACATATACTCGTATGAAATGCGTCACATCACAAACAATTCACATCAAGAAAGACTTGTCACCAATAACCCTCTACATAATCCAATGTGCCCGGTCCTCGACGGAGCTCCTCAGGACTTTCGCTTAAATATAACATTACATATCCATAATGCCAGGGGCATTGGTCTCAGGGACTTTCTCTTACATATTGCCAGGGCGTAGAATGGATCTCGACCTGGACTTTCTGTGTCATATCATATCATATCATATCATATCATATCGAGGGCTAGTGGGTCATCCAACATCCATCCACATCAACAGTAAATTATGCAATGCATCATATTCGTGAATTCTAATGCAAACATCCTAATACATAAACATGGCATTCGTGATGCATGAACATGTTTAAAAGTTCAGTTATTTTGAAAAGATAGTTCAGTTCTACTCAATTCTAGCTGACGCTTGCCTAACACTGTAGCAGCTGACTCACTGCTGGCCTCTACGGTCTCTCAGGTCCAATCCTACACAGTTGGACTCTAATGAGGGACCAAACATAACTATTACAAGACTCTAAACAACTCCCCAAAAACCCCCCTAAAACATATCAAAACATGCATAGGGATCAAGCAAAGGAAGGCTGGGCAGGGGACTTTCGGTGGCAGGTTCGGCGGCCTAAACTCCACATATATCCAAAAGTCAGGGACTTTTGGGGGCGGGTTTGGCGGCCGAAACCCCTTCACAGATCCGAAAGTCATGCTTTCGGGGGCAAGTTAGGCGGCCAAAAGGCTGCCTCTACAAGCAGGTTCGGCAGCCGAACCTGGGTTCTCCAGCTAGGCAGAACCCGGTTCTGCCCTATGCATACAGCCTCCAAAACTCTCAAATCCTCACACCCAACTCCTCAAAAGCATGCATATTCACTCATCAAGCATAAGGGGCATAAAACTAGCATAAACTCCAACAAACAACAATTAAAACAACACAAGAGCAGACATCCATAAACAACCCAACTCAAACCCTATAACATTAGATCTAACCATTTCATACATTTTTAACCCTTTACCCCTTCTTAAAATTTGATTAAAATATAAGAAAAACAATGATCTAGGTTTACCTCTTGGAGATCTAAGGGTAGCAGCAACCCAAATTGGAGATGAGAGAAAAACGATCTCCGGAGGTCTCCAAGGTTTAAAAACTTGGATTCAAGTTCAAATCTTCAAAAATAAAATAAAATTCGTGAATTTCTGAAAGATTTGATGGAAAAACAATAAAAATATCAAAGAGTGGCAATAACTCACCTCTACCCGAAAATGGAGAGAAAAACTCTCCAATTTTCGGGCTGAAGGCCTCTTATGGGTGGCTGGACGAAACCACCTTCGGGGGCCGAAGGAGGAGATCCTACGGCGGCACTACTTTCGACGGCCGAACTTAAAATTCAGCGGCCGAACCTGAGTTTTTCTTCCAAAACTAGTTTCTTCAAAATTTTTTTCTTTTTTTCTTAAAATATTAAAATTATCAAATTCATTTTATAAAAACCTTATTTTACCCTTCCTAAAGATATTCCAGTTTTGAGATTTCGGGTTCCAATGGAGATTCTGTCGGAAGGTTAGAATTTCAACGCTGGATCTTAGCCGAATATTATAATACGAATCTAAGTGATAGAGATATGTAGCACTATAAGATATTTTTATTATGTAGCCTTTGTGTTTTGGTAATATGAAAGAAGATATTTTCAAAAATTTTATAATAAAAATGGATGTTGTAAAAAATTTTGAAAATAAAAATGCTAGTGAACTTGTAAAATACTTTTGGAATATTAATATTATTAAAATTTAAAAACTCAAATTTAAAGATAACAATTTTTTGAAAAGTGTTTTATAATATTTGACAATAACGAACAAAATGTAATTATAATAAAATATAATATATTATTTTGTGAAAATAGTATATAATAAATTATAATAAAATAGTTAAGTATTATTTTGTACTTTTTTTATCTTCAAAAAAAAAAATCCAACGGTTGAGGATTTCCCTAGCCGTACACGTGGCTTTTTCCCTTGTAATTATAAGTGATGTCCACTGGGCTCGACTGTCGTGCTTCAACTAGACTACTTTCTCCCGAAATCAGAGGGCACGGAAAGAAGCAGCAGAGAAATACAGCTAAAAAATTCACGGGTAAGAGTAAGACTCTCTCTAAGCTCTGTCTCTCTGAGTTCGATTTTTCTCTCTTCACAATGAGCTCCGTTTGGTAGCAGGATGAGACAACGACCGGCGTGATCAAGGGTTTTACTGAATGAGTGAGGGTTAGAGTTCTTGTTTTGGTTTTAAGATTCGTGAACAAAACTTAAAATGTGTATCGAGTTGGAGTTTTATTTGGGAATATGACTATATGAGCTTGTTTGTTGACGAAGTTTAGGTAATATTAGGTTTTTACTATGGTTTGTACTGTATAGTATTGGGAATGAGATTGTTTAGGAGGAAAATTGAGGTTAGGCTGATATGATATGGTAAAGTTCCCTTTTTTAGGTAATGTAGAGATTCCAAACGTGGAATTTAAGTTTTATTTTGAATATTTCAATCTCTTCTTCTAATCTGTGAGTATAGATGTTATATAGGTGGTGCCTGCATACGTTGCATGTCCATGAGGTATGATAGGAGAATAACCCTTGTCTTATTAGAACCCTAATCCTTTCCCTTCTCCTTGGAGGTTTCTGTGTCTTCTGTCTTGCAAATTTTGATGTGTGCAATGTCATCATGTATGATGCTGTAGGACAAATAAATAAGCAATCTGATAAACTAAAAACCTGTGCTTTCATTGGATTTAAAAGTTCTCTTTGCATGGGAATATGAAATAGGAATTCTAGTATTGTTATGGCCTTTGCATTAGTTTTTAGGGGAAAGTAATGTACCTAGTGGTTTTATTGGTTTTTCTCATGTGGTTCAAATTGTATTAAAGTACTACCTTGTGGTATAGTGCCGTACAAACAATAAGAGATTGGAGATGCTGTTAAGAATGTTGATGTAGATATCATTAATCATATCATAAGGTACTACTTTAACCCAAATTGAACCGCATACCACATACCCTGAAATGAAAATGAAAGAAATCATAGGGTACATTTTGTACTTTTTCCTTTTAATTTATAATTATATTTTGTTTGGCACATTAGCATGTCCCGACAGTGTCTAGAGATTGCGGTTGTTTGCTAACGGCAGGATACTGCAAATTACTACTTTGACACGAATAGAACTACAGTCCTTGAAGTGAAAATGAGCTAAATCACAAAATACTTTTTTTTTTATTGTTCCCTAGTTTTTATGCTTAAAAGGTTAAGAGTTATTTTTTATTCTAAGCAAGGATTTGATCCCTGGATTGAGCATGTGGGTTTTCCTGTTTAATACCACTTGATGGTAATAATACATATTGATCAACATGTCTGTCCCTTGCAACGGTTTGCTTCTTGGATAATTACTAGTGTATTTAGTATCAATTAAACACATCAACTGTTTGCTAATTTTGTTTTATCTTTCTTTTTTTTTTTTTCATTGGTCAGATGGATCACAGTTCTGAAGAAGAATCTGACATCAGTGACTCAGAGATCAGTGACTACAAGGACAAGCCATATGAAGAGTTAAAGACTGGAAAATACAAAGTAAAGGTAAATGGCACCTTAAGATGTCCATTTTGTTCGGGGAAAAAGAAGCAGGATTACAAGTTCAAGGATTTGCTTCAACATGCATCAGGTGTGGCTAAGGGTTCTGCCAACAGGAGGGGAAAACAAAAGGCTAACCACCTTGCCCTAGCAATGTATTTGGAAACTGACCTAGCAAATGAAGCAGATCAAATTCAACGTCCAGTTGTGCCACAACCTGTCAATCAAACACCAGAGCAAGTTGATGTTTTTGTATGGCCTTGGATGGGAATAATAGTTAATATTGTGACTAATCCAAAGGATGATAATGCATTATATGAGAGTGGATATTGGTTGAAAAAGTTTTCTCAATATCAACCTTTGGAAGTTTATACTTTCTGGAGTGAACAAGAGCAAACTGGACAGGCTGTGGTGAAATTTAACAATGATTGGAATGGCTTTGTGCACGCAACTGAATTTGAAAAATCATTTGAAACTTCCCATCATGGTAAAAAGGATTGGGAAGCACAAAAGACACATCCTGGGTCAAGTATATATGGCTGGTGTGCTCGTGCTGATGATCATGATTCTGAGGGACCAATAGGAGAGTATCTTCGGAGGGAAGGGAAGCTTAGAACAATTTCGGGTATTGTCCAAGAAACAACTGAAAGCAGAAATACCGTTGTGGCACACCTGGCTGACAAAATTGATCAAACAAATGAAAATTTGGGTGAACTCCAGTACAAATACAATGAGAAGACCTTGTCCTTAAGTCGGATGCTTGAAGAGAAAGACAAACTACACTATGCTTTCCTTGAAGGTATGTCCTGTATATGTGTGTGTTGTGTGTCTAAAGTCTACATGATTATGCTTAGGGCTTAGCGATTTTTGCAACCACTAATTAGCAAAAGCCTTAGCCACTTTTACAAAAAACAGCTTCTTATGTGTTCCTTTTGGAATACATTGACCATAAGTGTAGAAGGAGGTACTTTGCCAGCTGTTGTTCTAAAAGCACTGCCAGATTGGTCTTTAGCCATGCTTCTGGATAGATGCTTAGTTTCCATGATGTGTGACACTATTTGATCAAAATTACTTGTTAGCTTTTTTATTTTCTTCCCCACCAAAGAAAAGGTATAGCTCTTGTTTGGGATTTACTATTTGTTGACCACTGGAACAGACTGTGCATTGAAACCAAAAGGGTTAAAGTCACTAAAAATTCAAGGCTGTCTTTTGATCTTGAAAATTGTTTATGGGTTCAGTAAGCCTTGATATATGATAAAACCACCATTGTGCCATTGGTTTTTTTTTTTTTTTTTAATTATGATCCATGAGATGGGTGGTGTTCCATATATGATGGTTTCCAATTGTTCATCAGAATCAAGGAAGATGCAGCGGCATGCACGTGATAATCTTCACAGAATCTTGGAAGAGGCTGAAAATTTGAATAACGAAATAGAGACTAAGAAGAGGAAACTTGATTCCTGGAGCAAAGAATTGAACAAACGTGAAGCACTAACTGAGCGTGAGAGACAAAAACTTGATGAAGAGAAGAAAATGGTAAAAATTTTCCCCACCATTTCTGCATTAGGAAATTTCACTATTAAGCTATTTGTCTTAATACCCTTGTTTCCAGCTCATTTCCTATTGATCGGAATTGAGAGGTATACTTTTTGGTTAGCATTATCATGTGTTAGATTTGTGCCAATGTTGAACTCATTCATTTGGTTATCATGTTGAATTTATAGCTGTTTTCCTGGAGACAATAAAATGTTGCATGTCTTGACATATTGGACAAATTACTTGAATTTTTCAGTTTAAGAGAATCAAGAAAGCTCTATTAGTGATGTGTGAAATAATTGCATGATACTTTGGCATGAGTTATGTAGAAATATAATGTTTTGTTGTTGTTTTTCATAATAAAGATTACAACCTATTTATATATAAAAAACAATATCTAAACAGGAAGAAAAATTAAGTCTATGATTATACAATCCCTAAGATTAAGCAACTAACCCATCTATCAATATTTATTTCCTATATTAATATATTTACTTCCTATAATCTATAACACTCCCCCTCAAGTTGGAGCATAAACGTTAATCATGCCCGACTTGTTGCATATATAATCAACTCGTCCCATACAACTTAGCAGACACCGAATTTGTGAATCCAACTTCTTCCAATAATTGACGTACCCACAAAACTTCGCAAACGGTTTTAGCCATGACTCGACATTTAGGTTCAGTACTAGAACGGGAAACCACATTTTCTCAACTTGGTAAAATGCCTTACACACATCATAAATACGAGAAATATTCCCTTTGCCAGAATATAAAAATTCTAAATACTCCATTAATTCTTTAACAAATTCAGAATGATTAATAAGACTAACCACCTTACTGTGAATAGAATTTCGAATCCGTGAACAGTACTCAATGAACAAACAGTACTCGTGAACAGTACCCGATGAATAATTCCCGTGAACAATACTTGATGAACAGAGCCCTAAGTCATCAAATGTTACCCTTTATGGATAACCCAAATGAACAGAGCTTTAAGTCTCCAAATGTTACCCTTTATGAGTAACCCAAATGAACAAAACTCTAAGTCTCCAAATGTTACCCTTTATGAGTAACCCAAATGAACAGAGCCCTAAGTCTCCAAATGTTACCATTTATGAGTAACCCAAATGAACAGAGTCCTAGGTTTCCAAATGTTACCCTTTATGAGTAACCCAAATAAATAGAGTCCCAAGTCTCCAAAGATTACCCTTTTATGGGTAACCCAAATGAACAGAGCCTAAGTCTCCAAATGTTACCCTCTTATGGATAATCCAAATGAACAGACCCCTGAGTCTCCAAAAGTTAAAGAGTAATCCAAATGAATAGTATAAAAAAAAACCTCCACCCAACACCCAAACGAACCCCAAATTTGTCAAGGGAGCTGCAAGGTGACTTTGGCATCCTCTTTAGGTAAACGGTGAGAGACAAATATTATCCTGGATGGATAACATAAAAGAACAGGAGTTATGAGTCTCCAAAAATTTAAGATTTGACGAGAGAGAAAATAAATAAATCTCTATGAACCTGGCTTTGATACCATGTAGAAATATAATATTTTGTTGTTGTCTTTCATAATAAAGATTACAACCTATATATATATAAAAGACGGTATCTAAACAGGAAGGAAAATTAAGTCTATGATTATACAATCCCTAAGATTAAGCAACTAACCCATCTATCAATATTTATTTCCTATATTAATATATTTACTTCCTATAATCTATAACACTCCCCCTCAAGTTGGAGCATAAACGTTAATCATGCCCGACTTGTTACATATATAATCAACTCGTCCCATACAACTTAGCAGACACCGAATTTGTTAATCCAACTTCTTCCAATAATTGACGTACCCACAAAACTTCACAAACGGTTTTAGCCATGACTCGACATTTAGGTTCAGTACTAGAACGGGAAACCACATTTTCTCAACTTGGTAAAATGCCTTACACACATCATAAATACGAGAAATATTCCTTTTGCCAGAATATAAAAATTCTAAATACTCCATTAATTCTTTAACAAATTCAGAATGATTAATAAGACTAACCACCTTACTGTGAATAGAATTTCGAATCCGTGAACAGTACTCAATGAACAAACAGTACTCGTGAACAGTACCCGATGAATAATTTCCGTGAACAATACTTGATGAACAGAGCCCTAAGTCATCAAATGTTACCCTTTATGGATAACCCAAATGAACAGAGCTTTAAGTCTCCAAATGTTATCCTTTATGAGTAACCCAAATGAACAAAACTCTAAGTCTCCAAATGTTACCCTTTATGAGTAACCCAAATGAACAGAGCCCTAAGTCTCCAAATGTTACCATTTATGAGTAACCCAAATGAACAGAGTCCTAGGTTTCCAAATGTTACCCTTTATGAGTAACCCAAATAAATAGAGTCCCAAGTCTCCAAAGATTACCCTTTTATGGGTAACCCAAATGAACAGAGCCTAAGTCTCCAAATGTTACCCTCTTGTGGGTAATCCAAATGAACAGAGCCCTGAGTCTCCAAAAGTTAAAGAGTAATCCAAATGAATAGTATAAAAAAAAAACCTCCACCCAACACCCAAACGAACCCCAAATCTGTCAAGGGAGCTGCAAGGTGACTTTGGCATCCTCTTTAGGTAAACGGTGAGAGACAAATATTATCCTAGATGTATAACATAAAAGAACAGGAGTCATGAGTCTCCAAAAATTTAAGACTTGACGAGAGAGAAAATAAATAAATCTCTATGAACCTGGCTTTGATACCATGTAGAAATATAATATTTTGTTGTTGTCTTTCATAATAAAGATTACAACCTATTTATATATAAAAGACGGTATCTAAACAGGAAGGAAAATTAAATCTATGATTATACATTCCCTAAGATTAAGCAACTAACCCATCTATCAATATTTATTTCTTGTATTAATATATTTACTTCCTATAATCTATAACAAGTTAGAATGTTTTAGAGAATATCGATAACTTGTTAATGTTTGATGACGTTTTGTGCTCACAAGTGACGACATCTTTTTATCTTTCTAGAATGATGTGAGAAACAATTCACTTCATTTGGCATCCATGGAGCAGAAAAAGGCTGATGAGAATGTCTTAAGGCTGGTTGAAGAGCAAAAGGTGCTTTTCTTATTGTAATGCACACTGTCATTTACACTGCTTTATCATGATAGCGTTTCTGTTGCTTTTGCTGATGGAGATTTATAAATTTTCAGAGGGAGAAAGAAGAGTGTCTAAATAAGATACTTGTGTTGGAAAAGCAGTTAGATGCCAAACAAAAGTTGGAAATGGAAATTGAAGAGTTAAAAGGAAAACTTCAGGTGATGAAGCATCTTGGTGATGACAATGATGGTGCTGTTCAAGAGAAGATGAAGGAAATGAATGATGAGTTGGAGCAGAAAGTAGAGGACTTGGGTGATGTGGAATCTCTGAATCAAACTCTTATTGTGAAAGAGCGCCAAAGCAATGATGAGCTTCAAGAAGCACGTAAAGAATTAATTCAGGTATTCATTTGCTAATCCTTTTTCCTCTTTTTTTTTTTTTTTTTTTTTTTTTTTTTGCAAATATGGAACGGAGCCCATATACTTAAATTTCTTCCTTCATTAATGGGAAAATCCTAACTATCATTGTTGTTCTATTTCAACTTATTGTTTTTTGTAACCCAAATATGGATGCCCGCATCATGGATTGTATGTCACTACATTGAATAAGAGACAGTATTTATATGCAGAAATAAAATGCCATGTTGGTTTGCTTGATTTTTTCTGCTTGCATTTGTGCATGTAGCATAATTATATTGCATGTTGGAAAAATTGAGTCTATTAGTTACTAAAATACAAGTTAAGGAAGCAGATAGGTTGTACTTGAAAATAAAAGACCAAGGATAAGATCAAGGATTAAATAGTCCGTTCCTGATTAATTCTGGAGCAAATTCATACATCAGGCTTGGAATTTAACTTAAATGATCCACTCAGTAGGTCACAGGGCAAAGTCAATAGCTACTTATGGGTAACTACTAACTAGTAAGTAATTGGACCCCATAGTAAAGGTAGTAGTTGATGACCAAATTGACAATATAAGAAAAATGCAGCTGAATTGCATATTTGAGAGAAGTATGGGAAAACATGGATTCTCTCTCTTAAAAACAATTTATTAGTTGTAGTC
The DNA here is from genome assembly GCF_001659605.2 of Manihot esculenta. Classification (NCBI taxonomy): domain Eukaryota; kingdom Viridiplantae; phylum Streptophyta; class Magnoliopsida; order Malpighiales; family Euphorbiaceae; genus Manihot; species Manihot esculenta. The sequence continues at coordinate 9,028,253 of NC_035171.2, forward strand.
TTTATACACGTAGAAGCTGGTATCTAACACAGAATGACTGTGACAAGACAACCAATTGTCACAATTTCTTCTGGGATGTTTTTTACTGATCAATTGAAATAAACTGATGATTTCGTTCCACTTAACTCTCTGGCCTGCAAGATGAATCTGTAATATTTTTTGTTAATGTTCCCTTCCTAAAATTTATATCAAAGGGACCTGGATTTTAGATAAATTTTCTTTGTGGTGTAAGGGAATAATATCAAAATCTTTCTTTTTGTCTCTTTTAGGGTTTGAAAGATACATTGTCCTCAGTTAGGACTAATATTGGAATAAAGAGAATGGGAGAAATTGATGAAAGGGCGTTCCTTCAAACATGCCCGCAAAGATTTCCAAAAGAGGAAGCTCAGGTTCAGGCCACTACTCTATGCAGCTTGTGGCAGGAGAATTTAAAGAATCCTGACTGGCATCCATTTAAAATCATCACCAGTATTGAAGGGAATCATCAGGTAAAAACTTCATCTTCGTCTTCTGTCTTCATCCTCCCTTTGAGAGGCTCAATTTTCAGTCTAATTGCATGCGATGTACCTAGTGCAGGAAATAATAAATGAAGAAGATGAGAAGCTGCAAAATCTCAAGGAGGAGTGGGGAAATGAGATATACATGGCAGTTATTACTGCTTTGAAAGAGTTAAATGAGTATAATCCGAGTGGGAGATATGTAGTTCCTGAGCTTTGGAACTTCAAAGATGGAAGGAAAGCCACGCTGAAGGAGGTGATTGCTTTTATTGTGAAGAATATTAAGAGCCCCAAGCGCAAGAGATGAAGAGACCTTGATGCTAAGGTTAGAACAGCCATTGCTTGTAATTGTTTTATTGGATAAACTAGCATTAGTATCTCGCCTTTGGTTGGGTTACTGATATTGTCAGTAGTATTGTTATTTTTCTCTCTTAAATTATCGAGTGCATCAGATGCACTGGATCATAATGCCACCTGGACCACCTGAATCTCATTTTAATGTGAGGTTGCACTATTTTAATCAGTTCTTCCCCCTCCTGGGAAGGAATTTGCTATTTGATTTGTGAAGCTAGCTATTGAATCAGTAATTGAAATGAACAAATGAGACGTGAGGTGAATGCTCTGAGTAGACCCATTACAGCCTGGTCTGAACTGGGTTGTTTTACCAGAACCATGAGAAATTTTATAATACTACTGTTGTATATAAAACAGTTGTATTATAGCTATTGATTATGCTGGGTTTCAGGGAGGTTTTACTATAATCAATAGTTAGCAGGTAACTGTTGTACATACATGTAATAATTTTTCCAGAACCAGAGCAAAACAGGTCAAAATCAGTCTGTGCCAGAGGAACATGGTTTAAATCTGGATTTTTTTTTTCATCTTTACAATTGTTTTTTTTGAAAAAATAAAAATAAAAGTTGGATTTGATCAAATTAGGCGAGGAAATCCCTGGTTCATCACTATTGCTGTCTCTGCTATAAGTAGATTTGTTTTAGTTTTTACTGGAAGACTCGTAGAGCTCGCCAGCTTTCGGTTTGGGTCAAACTGATCAATGAGCTGAAATCAGGACCCGTTTCTCGTTGAACCTGAATCAGATTGTAAACAGTGGATTGGTCCGAACTATGAGATTTTTGTTTTTAAGAAAAGTTTGCAATTTTGTTTCTACTGTTGGATTGTTTCAATATCGATAAAAGCGAAATTTGAATTACTAAAATCGTTAATAGATCGCAACTGCAGGGAATAGGCCTGTGCAATTTTCAGCTTAAAACTGAAAAAAAAAATTCAAATTAAATCAATTCAATTAAATTGGTTTGGTTTTTCATGTAAAAAATTTGATTTGATTCAATTTCAAATTTTAGCAAGTTTAAAAATATTAGTTATCCAGAATATTTAAACCCACAATTGCAAAATCATGAAGTTAAATTTAAAGTATAACAAGATGTACGGAATTTATCTGAGGGATATGCGCACTGTATATCAATTTATTCAGATATATGTAGTGACCATTAAATTAGATTAACTAAAATGCCAAACTACAATTTCTCTGATTTTACAAAAATCTAACAGTTAAATTAATGCTAATGAAGGATTCTTTTACTTTTAGCTAAATATATATTTTAACCCATAATTTTTACTCATAAACTCAATTAACGTTCTGGTCCCACATATAATTTTGTAATTTTATCTTTAATCTATAGGAATTTAACTAATTAAGTCAAATTTTAAAATTCACGTGCGTAAGTCTTGTCTCTGTGACAAGTTTTTTGTCTTGTCTCTGTGACAAGTTTCTTAGTTTTATCGTTTTCTGTATGTCTCGTTGACTTCTGTTATGGCTGATGAACGGATGGAGACGGATCGTGCCTCTGTTGATATGGCTAGTTTGACTCTAGAAGATGATGAGGAGGGTGTGGTGATTGTGGATGACGAAGTGGGGCAGGAGTATGGGGATTCGGACCTTTGCGTTGTTGGTCGTTTCCTAAACGCTCGACCGGTCAATTTTACGGCAATGAAGCATACTTTGGCTGCACTTATGCAACCTGCCATGGGGATGTCTGTGAGAGAAATCAATGGAGGATTGTATGTATTCCAGTTCTTTCATAAAGTCGATATGAATAGGATTCTTGATATGAGTCCTTGGACCTTTAATAACAATCCTCTTATAATGGAGAAACTTGGTGATTTTGAGAATCCATGGGATGTTCCACTGAATCATATGTATATGTGGGTAAAGGTCTTTGGCCTGAAATCTGGGTTTCGCTCGGAAAGTGTGATGAAGACTTTGGGGGATGCGTTGGGGGAGTTTATCGAGGCAGACCCAGAAAATTTTACGATGAAATGGCGTGAGTATTGGAGGCTTAGAGTGCGGTTAGATCTCAGTAAACCAATCAAAGAATCGATGACACTGAAGAAGGAGAAAACAAAAGAGGCTATGGGTATCAGTTTTACCTATGAACGAATCCCTACATTCTGTTTTTTATGTGGGATTATTGGCCATGGAGAACGATTCTGCCCTCTCCTAGTTAGTGTTAATGGTGCTCTCATACCCAGAAAATTTGGCCCCCACTTACGGGATAGCTACCGGCGAACTAATAGTTTGATTGGTTCGAAATGGCTCCGGGATGAGCCTGGCATGGAGGAGGCGGTTACCGGCGGGAAGGAATGTGGGTTTGGTGGTGGAGGTGATGGAAAAGGAAAGGCGGATTCGAAGGGAGTCAACCATCTCGCTAAAGGAAAGAATCCCAATAGTTCGGGAGGAATGAAAGGCGGGGATGAGGGGGTTTTAAAAGAAGTGAATCCTTCTTTAGTTAATGCAGATAAGTCAATGATAGAAGAGGAGATTCTGGATGATTCTATCCAAATTAATGACCCTAAAAGAAGGAGAACTGGGCTTGGAGAGCCTCTGGAGGGAGAGGAGATTGGCCCATCGGGAGGTGATGTTGAGCCCATTGAAGATGATAATCTTTTTAATGATAATTCTAGTTTTACAAGTAACCATTCAAGCAAGGGACCCAATGCTTCAAAAAACGGGGGGAAGGCGGGATCTGGTTTCCAGACCCGCCGCAAGAAATGAGTTGCTTAAGCTGGAACTGCCGAGGACTCAATAATGATAAAGCTGTCCAATTCCTTCGACAGCTTACTATGGAGAGACGGCCAAATTTTATTTTTTTAATTGAAACTCTTTGTTTGTCTTTGAAACTTGAGGAAATTAAAAATATTTTGCATTATGATGGTTTCTTTGCTGTTGATTGTCATGGGCGTAGTGGGGGCCTTGCCCTCCTCTGGAAAGGTGTTGACGCTATCCATTTATTGGGATCATCACCTAGATATATTGATGCTGAAGTTAGAATTTTTGGTCTTGATCCTTGGCGGTTGACAGGTTTTTACGGGGAGCCTGATAGGAACCGAAGGAATTTGTCGTGGGATGTATTAAAATATCTAGCCTCCTGTAATACATTACCCTGGGTCTGCATCGGGGATTACAATGATATTATGGGGCTTAGTGAGAAGGTTGGAAGACTGGGCCAACCTAATCATCTAATTCAGGGATTTAGGGAGGCAGTTGGGCATGCTGGGCTTGTGGATATTAAGTGTGATGGCTATAAGTTTACTTGGGATAACGGACGGCAAGGCAGGGACCACGTTGAAGCTAAGCTTGATCGCTGTATGATTAATGCTAGTTGGAAACAACTCTTTAGCCACGCTACTGCGTCTGTACTTGATATATCTTCCTCTGATCACTTGCCCATATTATTAACCTTCCGGATTTATGTTCGAAGAGGGCGAGTTCAATTGTTTCGATTTGAAAATGCTTGGGTCAAGGAACCTGAATGTGTTGCTCTGGTGGAGGATTGTTGGCATGACCTGCAAACTGTGAATGTCATTCCTAAACTTGCATCTTGTAGTCGAGCCCTAGACCGTTGGGGGAAGATTTATAAGAGTAAGTTTAAGGATAGTATTGATTCTTGTCGACAAGAGATTGCTCGTCTTAGAGGGAAGAGGGGGACTGAGGATCGGCGTAAATTTTTGGAAGCTAAGGCTCGATTTGGTGAGCTGCTCCAGCAACGAGAAATTTTCTGGAAGCAACGAGCTAAGGTTGAGTGGTTACGCGAGGGGAACAGAAATACAAAATATTTTCATGCTAGAGCCACTGAGCGGAAAAAGAAAAATAGTTTTGAGCAGTTGCGTAATAAGGAGGGTGTGTGGTGTAATTGGGAAAATGGTCTACAAGGAGTTATTTCTGACTACTTCTCGGAGCTGTATACATCCCAAGCCTCTGATTCTTCGTTGATCCTCAACTACTTGCCAAGAGCTGTCTCTGATGAGGATAATATGGAGCTGCTTCGGGGCTTCACAAGAGAAGAAGTTCGTGAAGCAGTCTTTGATATGGGGGCAGAGAAATCTCCTGGGGATGATGGTCTGAATCCGGGATTTTTTCAGCGATTCTGGAATATTATAGGGAGTGATGTTGCTGATTTTTGCATTTCTTGTATCGCGAGTGGGAGAATTCCAGATGAGGTGAACACAACTTTACTTGTTTTGATTCCTAAGAAACAAACTCCAGAGCAGATGACGGACCTACGACCGATTGCTCTCTGCCAAGTCCTTTATAAAATAATGGCCAAGATGGTAGCGAATCGGATGAAGCACTTGCTACCAAAACTAATTTCCCCTTATCAAAGCGCCTTTGTTGCTGGACGTCAAATACAAGACAATTCTATTATAGCTTATGAAGTGTTGCATCACATGCGTGGTAAGAGACAAGGTAGAGCGGGCGAGGCTGCCTTAAAGATAGATATCAGTAAAGCCTATGATAGGCTAGAGTGGGGGTTTCTAAGAGATGTTATGATTAAGATGGGGTTTTCTGTTGCTTGGGTTCAAATTATTATGTCCTGTATTTCCACAGTTAGCTATAAAATTTACCAACAAGGACATTTGATTGGACCGGTGATTCCTTCGCGTGGTTTACGACAAGGTGATCCGTTAAGCCCCTATCTGTTTATACTGTGTGCTGAGGTGCTGTCCAGGTATATTCTTAGTAGAGTAGCGGCGAAGGAAATTCATGGTTGTTGTGTGAGAAGGGGGGCCCCAGAGATTAGCCATCTGTTTTTTGCTGATGATAGTGTTCTGTTCTTTAAAGCTACTGAAAATGAGGCTGTGATAATTCGAGATATGCTACAAACCTATGAAATGGCCTCTGGGCAAGCTGTTAATCTTGCTAAGTCCCTAATATATTTTAGTCCGAATACCCCAGTGGAGTTTCGGGAGAAGATTTGCCAAACTTTTAATGTTAGGGAGAATGAGAATCTTGGGAATTATTTGGGCCTTCCTACCTCAATTGGTCGTAATAAGAAAGAGATCCTTTCTTTTGTCAAGGATAAAGTTTGGAAGAGAATTCATTCTTGGAAGAATAGGATGTTATCTAAAGCGGGTAAAGAAGTGCTAATTAAGACTGTCCTTCAAGCTATCCCAAATTACGTTATGTCATTGTTCTTATTGCCTATTGGTACTTGTGAGGAGCTAGAGAAAATTTTTGCTGATTACTGGTGGGGGAAGAATGAGCATGGAAATCCTAATCTTCATTGGATGTCCTGGGAACGCTTATGCAAACATAAGTCTCGAGGGGGGATGCAATTTAAGAGGGTCCATGAATTTAATATTGCTATGCTTGGTAGGATCGGCTGGCGGTTAATACAAAATCCCCAGTCTTTGATGGCCCAGGTCTTGAAGGCGCGTTATTTTCCAAATAGGAGTTTTATGGAGGCTGAGCTAGGGGTTTACCCAAGTTACACTTGGAGGGGCATATTGGCGGGTAGGCAGATATTGAGGAAAGGTCTCTGCTGGCGAATTGGTTCTGGGCGAAACATTTCTATCTGGTCCGATCCTTGGATCCAGGATGTTGATAATATGAGAGTCACTACTGAGTTCAGTCCAGAGAAACGGGTATTTATGGTTGAAGACTTGCTACAAGATGGTAGATGGCATAAGGAGCTAATTGAGGAGAGTTTTAATGAGAGGGACGCTAAATATATTCTCTCGATTCCCGTTAGTAGGAGTGCAACGGATTCATGGTTCTGGCTTTTGGACAGAAATGGCATATATTCGGTAAAAACTGCTTATCGCAGTCTTATTCAAGAGATCCCATCGAGAGTGGAACAAAGTGCTAGCCTTATGTGGATATGACTTTGGCGTCTCCATCTACCACCACAGGTAAAGAATTTTATTTGGAGGGCCGGAAACAACATCCTCCCAACCAGATCAGCTCTCCATCAGAAGAGGGTGTCTGTGCCTTTGACGTGTCCACTCTGTAATTTCTACGATGAATCATCTCTTCACCTGCTTGTCCAATGCGACTTTGCAAGCCAGGTTTGGTCCTTCTCTAACTCTGGTTGGTTTCGGCCGCAGTGCTCTAGTTTTCTTGATTGGCTTGTGGCAGTTATGAGATTGTTTAATGATATGGATGTCTGTATGATTTTGGTTGTTTGTTGGGCTATCTGGAATAGCCGTAATTCTGTTATTTGGGCGAACAAATTTAAAACTCCTGCTGCGACTTGGTTTGCTGCGAAACGCACTCTAGGTGACTGGCAGAATGTTCAAGAGAAGAGAGAACAAGGTGCGAGAATTGCTAGGCCACGAATTTGGAAACCCCCTGATCTTGGGTGGATAAAAGTAAATATTGATGCTGCTACGAACGTGGATGACGCGTTTACAGGTGTGGCATTTGTTGCTCGGGATGAACATGGCAGGTTCGTAGCTGCTAGGAATAGCCGAATTGTTGGTCTCTTCTCTCCTAGAGTGGCTGAAGCTATTGCTTTCAAAGAAGCTCTTAGTTGGATTCAAGCTGAAGGTTGGACACATGTGTGCTGTGAAGGTGATTCTTTGGATGTTGTTCATGCGATTGAGTCTGCTTTTTTGCTGGATTTAACGTCTTTCGGTGCTGTTATTAATGATATCAAAACTCTTGTAAGATCTTGGCGTGGTAATTGTGGAGTTGCTGCAGTTCCAAGAACAGCTAATTCGGCTGCCCATTGCTTAGCTCAGGCTACTAGAAATCCTGTTTCTGTTGGTGCGTGGAGAGGTGTTCCACCCAACTTTCTAAATGTTGTTTTGTTAGCTGATCTAAATTAATAAAACAACGCATTTCCCTCAAAAAAAAAAAGTCAAATTTTAAAAAAATTAAATCTAATTTATTAATTTTTTTTTTAAATTCAAACTTCTCAAACTAAATATTAATAAACTCAAATTTAATTTATATAAAAATTGAGTCAAAATTAGTGAGTTTTTATTGAGTAATGTTTTGAATAATTTAAGAGCAACTCGTTTAATTTACGACTTTAATTAGTCTCAAGTTAAAAATAATAAATTTAAAATTAAATAATTTTATTTAAATAAATATTAACTAATTAAACTCTCAAACTCTACTCAATCTAATACATATAAGTTTGAATATTATTCATATAAAAAATAATTAAGTTAAAAAAATATTTTAATATGAACCATTTAATTTATTTAAATCCCATTAACTGAAACTCTTTTATCTCAATAAAAATAAACTAATTTTATAAAATTTATTAGTGCAATTTTTAATGATATTTTTTTTGAAATCAGTCCTCTCATGGATCAGATTCAACCTTAACATTTGTTGATTTTATTAATTTAGAATTATTGGAACCAAGATCAAACGGTTCGATTCAAAACTCAGTTAAATTACGGTTCAACATCACTAATATCAAATCGGAACTTGCTCGAAATTGAACTGCGGCCCAAATCTAAGGAATGGCACGTGTAACTATTCTAAAATTGACAATAAAAATAAAATAAAATAATATTAATTTTCTATTAATTATTATTATTATTATTATTATTATTATTTTTTAAAAGAAGAGGAAAAAAAGGGGGGAAATGAAGTAAATAGATTGTCCCGAAACAAACGAGAGTTGTCTTGTCTAAACCTAATTTTCTCATAAAAAGTAAGAAGAGAAATCGTCTCCCTTCTCATGTTGATGAGGAGGTGAGAAAGGGGAAAAAGCCTTCAATAGCGCATTTTCCCTCTAAGCTTTCTCTCTTTTTACCAGGAGAAAGAAAATTTACTTTCGAGCTTTTTCTTGGGAAAATTATTTGTTTTTATCTGCAAACAAATGAAAGTTACACTACCAATTAATCTGAAAATTCAAAAAAAAAAAAAGGAAAATTCAAAATCAGAAAAAAAACCCAGCACCAATTCATTTTTGACCTTACAAAAATTTGATAATATCACTTTCGCTTTCGCCATCTCCTCCTGTTGCTGCTTTTTATATTCCCATTCAACAAGGGAAAGCGTATAGACCTTCCTCTTCTCCCTCCTCGTCGTTTCTAATCCTCTTCTTTTTCCATTTTTTTTAAAGATTTTGGCTATATAAATGTTCGTATCTCTCTCTAGAATCTGCAGGTTAAGATCTGCAATCAGATGCTTTAAATCTCTCTGATTCCAGGTCAGATTTCCATTTATTTGTTCTTCATTTATTGGGTATTTTTCTTTTTCTTATTTTTTTTGGGTTTATCATGAGATTCTATAGATCTTTATTCATTTCTTTACATGGGTTTGCTGTTTTAACTATAGTTTTTAAGATCTCTTATGTCTTAAGATTTGAGGCCTTGGTATTTGTTGTTTTCTTATTGATTAAGGGGTTTTAGTATTCGTAGCTGAATCTTTTGATATCTTTTGTTGCAGATTTAGCGATATCAACTGAGTTTGCAATAGATTTTAGTAGGTTTTCTTCGTAATATTGGATTCCTGACTTGATTAGAGACCTGGGATTGAGTTGAGCAATTTTGTTTCTTTATTTGCGTGCTCTTGTTCCGCTTATTGAGTCCAATGTCGCTGTTGCTAAAAGGCGATTCTATCCAGATTCGCGAGGTGTGGAATGACAATCTTGAAGAAGAATTTGCACTTATCCGTGAAATTGTTGACGACTATCCATATATAGCGATGGACACGGAATTCCCAGGCATTGTGTTGCGCCCTGTGGGCAATTTCAGGAACAGCAATGAGTATCATTATCAAACTTTGAAGGATAATGTCGATTTGTTGAAGTTAATTCAATTGGGTCTTACATTTTCAGACGATCAAGGGAATTTACCCACATGTGGAACCGACAAATATTGCATTTGGCAGTTCAATTTTCGAGAATTCAATGTGAACGAGGATGTTTTTGCAAATGATTCAATCGAACTTTTGCGCCAAAGTGGGATTGATTTTAAGAAGAATAATGAGGAGGGTGTTGATGCGATGCAATTTTCTGAGCTCTTGATGTCATCAGGGATTGTGTTGAATGATAGTGTGCACTGGGTGACTTTCCATAGTGGCTATGATTTTGGCTACTTGCTTAAGCTCTTGACATGCCAGAATTTGCCCGACACGCAAGTGGGATTCTTTAACTTGATCAACATGTACTTCCCAACCTTATATGATATCAAGCATTTGATGAGGTTTAGCAATAGCCTTCATGGAGGGTTGAACAAGCTCGCAGAGTTGTTAGAAGTGGAGAGAGTTGGGATATGCCATCAAGCAGGTTCAGATAGTTTGCTCACAGCTTGTACATTCAGGAAATTAAAGGAGACTTTCTTTAGCGGCTCCTTGGAAAAGTACACAGGAGTGTTGTATGGTTTAGGTGTTGAGAATGAATAGAATACTCGTTGATTATGAAAAAAATTAAAAAAGGAGAAAATTATGATTAGAAAGATGCTCATTCAACTGTATATGTGTGCTGGACACCAACAAATCGTGTAAACTTTTGTCATCATATTTTCTTTATTATGAATGTTTTCATATTTTTAATATTCTCTTGCATTTGTGCAGCACTTGTTGGTCACTGTGGCATGTTGCTAGAATCATGGTTGCTTGCAAATATCAATTAATCCATGCAATTTCAACTTTCATGGTGAACATAAAATTTATAGAGCAAATGATGATACAGTGTTGATAATTCTCTTTATCAGTACAAACAGCAAATTTTACTTTGTGATCTATTAATTTAATTCGAGGGCCATGTTTCTTTGTTGGTCATTTCAGTGATTATTTGGCACAAGTCTAGTTTGACACTGTACATCTTTCTCTTGTCAACATCTTTGTTTTTCCCTCTCCTTGATGTTTATTTATTTATTTATTTTATGTATGTGCATTTTGCTTTCCTTTCTTCTGACTTGTTACCAATTGTTGTGGCATGCTGCATCTTTATGTGCAGTTTTAATCAATGGGTTTAACTTCACATATAACGTAAGAACTGTTTGGTGGTTTATGCTAGATGGATTTGGTGCTTCTTTATAAATGATATGACATTTTATTTATTATCTACATGCAAAAGCATCTGGACTCTTTTTTCTAGTTTTCAATTATTCTGTGTTCTCTCTCTTTCATCTTGTCAGTAAGTTGCTATTTTAGTTCTAGTTATAAAGCAATTTTCACACTTTAGTGGCTTTATTATTTGGCAAGTCAAAGTACAATGGCTATTAAGGAATACTTCAATTTGCTTTTTTGTTTTGTTATTTGTATATCTGATTTCATTTGTTCTTTATATTTATAATTCAAACAATGTTTTAGTATTATGACTTTTGATTGGGGTGGCTTAGGCTTTGTCATTTGGGGTAATTCAGCTCTCATCAGCTAGTCCTGCTTACTGACTTGAAAAATCACTCTTCAGGTATTTTTCATATTTCTATATGACATCTTATGACTTGCTAATCAAGTTTGGTGTTTTTCTAATGAATAGCATCTGCTCTCTTTTGGTTATTGGTCTCAGTATCCTGTTATACTTGATCTCCATCCACATTTCAAGAAAGCTGATATCTGTTGTAACTTTGGTGATTATATGAATGTTAATATGTTCTGTCTCTGTCTGTCCACAACTCGATTGCTGTGTAATATTGTTATTAGTCTGGGCATTAGTCTCGGTATTTCATCTTAACCTGTTAGTTTTATTTGACAAATTGGGTTGACTTTTCCACTTCCTCTATAATTTATTTATTTCGAAAGAGATGCATGAAGAAGTTACATGATGCTTATTGAAAATATCAGATTTAGAAGTAAATTTAATTTCATGGCTTTGAATTGAACCAAGGAACTGTTGTCAGAATCTTACAATTCTATTCGAATCTATTTTCCAACAAATCGATTCGAATCTATGGGTGAATCTTAAATATATCTGATTTTTACAATTCTTGATTCAAATCTTATGATTTTTCTATTCGATTCTATATTCTAGCGATTCAAATCTATAGAGTACATGAATTATGACTAAATAAAAAAAAATTGATAGTGAATAAGGTGAATCAAAAAAGTTTTCACATCCTTATATTTTCAAAATTTAATATTCAAAATTTAATATCTTATTCATTTTTACTGGAGAAAGTATATATAAAACCTTCTCTTAGCTATTTTTCTTCCACCAACCATTCTTTTCACTCTCCTTCTTTTTGTCTTTTTTTTTTCTTTTCAGTTAAGTTAATTAATTATAGTTGTTAAATTATAACAGTTTCTATTTATGATATTTTAATATGCTATCTTTTTTTTACTATTTAATCATTTGATTAAATTTAAATGAGAATTCCGGTATATGTATAATGGTAACTATCGTTGACAATTTCAGAGTTCATAATTTATAAGAAAAAAAAAATGATATAATTCATATATGTTATTCTATTATGAAAAATATTTCTAATTTAATAAATAATAATTTTATATTTATCAAAGTATGTCATTATGATATTTTTTTTACTTATTTTTAAAACATGTATTATTTTTAATTGATTTTTAAAAGTTTTAGTGAATCATATCATTCGATTCTCGGTTCTCGAAGATTTTGATTCTCTATATGAATTTCAATTTGACAACCATGCTAAGGAAATATTTGGTGAAGTTGTTGGCCTAGAGATTTAATGTAAGCTGACCGCACTTCTTAGTGACTTGTACATGGATCCTAGATTCTGAATTGAACTCTAATTGTTCTCCTTTTACTTTTGTTATTCCTTGCACTTCTGTTTTGTCTTTCTTTTGCAACAAAATTGAGGGAATATGTTAGTATAGGATGACTTTGTACTTGGTGCAATAGTGATGGTGTTAGTTATTTATCAAGTTATTTCTCATCTTAATTAGTCTAAATTGCTCTCAATCTGGGAGCTGTTTAGTAAAACAATGTCAGTCGTTGCTAACCATGAGTAATACCCTTGAATATTTTGTTGGCTGGAGGTAATTTGCTTTAACCCCTGATGATTCAGCAGTTACAGGGGGGCGAAACAAGAATTATGCTCATCTATAATGTGAATAGAAGCTGTTTAAAAGAATTAACGTCCACCTGCATTTTTAACCTCTCACATAATTGAAGAATTGGTCTGAACATTCTTAGTGATTATATTATATCAGTTCCCGGCACCCCTTTATTTCTCCTTCAGTCAAAAATGGTATCTGCTATGAGGTTTGTTGCCAGATCACTCTTTCTTTTGTATGGAGTGGACAAAGTTATGGCCGTTAATAGGGTTGTGTCATGAATGTGCTTAGTGCATACATATTTACATGCGTATTTATCATAGTTCCAGCCAGGAAAGTTGAGTTGAAATTACTGTTTGAAGTCCATTTGAAGCTCCATGTATTATGCTGTTGATCTTCTTTGTAATTTGAAAGCATGAGGTAGTATAGTTCTGAGGTTTTACTTTTCTGTGTGTGCCAGTCCAGGGGCTAGATGCTAATCCATACTTTGCTGATTTTGATTGCCTTGATTTGTTCTAGTATCCAGTATGCTTTGCTTGTGAATTATTTCTCATATTGAGAAGTCAAGATTGCTCTCAATCTGGGAGCTGTTTGATAAAACAATGTCAGTCGTTGCTAACCTTGAGTAATACCTTTAATATTTGTTGGGTGGAGTAATTTGCATTAACCCTTGATGGTCTTGCTTGAAAGATGATTTCAACAGTTACAGGGAGGCGAAAGAGGAATTATGCTCATCAATAATTTGAACAGGAGCCGTTTAAAAGAATAATATCTGCCTGCTTTTTTAACCTCTCACATAAGGTGAGGTATTGCTTTTTGTCTGAACTTTCTCAGTGATTCTACAAATCAGTTCGGGCACCCCTTTATTTCTTCTTCTGACGAAAATGGTATCTGCTATCAGGTTTATTCCCAGATCACTCTTTCTTTTGCATTCTTAAAAAGGGAATGGACATCGTTACGGCCAGTATTAGGGTTGTGTCAAGAATGTGCATAGTGCGTACATATTTGAATGCATTAATATACATATTCACTGTAGTTCCACGCCAGGAAAATTAAGTTGAAATCACCCTTTGAAGTCCAGTTGAAGCTCCATGTATTATGCTGTTGATTTTTTTTGTAATTTGAAAGTCTTAGGTCCTCCATAAGATATATTCTGTAGTTAACCAACCAGCACGGTTCTGAGTCCCATGTGTGCGTGCCAGTCCAGGTGCTAGATGCTAATCCATACTTTGTTGATTTTGGTTGCCTTGATTTGTTCATCCAGGCATTTATGTGCTTTACTTGAGAATTATATCATATGCTTACCTGATGGCTTCCCTGTTTTCTGTGTTTCTCTTTGTAAGCATCAACAATCCAAAGGCCAGTAGAAAGTGGCAAAGCCTTACTCATCTGTAGAAGATCAAGCAAGAAAACGAGAAGAAACAGAATGGAAGCGGACTTTGTAGTTATTGATCTCTTGTAGGCTCTAGGCTTTTATAGATTTTCAAAATTGTGTTTAAAATATTAATTTTATTAGGCTAAGTAAAATTTTGAAGAGTTTTCTCTTTTTTTTTTTTTTTTTTTTTTGTCTTTTTCTATTTATTTACAAATAAATTAATATAATATATTTCTACTATTTATTTTTCCATTAATATATATATATATATAATTATTTTATTTGTAGTTACATATAAACACTAAATAATAATTTATAATAGGATATACATTTATGTTAATTAAAGTTTAAAATGCTTATTTAATTTTAGTAATAATGACGATAATTAGCATTTCTATCTAATTTTTCCTTTCCCTTGTTAGAAAAAATGTTTCCTTTATAACTATAGAGGATTTTTTTATTTATTTAAATATTAGAAGATAATGTGTGTTATATTATATTTGTCGATTTGCTTATCATAACATGATACAATTAAGATATTGAGAACTCTAAATAAGATATTTGTCAATACACATATTATCATTAGATATAAAATTCTATATAAACTTGAAAACGCCATGATTTAATATTTTTAAGTTCTTAATTTTCTTGAAGTAAATCTATTAAGAGTATGTTTTTTTATTATTATTAATTCATTTCAGAATATCATGATATATATTTCTAATGTTTTGAAGTATATTTGAGTTTTTATTGAAGTAATGATATCTTGAATTTGATAATATTCTCTTATTAATATTTTATATTTTATTATATTCTAAATAATGTGAAGTTTCATAATATTCTCTTCATATTAGAAATTATTGGGTATTTGCATATGTGTTGAACATATTGGTCTCACTACTTCCATATATGTTGCAGTAAGCATGCAATGCTATAGTCTCATATGCTGAAAATATTTGCAGCAACTCGCTATTATTTTCTCTCGTCTGCAGGTTTCTTAGACTCTTTGATTTGACTAATACATTTGAAAATAGCATTTGTGTCTTAAAAGAGACAAGGGCCTTGCACACAGCATAAAGTACAGGAGCAGCTCCCACGGAACCAGATAAGAATTATGGAATGTGAATAACCAGTCCCAGAGTCACCATGAACCTTGAAAACATACCATTCAATGATTAAGCAACATCCATCAGTTTGAGGTCTTTAACGTAGATATTGTCAAAGCGAGACAGCATGTAGCAATTCACATTTGCTAGCTTGATTTTGATGCAAGTCCCATGAAAGCGTGAAGTTAGTCCAACTACCAAGGTCGGAGATTCAGGGAGCAATTTCCCACAATAATTAAAAGCTTTTTTGTGCAGTTTCTGCAACTTTCAACAAGCAGTCTTCCCCATAATCTTAATTGATGAGAAAGTAAGAAACAAGAAGCAAATACAGAGACAAGCTTAAAGCTTAAAACATACATCCATTGAACAATCCTCAACGTATAACTTAGAAAAGCATCAGAAACAACACAAAGCAGCTTCCTTGCAATATTCTACAGTCAAGCCTATAAGTATGAAATCCACAGAACCAAACTTCAAAAATGATTATAAGGATAAATTTGGTAATTGATAGAAACATCAAACATACGTTCAAGCTCTGGTGTGTGATATAAACTGGAGGTCACAAGCAGCAGCAGCGGCAGCGGCAGCAGCACTAGCACTGGCTTTCCTTCCATCAAGATGTAACAGATCCCTTGTCAGAATATATGCACGATATCATATGCAAAGCTTTTCATGTCAAGGAAATAAATACCTGAATCTTCAGAAAATTTACACAAAAGATGCTTAAAGTTCCCTAAAGCACTGTTGATAATGCCAATTGACGAGGCAAAAGGGAAAAATAAAATTCATGTAGATTTCAAATATTGAGAATTAAATGGAAAAAGCAACACACCCAAAGAGCACATAATTTTCCCACCTCTTGTGCGGTTTTCATCACATGTTCAGCGTAGAACTATACTCATTAATCCCTACAGCTACCCATAGAGGATTCACCACCAGCAAATGCAATGATAATGTCATCTTCAATAAAACTCATGTAGCTCACATTTTGCTTTCAAGATTACAACTTTAAAGATTTGTGCTATCATAGATTTCAGAAAGTTTTCTGTAAAATATCAATAATAAAGTGAAACATGAAGGATACGTCCAGAATAGCACGAACGACTGCATAAAAACAGAAAGAAAAAGAGAAGATATTGTCAGTTATTGAAGTACCAAACAGAAGATATCAAGAAGAAGAATATTACCCAGAAATTGAATATGTCATTACGATAGTAATTTTATTGAAATTGCCACATAAAATTCAGAAACAGACATGGATGACCAACCGAATTTTCAGAAAGTGGCATCTGAAAAATTAAGAAATATAAAGCCATATCTCAACAACACCACTAAAACAACTGAGCCTTAATCCCAAACAAGTTGGAGTCAGCTTTATGGAACTTTTATCACCATTCAGCTCTGTTACACAACAAATTAGCATTAATATTCAAGACTTGTAAAATCTCAAAGTAAAAACAAGCCCTGCTATTCACTTTTTGTAGAAAAAGCAGTCACATCCCTTGTGAATTGACTACGTGCCTAAGTCAATTTGCAAGGAATGTGACAGTAGTCACTCTCAGGTAATAATTGATAGACCGGCTTATCAACTTGTGGAGAATCCATTCCTAAAGTAGAACTACAAGTGATACTAACTATTTCAAATATGATAAAGAATACTCACATACAACAAAGGCCTTTACTTATAAAAATACAATAATCACAGACAATACAAAGAGAAAATGTTACCAAAGAGGAGAACCTTATCCAATGAAAAATAAGAATTTACAAATAAAGAAAAAAAAACTAGTAATTAAATTGAGGAACATACCATAAGCCCACCAAAAAAGCCATCAAGTATAATTCGGTTCCAAGAGTCAAAGTATGAATGAACAGAAAACTTTGCTTTGGCTACGAGTCCTAGTGAAGTGATGGCCATGATAAGGACATAAAAGATAAATCCAGTCAAACCCGTGAATCCCAAAATTCCAGCAATCACCCCACTGATGATAGCCAAAAATGTCCGGCTGCAAAGAAAATAAAGCTTAGAATTTATGCTCCAGGCAGAGCCTCTTTCCATATTGATCAACAGAGACACATCACAAATTTCATCAGAAAGATGAGTCCTTTTAGGTTGTTGAAACAAACCTGTAATATATAACTTTCATGTTACTTTGCAAATTTTCAGCATTGAAAGTTTGTATATCATTAGCAGATTCACTTGATTTCTTCTCGGATCCACCAGAATCATTATGTCCCATACCTTCTACTTTAAAATGACTAATATATGCTGAATTAAGAAGCAAAACAAATGTACAGCTCATGTCATATAAACATTGATGGCATTATTAATTATTCATTACAAAAAGAAACAGGTACTCAAGTAACCATGACATACAGATTCAATGTGAAAAACTCAATAGCAAATAAAGTGAAGATGTCAGGACTCTAGAAAACAGATTTTGAATGGAGAGACAGTAGTGAGACTAGGAAGTTAATGGGAATGATGCGGAAGGAGCTGGGTTTTTGTTAACAATGTGTATTGAAGCTATTGAGACTTGGAATAGAAGGGAGTGAGCATCGAAAAGGAGATGACGGTTGTTGTGCAGGTCTTGTGAGCTGGCCTTTTATATTGGTAAAGGGAAAACTGGTACAGCTTAGTGGGAGAGAGATCTAGTTGATATGAAGATTTCAGCTGGGAATTGGAAGTGAAGATGGCTGGAAGGATTGGTGAGGTGATGGAGGAGCCAGATTTTAATGGAGAAACAAGAGTTGAGTTGCAATGTGGAAGTCAAGTGGTGGAAATAGAGGTGTAATTGAGTTCGAGCGGAGCCGAGCTTCAGAAAGGTTAGGCTCGGCTCAAAAAAAAAAAAAAATAATAGGCTGGAGCTCGATTCGAGCTCTAAAATTAGAGCATGAGCTCATTTTGAGCTTAGCTCATCCTAAGCTTGTCTATCACATTAACGAGCCTTAGTCGAGCTCAACTCATTTATTCTACTAGTTGATTGCACGTTTAAGCTTGAAAATGAGCTCATTAGAAATTTTGAGTTCGAGCTGGATAGTCAATAACATGGAGCTCTAGCTCAATCTAGAGTTAGAGATTAACCAAATCTGTTTTCACAACAAATTCTCATTCTCATGAGTTGTTAAGCATTAGTGATACTGATAACATGAACAAATAGAAAGAGTTTATAACATATTACAAGATAAAAAGAAAATACAAATTACAAAAACATGAAGCGTGTAAACAACAAATAATCCGTCAAATGATACAAATTCTAATACATACTGTATATTAACAGTAATTACACTTTAAATTATACATCTCAAATTTAAGCAATAAAGAATGCATCATAACTTATATTAGCACCTCAATTTTTTTTTTCATAACAGAATACTAATTATCCAACCATAAAGAGGGGAAGATGGGAAGTAAATAAAGCAAATATCTGCTATAACTTTCACCAGCAGCAGCTCTTCAGCCAATTAGAAAAATCAATTCTAAAGTTTACTTCCAATACCAATGCAGTTTCATCCCACACAGCATTGGCATAAGAAATTATACTTGATCACAATTATGTTGATTGCTTATCAAGAAGAACTTGGCATAGTAGAATTGGATTTTGTGAGAGATCCATAAAGAGCTTTTGATGCATGAATTTTGAATGATCAGGTTAGTTTAGCTGACCCATAACATGGGGGGCAGACAGTACAAGATTTTCTAGTCAAATATCTGCTTATTTCATCCACATATGTTCCTACAGGCATGGCAGCATTGTTCATTTCCCTTTACCAGTTTGGTCCTCCTTTAATTTTGCTCTACTCCATCCATTAATGTTATGACTTCACCTCAAGGATCCAGCCATCAAATCCCAAAAACATCAATAGTTTTTCTCGTTTACTTGTGCACATTCCATTCAGCTGAAACATACATGTATTTTGTTCTCGAAAATAACTTAATAGAATTGTAGAAGAGTCATAATTCTCTCTCATTCACTCCCTCTTTGACTGAAAATGATTTAGATATCATGGGAGAGAGAAACTGTGGCTGCTACGTTCACACACAGGCACAAAGAAGGAACCAGAGTATGACTCATATAACTCAAATCAAAGAACAATAAAAAAAAATATAGAGAAAAACACAAAAATACCTCAAACCAAATAGCCGACTAAAGAATAATCGATCTAAGGATAGATTGCTTGGATGAAAGAAACGACCAAAGCACAGAAGAATTGATAGCAGCAGACGATCGAAGCACTGAAGACACAGCCGACAGAATCGGTGCAGATGGTGATGCGTCTCCTTGTCCAGCTGAAATCGAAGAATAGATTTGACTAAGAAACAAGCTGCTCCTTGTCCCAATGAATAAATTGTTAAAGGCGATGAAGAGCAACGGTGACTATCGCATGGACATCAAAACAAGCTTGCGGCAACTAGGACTGGGAGATTGAGAAGAAAACACGATGTGAGAAAAAAAACAAACGGAAAGGGGAAGGGGAGGTGGGCAGTGCAAGCAAAGTGTATTTCATTACAGTGCGAGGGAAATTATATGATAGGTAAGAGCACCTCCTCTGTTAATCAAAGCTTAAAAGACCAATTTACCCTCAGTTAAAACTGTCTGCATTGCGTCTGACTTCTCTTTGGTGGGAACTAAACACATAAACAACTTGATTTTTCCAATCAAAGCGTTGATCTTGGTAGAATACAGTATAGATTTTCGGTAAATTTGGAGAAAAGATAGGAAAATTTTAATATATTTAAAAAAATATAGAATTGACATTAATAATATTTAAATATTAAATAAAAAATTTTATTTAAAAGTAAAATTGAGTATTAAAAATTTAATAAAAATAGATAGATGAAATAATATTTTATTGATAAAAAATAATAAAAATATTTTAATAAATTTTTAAAAATATAGAAATTAATTTATTAGTAATAATAACAGTATTTTTTTAAATATTGAAAATAAGTTAAATATCATGTAGTGTGTAACGTAATACCGCTGTTAATTAATACACCCAACTTTTAACACTAAAAATCCTTAATTAATTTATCCCAAATTAAAAACATTAAATCAACATACATCACCAAGGTTAAGCCATAAATTACAATATTAGAGCAGCAATTCATAATATATTACCTTTCTTAGAGGATATAATAAAACTTTCTTATTAAAATTTTTTAGAGGATTTTTCCATTTATTATTTTCTAATTCAACTTTAAAATCTTTTACTTAGATTTTTCTTCTTTTCAAATATCTATGATAAGTTATCTACTCAATATTTAATTTTTTTTATACATTATTTTTCATTTCTAAAAAGTAATTAGATAATTTTTTTTAAATTACCTACCATTTTCTTTAATTATAAATAAAGAAGAAAATTATTATTAAATATCTAAAATTTTTTTAAAAAATTCATTAATTTATCGCTATTTTAATATTATATAATTAAAACATCTTTATATGTTATAAAATTAAATTCTTTAATTATTTTATCAAAAAATTCATTAATCTATCATAAATATTTTTATTATTTAATTCATATAATTTTAACTATATATATTATTTAGTATTTATTAATTTAAATATTTTTATTATTTACCTTTTTAATAAAATTAAAATAAATTGATTAATGATTTTTTAATAAATTATTAAACAGTTTAATTTCATAACATATAAAAATGTATTATTTGAGTGATTTTGATATTTCATTGAAACGAATTAATAAATTTTTTAAAACTTTATAGTATTTTTCTTATAAATAAAATCCCAACTATATTTCTCTATTATTTTTCAATCTAAAAAAATTATTTATAATTTTTAAGTTCTCAACTTCTACGTGTGTATATATATATATATTAATTTTTAAAATATTTATAATATAAGTCATTCCTTCATTATCTAATTTATTTTTATATAATTATTTTTTTATTATTAATAAGTGATAGTTATTTTTATTTATATAATTAAAATTATATGTTAAACTATTTAAATTTATAAAAATAAATTTAATTTTTTTTAAAAAATAATTGTACGAGGAATAGTTAAATTATTTAATAGCTTTAATAAATTATTTAAATTTTAAAAAAATAAATACTTAAATTTTTATATTTTTATTCTCTCTGTTCGATTCTAAAATGTGATAAAAAAAGAAAAGATATTTTTAATTCTAAAAATATCCTTTAATAAAACCATCGCCATCTCCACAGACATCATCCCATCTCCACCCACATCATCTCCATCATCCCCAACCCTTCCCTTACCATCCCATCACCTCCTGCACCCGAAGCGATCCCATCATCTCCAGCACGCAAAAACTCCTGCTGGTCATGAGCCATCTTCTCTGCAAAACACTTGAATTGCCTTGCTTCCATTTGGATTCTCCCTCGGCAACCTCAGTATCATTGAGATTGCCTCATTTGCGGCCGTTGAAGAGGCATTTCTCTCCTCTTCCAGTTCAGCATGTAAATCTTGTATTGCCTGCTGTTGCTACTAACTGTTTCACGTAATGCAGCACATTCATTCTCAATTTGCACACGTGGATTTGAGAAGAGATCAAATCCAGGTATATAGAATCGATTTCCTTCCTCAAACTCATCATCATATTTTCGTTTCACAGACTGGAACTATCCCTGGTGGAGGAAGCTACTAAAGAACAGCTACACCCACAATTATCACACTTCACCAAATACCTCGACCATGAAGGTGAAGAGATAGGTGAAAGTACTCCCGAATCCATAAAGCAATTAGCATTAAAATTTAAGATGATGGTGGAGGTAGTGACACGCCTGGAGGTGGTGATGATTTGCGTGCCGGAGATCTCCCAAAAACCGAAGCTATGTCATCACCATTCCCTCCCAAGAAAAATCTCCCAATTTCTTCCTTTTTTCACCAGAAGTAATTGGCAAAGCCTCACGTCACCTTAAAGGTTGGAAACGACGGCGTAGCTGTCATTTCCATGTTCAATCCTCCCATTAATGCCTTAGCTCTTCCAAATAAACACCTGATTGATTTACTTTCCTCCTCTTTTGTTTCTTTTTATTTATAGGATTATCGCTATGAATTTTGCATAGCTAAACTTCCTTTGTGATTCATTTTTGTCGAATTTTGCTACGGCAGTTATTGCGGGTTTAAGGAGAAGTTCGATGAGGCCACAAGGAGAAACGACGTTCAAGCTATCGTTTTGGCAGGCCAGTATCTATTTTTCAACAAGTATTCAATTGTTTGTTAATTGAATTAACTCTTTAGTTGGCGGTAATATATCTCTTGTTTATCGATGAAGGCAAGAATAGAAAATTTTTTGGTGGATTGGACATCGGTGTTATGTAGAAGGTTCACTATATTGGTATGATTTGATCAATTTAGCTACTTTAGAAGCTGGTCCTGAAATTTGATTGCTCTAAGTTGCTTTCAATTATTGTGTGTGCTTTGGCGAGAGATGTTTCACTTGTGCCTGATATATATGTTGATCTTGTCGTTAAGGCCATTGAAGATACTTGTCTAACTTTAATCCGTTATCATCTATTGAATTCATTGTTACAATTTAAAATGAATTTGGAGAAATTTTTTTGATAGTGTTTTTAGATCAGTATGTTTTTAGTATGTTCTTTCACTAGTACAGATTGCAAGAAGCCTGTTGTTGCTGCTGTGAAAGGACAGCTCTTGGAGGTGGCCTAGAACTAGCATAGCAATGGCTTGTATTTTCATGAAGTTATTTTTAAATATAAAAATTACTTTTATATGTATTATATAATTTATAAGAATATTTTGAAAAAAAAGTAATTTTTAAATATTTAAATAGCTATTTATAGTTGAATTAATAAAAAAAATACACAAGATACGTTATATTTAGATAAAATAAAAATAAAAAAGCGTACGTGTTTAATTTTAAAAATATAGAACCGATTCATTAATTATATTAAAATTTAAAAATTAAAATATAATTTATTTTTTAATTTATATAAATAAGCGGACAATATTAATTTTGAAAATAATTGTGAAGCAAATATAGATTTTCTATAAGTATATATAAAGAGTGATGAGATCAACTTTAACATTAATATTGAATTTAAAGTTTTAAGACTATATATATATGTAAAGATTAAATACCTTGACGGTAGAAAATCCGTCGTTTTAACGACGGATTTTGAATAAATCTGCTGATTGTTTTTTTTACAGTGAATGCCAAGTGTCTACTTAAAAGAAATATACAATATGAAAAGATTAGATAGTAATAAAAATTAATAGATAACTTAGTCTTAAAAGTGTACTTTTAAAATTTTAATGTTTAAGAATAAAATAAAATTACTTAAAAAAGAGAGACGAAATAATAATAATAAAGCATTTTTTTAAATTTTTTATTTTTTATTTGGTATGATTTATTTTATAAAAAAAATTGAATTAATTCTTTTAGAGTTATATAAAATTTATATTTATTTTTAAATGAAATTTTTTAAATTAAAAAAATTGAATTTCTCTATTTTAAATAAGATAATTATTAAAAAGAAAATTAATTAAATTAAATTATTATGAATTTTTCTATTTTAAACGAAAGGTTAAAGATCTAAAAAAATATTTATTTTTATTTTTATTTTTGTCCCATTTTATAAAGCGAGCCCTATGAACTCCATTTTTATTAAAGCTAATTCAAGATATAAATATTTAAAGAATGTTTTTTTAAAATATCTGATTTTTTAAAGAAAGCAACTTTACATTAATATCTAACTAGAAGAGATTACAATATTTTTTTATCGCTAAATTATTACTAAGATTGATAAATTTTATTATTTTAAATACAAATTAATTAAATAGAATATAGAAGAAAGCTAATAAAAAATATTATAAAAAATAAAAATTATTCTATCTGTATAGGATAGAGAGGGAATGGATATATAAATTTATTATTAAGTACTAAACCATTTAAAGAAAAATTTGTAGATAACAATATCATTAACCAAATTGAAGTATTGTACTTTTAAATTTACACCATTCTCAATTAGGCCCCTATCGAAAATGATTTGCTAATTGTTGCCTAGAAAATTCCACTGAGAACCCCTAATTAACATGTAAAAATCTAATCATTTTCTTAATTGAATGTCAGCTCAAACCCATATTAATTTATTTTCAAAGTTTTATTAATAAATATACATCTTTTCTTTCCATCACGTCAACGTTATATTGAACAACTTTTCAAAAGAAAGACCAGGTTAATCATTGAGGTTGGAATATGATTGAGGTGTTGGACTTGCTAAAACTGTAAGAGAAGCAATTCTGTTGGAGACGGGTGGTAGTAGCTGCAGTGAAAGGACCTGACTGGCGTCCAGACAGGTGCTGAGGCATGACAGGCCTACAGAGAGACCAAGGTGAACCTCGTTTGATAGCCAGACCAACAGGCGCTGCAGGGCGCGCAAAGAGCGCTAGGGTGAAATGGCCAAGCACAACGCAGGATTTCACAGGCCTATAGATGTGGATTAAACTTCACTTGGCTGTCAAGCGCGCTAGAGACGCGCGTACTAGGAACACATGGGGCGTGCACTCGGAGCACGATGCACTACGTAAAGAGATTAACAGTAACACGGGCATGCATAATGTCACCCCATTTCCCAAGTCTCCCTAAAATCCAAAAATTTTCGGCGAAGGAAGAATTGCCACAGCAGGCCGTGGTTGGCCAACAGAGTATGGTTAGCCAGCAGAGCTGGTTGGCCAGCGGATCGTGGTTGGCCAGCGAATCGTGGTTGGCCAGCGGACCGTGGTTGGCCAGCGGAGCTACTTTCAGACGGGCCCGGAACGTGCAAGAATTGGCCAGAAACATCTGGTTGGCCACTGGAGGATTCCAGACTAGCCCAGAACTGCCCAGAAGCTCCCAGACCAGCCTAGAGAGTGCCAGAACAGCCCAGAAGGTTCCAGAACTTTGTTGGGAAGCTTTGCCAGACAATTCTAGAATTCTCCATAGGTTGTAAAATTACCAAAAAGTCCCTGAATGTTCCAGAAAAGGGCAATTCTGTCATTGTACATAGGAGGTGGGGGATGCCTATAAATACCCCCCATAGAGATTCATTTGGACAGCCTTGAAGATTTGGCTAAAGCACTCACACTTGTAAAGCTCTCTTTCAAGCAATACAATCTTTCTTCCTTGCCACATCATTCTCTTGTGCTCACTAGCAATCTTTCCTTCCCAATTTAGCTTCTGCTGCCATATTCACCCACTACAGCTCTTGTATTGAGCAGTTGGATAGGCTGAACTTAGTTCCAGCAACCAAGTGCCGCACGGTTTAGGTGAATTTCGAGTATTGAAACACTTATCCCGTGACAAGTGGTATCAGAGCTTAGGTTTGCTCTTCGGGTGAAAATGTCTGATCCAAGTAAGATCACTGCTGGAGGCGCTGCTCCCATGGTTGAGGAGCATGCTGGCGGCAAAAGGAAAGGCAGGGGCAAGTCAAGGGAACCTGCCCGGGCTAGGGAAGAGCTCGGCGACATGGAGACCCGCCTTGCAAAGGTTGAGCTAGTTCTTATCGAGGAGGAGGAAAAGTTCGAGGAGGTTGACACCCGCATTGAGGAGCTCAGCTCAGGGATGGAGGAGCTCCGAGAGGAGTTGCAGGGTGCCCTCGACGCCGCCGTCGACAAGCTAGCAAGTGAGACGGAGTCTCTTAGGCATGCCCACGCCGAAGATAATGCTGCCATAAGGGAGGAAAACCGATTCTTGCGGGCAGAATTGGATAGAATGATGGGGAAGATCAAGGAGCTTGAGGAGCAGATGGCCTTGATGCGCTCCGCGGTAGTCCAAGGTGGAATGGCAGCCACATCATCCACCTTGGGAGCTCCTACAGCAAGGGTGGAAGTGCCCAAGCCTAGTGCGTTTAAAGGGACGCGCAATGCCAAGGATATTGACAACTTTCTGTGGAGCATAGAGCAGTACTTCAAGGCGTCAGGGATCGTGGAGGATGCCCGAAAAATTGATCATGCCCCGTTGTACTTGGCTGACACTGCCATGGTCTGGTGGAGAAGGAGGCAGGCTGATATAGAGAAGGGTACATGCACCATGGCCACATGGGAAGACTTCAAGCGGGAGCTGAAGCGCCAATTCTACCCCGACAATGCTGCCAAGGAAGCAAGGGCAAAATTAAGGAGGCTCTCTCAAAAAGGTACGATTCGCGACTATGTTAAAGAATTTTCTGAAATTCTTCTGGAAATCCCCAACTACCCCGATGAGGAGGCCCTATTTGCCTTCATGGATGGGCTTCAGCACTGGGTTAAAATGGAGATTGAGCGTAGAGGAGCTCAAGACCTTGCCACTGCTATCTCCATAGCATAATCCCTTGTTGAGTATAAAAAGGGGGACAAGGGCAAGGGTCCAACAAAGCCATTCAAAGGCAAAAATACTACTGAAGCCACACCCAAAAGCAAAGAAGGTCCTCCAAAGAAGTGGAAGTCTAAGGAGGGACAAAAGGAGGGGAATTTCAAGGGATGGAAGAGACCCGAGAGGCCTCCCATGAAATGCTTCCTATGTGATGGGCCACACCGGGTCTATGACTGCCCAAAACGCAACACCCTCTCGGCCATAGTTACCGAGAAAGAATCCAATCAGCAGCCAAAGGAGGGTGCCAGCATGGGCTCCTTACAATTGGCAGCCGTGGCAGCCAAACCAGCCAAGACAACTGAAGCTCCAGCCAAGCACAAAGGCAGACTATTTGCTCCTGTGTGCATGAAGGGACAAATGTTGCAGGCCTTGGTTGATACTGGTGCCTCGGACAATTTCTTGAAAGTGGAGGCGGCAGAGAAACTGGGTATACCATTCCAAAGGGAGACAGGCTGGCTGAAGGCAGTAAACTCACAACCAACTCCCACACATGGAGTAGCACACAATGTCCCAGTAAAAATTGGTGAGTGGTCTGGAACTCTTGACTTTTCCATTGTCACCATGGATGACTACTCTTGTGTGCTTGGAATGGATTTCATGGATAGAGTGAAGGCTGTCACCATCCCCTTCACCAATAGCATGTGCATCTTAGAAGGAGACAACACTTGCACTATCTCATTGGTGAGAGGGAAGGCTGGCACCAGCACTCTTTCTGCCCTCCAGCTTTCCAAAGGCGTGAAGAGGTCCGAGCCAACCTATTTAGTGGCGTTGAAACCCGAGGAAGAGCAGTCCCCTGCACCAGAATTGCCTACTGCCATCAAGCAAGTCCTGGACGAATTTTCTGACGTTATGCCACAGGAGTTGCCCAAGAAACTCCCACCAAAAAGGGAGGTTGATCACCACATCGAGCTGGAGCCTGGGGCAAAACCACCTGCTGGAGTTCCTTACAGAATGGCACCTCCCGAGCTTGAAGAGCTCCGCAGACAGTTGAAAGAGTTGCTGGATGCTGGGTATATCCAGCCCTCCAAAGCTCCTTACGGTGCACCGGTCCTCTTTCAAAAGAAAAAGGACGGCTCTCTTCGAATGTGCATTGACTATCGGGCTTTGAACAAAGTGACTGTGAAGAACAAGTATCCCATCCCACTCATAGCCGATTTATTCGATCAGCTTGGTGAGGCTCGTTGGTTCTCAAAGCTGGATCTTCGGTCAGGCTATTATCAAGTCAGAATTGCGGAAGGCGATGAGCCGAAGACAGCATGCGTTACAAGGTACGGGTCCTATGAATTCAGAGTCATGCCCTTCGGTCTAACCAACGCTCCTGCCACGTTTTGCACTTTGATGAACAAAGTGTTCCAGCCCTTCCTGGATCGCTTTGTGGTGGTCTATCTGGATGACATAGTGGTGTATAGCAGAACGTTGGATGAGCATGTCAAACACTTGAAGCAAGTCTTCAAGGTATTGAGGGACAATGAGCTTTATGTGAAGAAGGAGAAATGCTCCTTTGCACAACAAGAGATCCCTTTCTTGGGGCACATCGTCGGGCATGGCAAGATTAGAATGGACAGCTCTAAGGTCCGTGCCATTCAAGAATGGGAGCCACCGAAAAGGGTGCCCGAGTTGAGATCTTTTTTTGGCCTTGTGAACTATTACCGACGGTTCATCAAGGGATATTCTGCCATTGCTGCACCCCTCACTGACATGTTGAAGAAGAACAAACCATGGAAGTGGGATGCCCGAAGTCAAAATGCGTTTGAAGCATTGAAAAAGGCTGTTATGGAAGAACCAGTACTGGCTTTGCCAGATTATTCTAAGCCTTTTGAGGTACACACGGATGCCTCTGATTTCGCAATTGGGGGAGTCTTAATGCAAGAAAGGCATCTGATCGCATATGAGAGCCGCAAGCTGAATGAGACCGAAAGAAAATACACCGTACAGGAGAAGGAGATGACCGCTGTGGTCCACTGCCTTCGAACTTGGCGACACTATCTGTTGGGTTCCAAGTTCATGGTAAAGACTGATAATGTGGCCACAAGTTATTTTCTCACGCAGAAAAAGCTCTCCCCAAAACAAGCCCGTTGGCAAGCCTTCTTGGCAGAATTTGATTTCCTGATGGAGTACAAGCCTGGACGGGCCAACCTAGTTGCTGATGCCCTTAGCAGAAAGGCAGAGCTGGCTGCTACTGCCGCCCAACCCAGCTCTTCCCTACTGGATCGCATCAAAGAGGGAATGATGCATGACGATCAAGCCAAGCAGCTGGTGGAGCTGGCAAGGCAAGGGAAGACCAGGAGATTTTGGTTGGATAATGGCCTGATCCGAACCAAGAAGGGCAGTGTCTTTGTGCCAAGGTGGGGGGGCTTAAGGAAGGAGATCATGAGGGAGTGCCACGACTCCCTGTGGGCAGGCCATCCTGGGGCCAGGAGAACCATGGCCTTGCTGGAGCGTGCTTACTACTGGCCCAGGATGTTTGATGACGTTGAGCTATATGTAAAAACCTGCTTGGTCTGCCAGCAGGATAAAATAGAGCAGCAAAGGCCAGCTGGGTTACTGGATCCTCTCCCAATTCCCGAGCGACCTTGGGAGAGTATCTCTATGGATTTTATCATCGGATTGCCAAGGGTGAACGGGTACCGCAACATTATGGTAGTAGTCGACCGATTCAACAAGTATGCGGTGTTCGTTGCACTACCAGAAAAATTCGATGCCAAAGATACAGCCCGACTCTTCTTTAGGGACGTGGTGAAGTATTGGGGAATACCACGGTCCATCATCAGTGATCGGGACACTCGATTTGTGGGGAAATTTTGGTCAGAATTGTTCAAAATCTTGGGGACTGATCTCAATTTCTCTACAAGCTTCCATCCCCAAACAGATGGACAAACCGAGCGTATAAATGCCTTGTTGGAGCTGTACCTAAGGCATTATGTTACTGCCAACCAGAGGAATTGGTTGGAGCTGCTGGACATAGCCCAATTCTCCTATAATCTGCAGAAGAGTGAATCAACCGGGGCAAGCCCATTTGAGTTAGCAACGGGACAGCAGCCACTTGCACCTTACGACATGTTAGTGCCATACAGGGGAAAAAGTCCAGGTGCCTTCCGTTTTGCCAAAGCTTGGAGAGAAAAGCTTGAGCTAGCAAAAGCATCTTTGGCAAAAGCAGCCAAAAAGATGAAAAAGTGGGCTGATTTGAAGAGAAGACATATAGAGTTCGAGGAAGGAGATCTGGTTATGGTGAAACTCCTCCCTCAAACTATCCGAAATTATAAAAAGATCCACAAGGGGCTGCTACGAAGGTACGAGGGGCCATTCCCAGTGGAAAAACGAATTGGGAAGTTGGCCTATCGGGTCAAGTTGCCACACTACTTGGAGTGCCATCCAGTATTTCATGTGAGCTTTCTAAAGCCCTATTATCCGGATGAAAGTGATCCAAGCCGAAATAAGTCACAAAGAGCACCAACCGCTGTCTCAACCGTCTTGGATCACGATGTTGAAGCCATCCTAGCCCATAGGCAAATACCGCAGAGGGGGTCTCATGCAGCATATAAAGAATACTTGGTAAAATGGAAAGGGCTCCCCGATGCTGAGGCGAGCTGGGAAAGTGAACTTTCCCTGTGGCAACAGGAGGACAAGGTGCAAGATTATTGGGAGAACGCGACGAGGGCGTCGCGGGAATAGCCGGGGGAGCATGTCACCCCATTTCCTAAGTCTCCCTAAAATCCAAAAATTTTCGGCGAAGGAAGAATTGCCACAGCAGGCCGTGGTTGGCCAACAGAGTATGGTTAGCCAGCAGAGCTGGTTGGCCAGCGGATCGTGGTTGGCCAGCGGATCGTGGTTGGCCAGCGGATCGTGGTTGGCCAGCGAATCGTGGTTGGCCAGCGGACCGTGGTTGGCCAGCGGAGCTACTTCCAGACGGGCCCGGAACGTGCAAGAATTGGCCAGAAACATCTGGTTGGCCACTGGAGGATTCCAGACTAGCCCAGAACTGCCCAGAAGCTCCCAGACCAGCCTAGAGAGTGCCAGAACAGCCCAGAAGGTTCCAGAACTTTGTTGGGAAGCTTTGCCAGACAATTCTAGAATTCTCCATAGGTTGTAAAATTACCAAAAAGCCCCTGAATGTTCCAGAAAAGGGCAATTCTGTCATTGTACATAGGAGGTGGGGGATGCCTATAAATACCCCCCATAGAGATTCATTTGGACAGCCTTGAAGATTTGGCTAAAGCACTCACACTTGTAAAGCTCTCTTTCAAGCAATACAATCTTTCTTCCTTGCCACATCATTCTCTTGTGCTCACTAGCAATCTTTCCTTCCCAATTTAGCTTCTGCTGCCATATTCACCCACTACAGCTCTTGTATTGAGCAGTTGGATAGGCTGAACTTAGTTCCAGCAACCAAGTGCCGCACGGTTTAGGTGAATTTCGAGTATTGAAACACTTATCCCGTGACAATAATCGCCAGGATGAAGGCGCGCGTGTAGGTTTGGACGTGATTGTTGGCGACGCAAGCTGATTTGCAGATAGGGATGGCAATGGGCAGGGTACACGCGAAATTGGGAATATCTAAATTCGAACCCGATTATATATAAAATTTTCAAATTCGTTCCAAACCCATTTAGTGCTTTAATTTTACTATCCGTACCCGTTCCAAATCTGTTTAGCAATACCCACACCGATTTTTATAATTCAATTCAATGATAAAAAATTAAAAATTTACATATTATAACTCAAATAACAAGCTCCCTATTTTTATAATTCAATTCAATGATAAAAAATTAAAAATTCACATATTATAACCCAAATAACAAGCTTGAATTAGGAAATTTAAATATACTAAAAGTAAATAAATATATTATAAATTTATTATAACACAACCATTAATCAATTATCTATCCAACATAACATTTTAAACAAATGAAATGTTCCAAAAGTTCATTAAACTACATTGATTGAACATAAAATATATTTAATTGGTCATTTCAATCTCCAACATCAAATTGTGCTTGAAAAGCTTCAAAAAAACAAATACAGAAAAATTAGAATACCACAATTGCAAAATAATACATATTATCATAAAAAATAATGAAATAAAAATCAAACTTACATATTAAAATTGTGAAATGCATGATTTAATTCACATCATCCTCAGCATCCCATAAACAAGATTTACTCTCATTTGAACAACCAGCTACATAGTAATATAGAAAAAATTATTAACATTTATTAGCTTTACATTAAAATAAAATAAAATAAAAATAAAAATAAGAGTTTATTGTTGTAATTACCTTCAATTTTTTACCATAACCAATTTTGTGAGCACATCAATGCTTCCAAAGTATCTTCATGGAGTCTACTTCTATGAATACTAACAACTCTACCTCCAGTGCTAAAAGCAAACTCAGATGCAACTGAAGACACAAGTACAGCCAAAAAATCTCTAGCAATCATTTGTAATGTAGGATATTTTATCCCATTTGTCTTCCACCAATTAAGAATATCAAATTCTTGCATCCATGGCAAAACAGGCTCTTCAAGATAATGATCTAATTCATATTTCACATGAACACTAGTGGAAGAAGAGTTAAGAAATGCAACTAGATTACTAAAGTCTTTCTTCAAAGAACCTTGATTTTCTGAAATTGAAATAGGTGGAACTGAAGATGAACTTTGAGATTTTGGCTTGAAAGCTCGAGATTGGTAATCATTAAGTAAGTTGTAACAAGTAACCTTAACTTGCTCAATCTCATGCGATGCATTATCACCATAAATCATTGGAAAATAGTATTCCACCACTTTTATCTTGTACCGTGGATCCAATATGACAGCAACAGCCAAAACAATGTGAACCACACTCCAATATTTTTCAAATTTTTCAAACATTCTAGCAGACATTGACTTTATAACATCATCATCAGAACTCATCCATTCCATTATTGAATTTCGCAATTGGCAAATCGAAATGAAAAAGCAATTAGAAGTTGGATATTTCCTCCCAGAAAATATTTCAGTGATGCTATGAAAGGTTTCTAATTTTTCTGCAACTCTTTTTGCCATTTCCCAATCATCATAAGTAGGCACATCCTTGTAACTTTTTTCCCTAATTTTCAATCTAGGAAAAACATCTTTGTACTCAATTGCAGTTTGAAGCATATGATATGTTGAGTTCCATCTTGTTTTACAATCTAAACTCAACTTTTTTGTACAAGTAATCTTCAATTGTCTAGCCATTTCTTCAAATTTTTCTACTCGTTGAGGAGAAGCTACCCAAAATACTACACTATCCCTAATCCTTGAAAGTGAACTCTCAATAGTGGCCAACCCATCCTTAACAACAAGATTTAAAATATGTGCACAGCACCTCATATGCAATACAGTCCCATCACATAAAAGATCACCAAACAATTTATCAACAACAATAGAAACCATACCATCATTAGTAGAGCAATTGTCTACAGTGATTGTAGAAATTTTGGTCTCTATATTCCACTTGCTAAAAGCCTCCATTAGATATTTGGCAAGCTCCTCCTTAGTATGAGGTGTTGGGACATACACAAATCTATATAATAAAAATAAGAAAAAATTAATAATCCATCAATTTAAATCTTATTGAAAACAAATCTTCATAATAACAAAGATAGAGAGATAAGAAATTTACCGCAAAATCTGATTTTGTAGCACCCAAAAGTCATCAATATAATGTGCTGTGATAGACATGTAGCCTTTCTTTTGATTTGATGTCCACATATCAGTAGTGATTGCTATTCGACTCTTGAGTTTCTCCAAAGATTTGTATAATTTATTAAACTCAACATCGTAGATATTCAAAATATCTTTCTTAATGCTATTTCGAGAAACCATTTTGAAGAGTGGTTGAAGGCTGGCAACAAACTTTCTAAATCCCACATGTTCAGTAATGGAAAGTGGATACTCATGTAATATAATGGCACATGCTAACTCCCTTCTTGATTTTTCTTGAACAAATGTAAAGTTTCCAAAATGCACTTTTCCATCATTTCTTATATCCATAGAAATCTGCTTTTGCTTCTCTAGACATTTGACTATGTCTTGATTGCCTTTCTTTGCACATTTCTCTATATGATTGTGCAAAGACTTAGTCCCATTTTTGCTATTAGCTTTGAGGCTTGTTTTACAATAACTACAAATTGCCCAATCATTCCCACTATGATGGACTTTTTCAAAATGATCCCAAACAGTTGATGTCAACTTCCTTTTCTTTCCCAAATTGCTAATTGGAGGAAGACTTACAGTTGGATTTGAAGCGGCTGGCAATGAATGAGAGGGATTGATTGGTGTAGATGGCTCCAATTGAGAATGGGTGGAACTATTAGCGGGCTGAGTGGTTGAAGAAGGTTGAGAAACAGTAGTAGCTTTACAGCTCGCTACATCTTCGGAACTATTAAACGTTGACATTTTAAATATCCTAAATATGAAGAACAATAACATGTATTAGCAAACAATACATAACCATAAGAATAAGGATGGCAGGCGGGCGGGTTTTCGCGGGTACCCGATCCGCCCAAACCCTATTAGGACGGATTTGGGTATTTACAAAACAGATTTGGGCGGATTCAGATTTGAAAAATTTTACCCGTCTCGGATTCGGGTAGGGTTCGGGGTTAGGTGATCGGATACCCGTTACCCGAACCCGATTAGCTATACTTCAAAACTAACCCTAAATTCCCTTATTCCTAATTCATTTTCTCATTTTACTCGAGCTTCTCTCTCTGTCGCCTCTCTCCCCCCTTCCCTTCCCATAATTTCCAATCGACACCTCTCCCCCACTTCACTGACGACTGCCGGCAGCCCAGTCGGCACCGGCGATATCTCCTTTCTCTCCCTAGCGACGATAAATCTTCTATCTCCCCAGTCAGCGATATCTCCTTCTCTCTCTCCAGTCGGCGATATCTCCCACTTCCCAGTCAACGCCTCTCTCCCCCACTTCCGGTCAGCGATATCTCCTTCTCTCTCTCATCTACTCGTTCCTCTCTCCCCCACTTCACTGACGACTGGAGACAACCCGTGCCTCTCCCCAATCGGTGTCAGCAACATCTTCTTTTACTGAAATCTCTTCGGGTATGTTAACTTCATTTTTTTATACTGCATAAACACATCAAAGATACATAGAAATAGTTTTTTAGAATTTATAGACTATTAATCTAATTATTTAGATATTGTTAAAAAATCTAACTATTTGCTATTTGGTTACTGTTGATTGTTAGAATTTATGGACTATTAATCTGATTTATGGACTAAAAATTGCTATTAAAGATTTTTTAGAATTTATAGACTATTAACCTGATTATTTAGATATTGTTAAAAAATCTAACTATTTGCTATTTGGTTACTATTGATTGTTAGAATTTATAGACTATTAATCTGATTTATGGACTAAAAGTTGCTATTAAAGATTTTTAGAATTTATAGACTATTAATCTGATTATTTAGATATTGTTAAAAAATCTAACTATTTGCTATTTGGTTACTATTGATTGTTAGAATTTATGGACTATTAATCTGATTTATGGACTAAAAGTTGCTATTAAAGATTTTTAGAATTTATGGACTATTAATCTGATGATCTGATTATTTGCTATTTGATCACTGTTAATCTGATTGTTAACTAGGTGAACTTTAGTGGTTATTTTAGTTTGTGGCTATGTATTGATTTGAATAAATTTATATGTTGATTAAGTTACTATATTTGTTCTTATGGTTATGTATTGTTTGCTAATACATGTTATTGTTCTTCATATTTAGGATATTTAAAATGTCAACGTTTAATAGTTCCGAAGATGTAGCGAGCTGTAAAGCTACTACTGTTTCTCAACCTTCTTCAACCACTCAGCCCGCTAATAGTTCCACCCATTCTCAATTGGAGCCATCTACACCAATCAATCCCTCTCATTCATTGCCAGCCGCTTCAAATCCAACTGTAAGTCTTCCTCCAATTAGCAATTTGGGAAAGAAAAGGAAGTTGACATCAACTGTTTGGGATCATTTTGAAAAAGTCCATCATAGTGGGAATGATTGGGCAATTTGTAGTTATTGTAAAACAAGCCTCAAAGCTAATAGCAAAAATGGGACTAAGTCTTTGCACAATCATATAGAGAAATGTGCAAAGAAAGGCAATCAAGACATAGTCAAATGTCTAGAGAAGCAAAAGCAGATTTCTATGGATATAAGAAATGATGGAAAAGTGCATTTTGGAAACTTTACATTTGTTCAAGAAAAATCAAGAAGGGAGTTAGCATGTGCCATTATATTACATGAGTATCCACTTTCCATTACTGAACATGTGGGATTTAGAAAGTTTGTTGCCAGCCTTCAACCACTCTTCAAAATGGTTTCTCGAAATAGCATTAAGAAAGATATTTTGAATATCTACGATGTTGAGTTTAATAAATTATACAAATCTTTGGAGAAACTCAAGAGTCGAATAGCAATCACTACTGATATGTGGACATCAAATCAAAAGAAAGGCTACATGTCTATCACAGCACATTATATTGATGACTTTTGGGTGCTACAAAATCAGATTTTGCGGTAAATTTCTTATCTCTCTATCTTTGTTATTATGAAGATTTGTTTTCAATAAGATTTAAATTGATGGATTATTAATTTTTTCTTATTTTTATTATATAGATTTGTGTATGTCCCAACACCTCATACTAAGGAGGAGCTTGCCAAATATCTAATGGAGGCTTTTAGCAAGTGGAATATAGAGACCAAAATTTCTACAATCACTGTAGACAATTGCTCTACTAATGATGGTATGGTTTCTATTGTTGTTGATAAATTGTTTGGTGATCTTTTATGTGATGGGACTGTATTGCATATGAGGTGCTGTGCACATATTTTAAATCTTGTTGTTAAGGATGGGTTGGCCACTATTGAGAGTTCACTTTCAAGGATTAGGGATAGTGTAGTATTTTGGGTAGCTTCTCCTCAACGAGTAGAAAAATTTGAAGAAATGGCTAGACAATTGAAGATTACTTGTACAAAAAAGTTGAGTTTAGATTGTAAAACAAGATGGAACTCAACATATCATATGCTTCAAACTGCAATTGAGTACAAAGATGTTTTTCCTAGATTGAAAATTAGGGAAAAAAGTTACAAGGATGTGCCTACTTATGATGATTGGGAAATGGCAAAAAGAGTTGCAGAAAAATTAGAAACCTTTCATAGCATCACTGAAATATTTTCTGGGAGGAAATATCCAACTTCTAATTGCTTTTTCATTTCGATTTGCCAATTGCGAAATTCAATAATGGAATGGATGAGTTCTGATGATGATGTTATAAAGTCAATGTCTGCTAGAATGTTTGAAAAATTTGAAAAATATTGGAGTGTGGTTCACATTGTTTTGGCTGTTGCTGTCATATTGGATCCACGGTACAAGATAAAAGTGGTGGAATACTATTTTCCAATGATTTATGGTGATAATGCATCGCATGAGATTGAGCAAGTTAAGGTTACTTGTTACAACTTACTTAATGATTACCAATCTCGAGCTTTCAAGCCAAAATCTCAAAGTTCATCTTCAGTTCCACCTATTTCAATTTCAGAAAATCAAGGTTCTTTGAAGAAAGACTTTAGTAATCTAGTTGCATTTCTTAACTCTTCTTCCACTAGTGTTCATGTGAAATCTGAATTAGATCATTATCTTGAAGAGCTTGTTTTGCCATGGATGCAAGAATTTGATATTCTTAATTGGTGGAAGACAAATGGGATAAAATATCCTACATTACAAATGATTGCTAGATATTTTTTTGCTGTACCTGTGTCTTCAGTTGCATCTGAGTTTGCTTATAGTACTGGAGGTAGAGTTGTTAGTATTCATAGAAGTAGACTCCATGAAGATACTTTGGAAGCATTGATGTGCTCACAAAATTGGTTATGGTCAGAAATTGAAGGTAATTACAACAATAAACTCTTATTTTTATTTTTATTTTATTTTATTTTAATGTAAAACTAATAAATGTTAATAATTTTTTCTATATTACTATGTAGCTGGTTGTTCAAATGAGAGTAAATCTTGTTTACGGGATGCTGAGGATGATGTGAATTAAATCATGTATTTCATAATTTTAATATGTAAGTTTGATTTTTATTTCTTTTTTTATTTCATTATTTTTTATGATAATGTGTA
Organism: Manihot esculenta; assembly: GCF_001659605.2. Taxonomy (NCBI): domain Eukaryota; kingdom Viridiplantae; phylum Streptophyta; class Magnoliopsida; order Malpighiales; family Euphorbiaceae; genus Manihot; species Manihot esculenta. Next base: position 9,065,973 of record NC_035171.2, read on the forward strand.
TTATTTTGCAACTGTGGTATTCTAATTTTTCTGTATTTATTTTTTTGAAGCTTTTCAAGCACAATTTGATGTTGGAGATTGAAATGACCAATTAAATATATTTTATGTTCAATCAATGTAGTTTAATGAACTTTTGAAACATTTCATTTGTTCAAAATGTTATGTTGGATAAATAATTGATTAATGGTTGTGTTATGATGAATTTGTAATATATTTATTTACTTTTAGTATATTTAAATTTCCTAATTCAAGCTTGTTATTTGGGTTATAATATGTGAATTTTTAATTTTTTATCATTGAATTGAATTATAAAAATAGGGAGCTTGTTATTTGGGTTATAATATGTAAATTTTTAATTTTTTATCATTGAATTGAATTATAAAAATCGGGTTCGGTCGGGTTCGGGTAGTGTGCGGGTATTGCTAAACGGATTTGGAACGGGTACGGGTAGTAAAATTAAAGCACTAAACGGGTTTGGGACGGGTTTGGAAATTTTATATATAATCGGGTTCGGATTTGGGTATTCCCAATTTCGCGGGTACCCTACCCGTTGCCATCCCTATATAAGAACAAATATAGTAACTTAATCAACATATAAATTTATTCAAATCAATACATAACCACAAACTAAAATAACCACTAAAGTTCACCTAGTTAACAATCAGATTAACAGTGATCAAATAGCAAATAATCAGATCATCAGATTAATAGTCCATAAATTCTAAAAATATTTAATAGCAACTTTTAGTCCATAAATCAGATTAATAGTCCATAAATTCTAACAATCAACAGTAACCAAATAGCAAATAGTTAGATTTTTTAACAATATCTAAATAATCAGATTAATAGTCTATAAATTCTAAAAATCTTTAATAGCAACTTTTAGTCCATAAATCAGATTAATAGTCCATAAATTCTAACAATCAACAGTAACCAAATAGCAAATAGTTAGATTTTTTAACAATATCTAAATAATCAGATTAATAGTCTATAAATTCTAAAAATCTTTAATAGCAACTTTTAGTCCATAAATCAGATTAATAGTCTATAAATTCTAACAATCAACAGTAACCAAATAGCAAATAGTTAGATTTTTTAACAATATCTAAATAATCAGGTTAATAGTCTATAAATTCTAAAAAATCTTTAATAGCAATTTTTAGTCCATAAATCAGATTAATAGTCCATAAATTCTAACAATCAACAGTAACCAAATAGCAAATAGTTAGATTTTTTAACAATATCTAAATAATTAGATTAATAGTCTATAAATTCTAAAAAACTATTTCTATGTATCTTTGATGTGTTTATGCAGTATAAAAAAATGAAGTTAACATACCCGAAGAGATTTCAGTAAAAAAAGATGTTGCTGACGCCGATTGGGGAGAGGCACGGGTTGTCTCCAGTCGTCAGTGAAGTGGGGGAGAGAGGAACGAGTAGATGAGAGAGAGAAGGAGATATCGCTGACCGGAAGTTGGGGAGAGAGGCGTTGACTGGGAAGTGGGAGATATCGCCGACTGGAGAGAGAGAAGGAGATATCGCTGACTGGGGAGATAGAAAATTTATCGTCGCTAGGGAGAGAAAGGAGATGTCGCCGGTGCCGACTGAGCTGCCGACAGTCGTCAGTGAAGTGGGGGAGAGGTGTCGATTGGAAATTATGGGAAGGGAAGGGGGGAGAGAGGCGACAGAGAGAGAAGCTCGAGTAAAATGAGAAAATGAATTAGGAATAAGGGAATTTAGGGTTAGTTTTAAAGTATAGTTAATCGGGTTCGGGTAATGGGTATCCGATCACCTAACCCCGAACCCTACCCGAATCCGAGACGGGTAAAATTTTTCAAATCCGAATCTGTCCAAATTCGTTTTGTAAATATCCAAATCCGTTCTAATAGGATTTGGACGGATCGGGTACCCGCAAAAACCCGCCCACCTGCCATCCCTATTGTCTTAAGCCTAACAGTACTACACTGTGCCACTGACCAAACAGCTGAGTTGGCCAATTTATGGAAGGTACAAATCTGGAAAACTGAAAAATTTGGCATTTTCTGAGGGATTTTTGGCAGATTTTAATGTGGAAAAATTTAATTGGGTCACTTAGAGGTATATTTGCGTGGATGGCATAATTTCTTATATTTTCTTATATTTTTAAAGTCTGTTGGTTCAAACATACTACAATAATTTTTCACTTTTATAGTTAAAATTTTTAATTTTAAATAAAAATTTTAATTTTTAAATTTATTATAATTATAATAATTTTAACAAAATTTAAATTTCATACATATTATTATTTTTTATCATATAAGCAATTTAATTAATTAAAATTAATTTTTAATTTTTAAATTCTATAATTCTCTTTTATTTAAATAAAAATTTTATTTAAAATTTTTTAGGTAATTAGAAATATAAAATCTTAATCAAAATTTAATTTAAATTAATTAAGATTTAAAATTCTAACTCACATAGTGTATACGTGAGTTAATTTAAATATGATCAAAATTAATTTAATAAATTATTATAATTATAATAATTTTAAAATTAAGATTTTTTATTCAAAATTAAAATTTTAGCTATAAATATAAAAACTTATAAAGTTATAGCTTTTTTGAACTAATAAGTCTATTTTTAATAATTATAAAATAAAAATTATTACTTACTTCTTATAAGAAGATAAATTTATTAGTTGATCTCTTAATTTAAAATACGTATTAAAATATTTTTAATATTTTAAAAATTCTACTAATTAGTCTCCCTGTTAATTTTAACCGTTAAATATTATAAAAAATTTAAAATATTAAAAATTAATTAATAAATTTAAAAAAATTAAAAGATCAACTAATAAATATTTTAAAATTATAAAGGCTAAATAATATAGTACTTAACAATAAAATTAATAAAAGGACTGACTTTTAAACTTTTTAAAATATTAAATATATTTTAATATATTTTTTAAAATTAATAAATTAATTAATAAATTTTTTCAAAATCATAAAAATTAAATAGCAATTTTTCCTTATAAAAATTCTTGGCCAAAGGTGATGGAGGCCTATAAATACTCATCACCTCCTTCTCATTTGAGCACGTAGAAAACCAACTTCTCCACTTCCCAGTGTAACCTTTGTAGTTCTTGTAAAGTTACCTTTTGGTCCTTGTAATCTTTTTTAGTGAATTAAAGTATCCCCTTTGCAACTCTTGTACACCAAATTTCTTTCTTAGTCCCTTGTGATTATTTTGCTTCCGTTGTAGTCGCCCTTTGTTTAGTTCATCTATTTTGTTGGATTCTTTTGATAGTTTTAAGGCCGACTTAGCTCTAAGAAAGATTAAATATCGCGCATAACTTTAGAGTTTGGCCAATTTAAGTGTCAACTTGCAAAGTACGTGATGATAAAATTCATAGATAACTACATTAAGTTATAAATTTTCTTTGCCTCCTTTACATACTTGGTTGCATAAAAGAATATAAAATAGTTTAAAAGGGTGATGATAAAATTCATAGATAACTACATTTAAGTTATAATGTAATTCCTATCATGGGAAAAGATGAATGAAAAAAGAAATAATATGAAAATTTTCAGGCCTCATTATGTCTATAACTATGCCATCTATCTTTTCACTCTTTTTTACCGGTGCTTCTCTGGCTGCTGCTCCTCGTATTCAACTTCGCCATTCAGAAGACGCTTCCAATTCAACATCTTCTTCCCACCATGTTGCAGACTGCAAAGTCAATAATTTCAGTTTAAAAATTGGAGCTCCCAAGTGAATATACATGTACAAATCCGCATAAACAACCAGGGAAGGCTGAGGTTTTCAACTTGTGACCCAGTTAGAGTATAGATTAAAGAAGAAATGAGATTGCAGTCTTATTGCAAGCAATATTTGGAAACTAAAATGTACTTCCTAGAGTCCACACCTTTAATACAAAAATCCACATTTATTTTTCCAAGCATCCATCACATGCATTTCAAAATTTTCAGTGAAGAGGAAAATAAAGTTGCGACCATTGTAGATTTGTTTATTTTTCCAACTTGATGCTGGTTGAAAATAACATAAGAATAGGGAATACAAAATTTATTATTATTCCCCTTTTTGTACTTATGTCTTCTAGAGGAAAGTAAAAATAGCAATTTATGACCAGAAGAAACTACTCAGATAGTCAGGATTACCTTATAGCCCCTGCGAAGAAATTCTAGTGAGCTTCCTTGTTCCTCCTGCAGCCCAAGGACTCTCAGTAGTTCCTCTTTGGTCTGGAGAACACCAAACAACCTTAAGTTATTTGTAACCACACAAAGTGAATGGAACTTCTTGAGTTAAACAAGCAAATACCTCGCCAAGTGTGAAGCGTGTTGCACTTTCAGCTACACAAGCATAAGAACCATCTGCTTGTTTAAGCATCACCTGCCAAGGACCTGCACAGTTGCACATGTTACAAGTTAAACAATGGACAAGAAATAAAATTAAAATCTAAATTGAGGTAATAGGAAACATATTAATAATGATGAAATCAGTGATCAACTATGAAATAGAAGAACCGCCCGACAGTTACTGGTAGGACCATCAGGCTAGACAATCAAAAGGATTATTTTTGTTCCCTAAGTACAAAGGCTAGTCTATGAACTCCCCATAACTATGAGCAACTTTTCTCTGTTCAATAGCTGTGATTTGGGTTAGCTTTTGTCAAATGATGGCTAGCAGTTAATGTATGTTGTTAGTGGTGGTGGCTGATTGTAAGCTCTGCTCCTAGTATAATGATTAACTGACGTAGTTGCACCCTTGCTCTATTGTTCTCCCATTTATGTTCACCATTATAAAATGAAACCGTAGGCTTTCAATATCACTCAATGTAATACCTAAAAGCAAATTCAAAGTCAGAAGAAACAAATAAACTGTCTATTCAATCAACAAAACTGATTCAACTCTAAGATTTAAGTTCATACCAGGGTACTGACGAAACAATGCTCCACTGTAATTGACGATAAAAGGTGCTACTGCTACTGTCTTAATTAAGAACAATCAATTGCTGAAGACGTCAATTTACAAAAATAAATTACAGAGAAGATATTAAGATCAATGGGAAAAAGAGAAACCTTTGAGTACTCCCTTATTCGAATATAGAATACAGGGGTGAACTGAGATAGAAATCGGAAGTGCAAAGCTTTGGGTGGAAATCCCAGAAGCCCTAAGTCAGCACTGAAAAAGGATGCAGTCTTTATTTAATTGAAAAGGTCTAGCTTCGAAAATAATGAATTAGGTTTAACACAAACTTAGGCCACGAAAAAAGCACACCGCAATGTATCCAGTTCAAGATTGAACAAAAGTGTTGGGGTTGAAGTGGCAAATTTTTCCTGCAAATTAATTAGTGAAATCAGGTGAAAAATCATTTACAAATTGTTGGATGCATGCAGAGATAACTGCCACCTATATCTGACAAATTTGTGACTAACAATGATATCATATTATTTCTGGAGTTCTTGATAGAATTAAGAAACTGATAACTTCAAGATTTTATAGACTTTCCGAATAATTGAAATGAGACTATTAACAACTTTGAGAGAAGATGTTGTAAATAATGATGAAAGACACCCAGATATTGATTTAAACCCAAACCTTTTCTCTGTTTTTGGAGACCAGATCTATCATTTTCAAGCATATAATGTCATTGAATGTCAATGTTGCAGTATCTAAGTAAACATGAATGGTACAATTCCTAGAAATAAATAAATATGTCCATGCATTCATTTTAATTGATTTATGTGAATTTTACAGACAAGACATGGATGTGGATCAAGAGCCCTAGTTAGGAAAAAAAGTTGCTTGTTTTACAGAGTTAGTTCTAAAATAATCAATGAAGATACAAAATACGTAGTTGTAGCATGCGTATATAGGCCAGCATTTTCTAAAAATATGTCAGAAAATAATTTTTCAATTTTTTACTTGGGGCCAGAAAGAAGATCTGCAAATGCGTTTGTGTTAGCAATCCACACAACTGATGCAACAGTGGGTAGTTATTAACCACCCAACTAAAGTAGATCATAGGTCTATACATAGCAGTGCGTAATGGCAAAGATCAAGATAGTGACAAAGATCATGGGTCTTATGCATGCTATCACCATGTTATGTGTTGGTATTTAGTTATTTCCATGTTTTGTTGAGTTATTTCCAAAGTCTGGTTTATAAGAGGTTAGCCTCCACAATATTGTTTTAAATTCCTATTTTTTTTAGGAGGCAGTTAAAACTCCAACTTGTATTTAAGTTGATAAGAGATTAATAAACATTAGCTTGAAAAGTTCCAAAATAGAGTTTGTCTCTAAGAGATTAGAGGTTCTCTCTTAACGAGCCTGAATTACTGTTGTTGAATCCACATCGGTTATGGAAATGGATAATGTGTCCCTTATAGTCTCAACTGCTATTCCTGATTCCGAGTCGACTCTTCATCGACCCATAACACGACGTACAGCAAAAGGCTGTAATGTTTTCATATCAGAGCTAGAGGTTATGAGCGACTCAATTCAACAGCAATTTGATCGAATTCTTGCCTTATTCTTGCAAAAATTCACCAAATTAGATTTTCCTTGTTTAAATGATCAAGAAAATCCACTAGGATGGCTGAGTAGGTGAAGAACTTCTTTTAACACCAACAAACCTCTGCAGAAGAAAAGGTCAATTTTCCTTCTTTTCATTTGAAAAGTACAACTCAATTGTGGTTCTTGCAGTTAATGCAGTATTTTCCTAATTTGACTTGGAAAGAATTCAAGTACCAATGCAATCTCCATTTTGGACCATCGATCCGTAGTAACAAATTAGTAGAGCTAGCAAAATTAAAGCAGAAATGAACAATTGTTGATTACCAAACCCAATTTAAAGTTAGTCTCTCGAGCTGGAAGCCTCCTCTAGGATAAAAAGAAAAAAACTTTATCTCAATGGGTTGCAAGAATAGCTGTGGAGGTGGAACTTCACCGACCACTAAACTTAGTCACAGGCATGAGCATTTCAAGACTCTATAAACGAAAAAATTGGTCCACACGCGCCATAAATTCTTCAACCAATCATTCATCTCAACAAACGATGGAAGCAAAAGGTATCCGAATAATTAAGCACTCGAATTGCGATGAGATGAAGAAACGATGATAGAACGGACTTTGTTTTAATTGAGACAAACGTTTTGTTCGAGAATACCGGTGCAAGAAATTATTCTAGCTAGATTTAGCAGATGATAACCCAAGAGATATCATAACGGAACAGCTATTAGCTGAACAATTCTTAGAAAATTCTTGAGTTTGCGCTTGAGGACAAGCATATAGTGGAGGGGAGTAATGTCAGCAAATCACACAACTGATGCAGTAGTGGATAGTTATCCACGTTATCCACAACTGAAGCAGTAGTGGGAAGCGATCCAGTAGTGAGTAGTGTTATAAATCATGGGTCTATGTATAGTAGTGGATAGTGGCAAAGATCATGGGTCTTATGCATGTCGTCTGTCATATTTTGTTTAGTTATTTCCAAATTCTGGTTTATAGGAGGTTAGCCTCCAAAATGTTGTTGTAAATTCCTTTTTTTAGGAGGTAGTTAAAACCACAACTTGTATTTAAGTTGACAGCAGATTAATAAACACCAGCTTGAAAAATTCCAAAATAGAGTTTGTCTCTAAGAGATTACCGGTTCTCTCTTAACAAGCCTGAATTACTGTCACCATAGGTCAAAAAAAAAAAATCAGTGCTTTCAGCTCCTATTCCTGATTCCTAGTCGGCTCTTCATCAATCCATAACACGATCCACAGCAAAGGACTGTAACAGTTTGCATACAAATTTATGCTTTACATATCATCTCAACTCTTATATTATCTAATGCAACCATTAGTCTACCAACTCATGCATATTAAATTCATCTGCTCAAACATCATTCGAATTTAGTATGGGCAGAAATAACGTTTACAAGTAATCAACACAGAGGATTGGAGTCTGTGAGACCATAATTGATGTGCTTATCAAGTAATAAATGGATAAAAAAATATAATAATAACAAAGCAGTACAAGTATTGAAAACTGCAGATATGTTAACTTAAAAGATAATACTGCTGGGATCAAAATCAAAATCAATGGATAGAAAATTGGTAATTTTTGAAGGAAACCTTACCACATACTTCTCTATAACAGAAAGTTCACGTGTGCTACAATTAATAAATACATAAAGGCTTGGTGGCTCATTGGACTGCCATCGACCTGCAAATGGAAGAGAGGGCAAAGAATGTTCCAGCTCAAATCTTTTCTATTTCTTTAATATTTCTAGGAGGTTTGAGAGAAATACGAATAAATTTAATTAAAAAACACAAAAAATGGCAACTAGAGCAAGCATATCAAAATCTAAGGCGAAAAATTCTTTAGAATAAGTCGGATTTCCATTACTGCTGGAAAAATATATTTAACACAAGTTAAAGAAAAGGCAAGTATTTATAATAAGAAACACAATGACATGAGAAGACTGCAAATCTAAAATTCAAATTACTGAGCATCAAGTCGTTTTGTCACCACTCAAAATATATTTGCAAGCATTTCCATTCTAGATAACCCATAAACTTTCGAAAACAAGCGAGAACCTTAAATATGTAAATTCTTAAATACCACCTTTCCTTAAATATGCCACCTCTGCGCCTAATCATCAAAACACATCATGCTAAAAACTGAAATAGATTATCATGTCTAACTTTCTGGGAACTTCTATGTCTAACTGTCTGTGAACTTCTATGACTCATGAGCTGCTACCAAGGCAAAAGTAGATATTTGTTCTAATTACTGCACCCAGATACTTTAAATAGGTGAATGCCTTTTCTTTTCTTTCTTATCTAGTTGCAATGAAGAAAATAAGAATGTATTGCCTATGGAAGGTACAAAAATAATAATCCATAGTCTGTCGAACTCATTTCTCATGCCCACTCAAGAACCATGTAATGTCACAAAAATCCAACACCAATTGAACCACAAAATTTTACCAGTGGATAATACTTCTCTATTGTAAATCATTTAGTGAAAACATTAAAGAATTTCCACATTCCACCTCAATTTATATTTTTTAAACCATTGAGTGATGTAGAACAAGTTAGGCTAAGAGCCAAATACAGATCCAAGGAAACAAATTCCTAGGGGAAGAGAAACAAACTAGGGAAAACAAATTCTCCAAACAAGACAGGAGAGAAACAAATTCTCAAAAATTTTATTAATCTTGATACTCATCAATAGTTTTATTAATCGTAATAATAAACACCACAGTAAAACAGCTACTGACAATATTATAAAACTAGCAGTCAAATGAGGATCAGGAATCAAATCTCATTAGGAATACTGATAATATAGACTCCCTAAATGAAATATAATCCTATAATAATAGAATTACTGAAAAATAAAACTAATGAACTTTCTAAATTTAAACTCAAATCTAAATCAAAATAATTCCTAAATAAAACTCTAAGCTTCCTATATTGCATCATGCTCCCTTGGTTGGAGAAAACTAAGCCATAACTTTTGAAGAGCAAAAGGAACATGAATCGAGTAAGAATCTAATTCTCAAGAATAATGAGAAAGAAATATTAGGGAGAAACTAGTTCCCTAAAATATTTTATGTTTTCTCAACACTAATGATGACAAAACTGCTAAAATATAGAAACTAGCCCTAATTATAGAGCTCGCAGTCCTAACCAAATTATAATGAAAGCCTAAATTCAAATCTAATTAGAAACACTAAATAAGATAAACTGCTAAATAAAACACTAATCCTAATACTAATAGAATTACTAAATAATAAAACATATTAACTTCCTTATTTCATAATAAAATTAAACTAACATAATTCCTAAATAAAATTCTAAGCATCCTATACTGCATCATTAGACAATAAAAACCTCTATCCACCTTAAGATTCATGCCAAACCCATTGACCCTTGTAAATTGGCCTAATCACAAACAAAACGATTCAAATAACATAAATTGAAGAAGTAATTAATTGATTCAAATAACATAAATTGAGGAAGTAATTAATTACAGAAAAATCAAAATCAGATTTCCACCAAAAAAATTGAAAATCAGATGAAAACAAATCACTGATATAGATTCCTACAGTTAGTTTACCTTCATTATCATCTTCAAAATCAAAATCTAAGGTGTTTCTTATTGACTTGAAAAATGTGGTGACGGCACCACTGGGGAGATCATCAAGTGAACCTATGCTTATGCCATCAATCTGAAACAGAAAAGAAAATGTAGGAGTTAATACACATCAATTTCTATCTCTCTCTCTCTCTCTCCTCACTTGTTAATAGTAATAAATTAGAGTTTAACTGAATAAAGGATGTCGAAATTGGGAGCATATCTTAGGTTCCAATCACCACAGTACTAGAAAATTAATATAGCATACTGGTCATGAAACTGAAAGGATAACTTTCTTTTCCTTCATCTGACATAGGCTTGACTAGTGAATCCTATCTATTGACCCCCTATAAGTGACAGCCACAGTTTTAAAAAAATTGTCTCCTTGAGAAGCTAAGTACTAGAAAAAGTCAAGGCTGCCAATTAGAACAGTCATCAGACCAATAAAGCTTTCCAACCTCTAGTAGCTCAGATTAAAGATATGATTTAGTATGTTACCGAGTCAAGAGCTGCTTTGAAAAGCTGAGAAGCCCTGCGCTTTTCTGGCTTGTCAGGGAACACCTGAAATCAAATATGCTACATTAACCCATTCTAATTTCTAATGTGATTTATAAAGAAGATAATATATGGAAGTCACATCATACGATGCAAGCTCTGGTTTCCATCTTCTCTTGGAGCTTCTTGATAACAGCCAACGCAAGTTGAATGTTGGCATCAATGAACTCATCTGAAGATCCCTTCACATGGTTAGGAATTGAAATTATAAATCTATTCATTCTTTACTTTTTTTGACTTTGCTATGATATCCACCAAACCACCTTTCACAACAAAGTTTAGCAGAACCCCAACAATCATGCTTGATAAGGAATATCATATAATATAGTTCTGATGAGCCAAATGAATTAAGATTTTTCAAAACCATGTAAGGTTCCATTACAGAACAGAAGTAATTATTAGTGAATGATAGCGGGCAAAATCAATGAAACCACAATATGTACTTGAGAACAAAAAGAAGTACCTTATAAGAAGAAATGTTGCTAGGCAAGGGCCTGTGATGTAAACCAAAAGGGAAAAATTACATAGAGAATGAGTAAACATAAGAATGGTGCACTCAACCAACTAAAGGCAAAATTATAGAGAATTAGTACATAATGAAAAAGCAATAAAAAAAATATGAAACAATTGACTAGAAAATGTTATAGGAGATTAGACATTTGATAATCAAAGAATGGTGCAACCACCCAAATCTTGACTCCTCAAGCCCACAGCCACCAATCCTTACACAAAGAGCAATTCCAATTATATACACAATCCACAATTGATATTTTGTAATGCAATTCTTTCTTTCTTTTTTTTTAATGGACTGTCATGATCACACATGAAAGTAAGTGATGACCTCTAACCTACTTCCAAATCTTGTTCTTTAGATTTGATTTTCAAAATACTTATAGAATTAAATGAGATTAGTGATGGCTTAATACTTTTTCAATTGTGCCAAAGTGACGAGAGCTTTTTGCACCATATAACAAATGAAAAAAAATTTCAAATATTCCTAAGTCTTTCACCATGGAAGATTGCTGAAAGGGCAAGAAAAAAAGAAAGAGAACTCTTTCTTAGAGAATCAAAAAGATGTGATTCCTTTAACCAGCCAAATTGCCACAAAAATATTACAAGAGGCAAGGCTGTCAATCTCAATGGAAACTTCTATCCACGATAGAAAGATATTTTGGAAAGAAACAAAGTCAAGAGCATGTACTATACTTTTAAAAATTTATAATTTAGTCCCCAACATTTGGCAGAATATATTACTTAGTCCCTATGTATTAAAATCAAACAAGCTAATCCCTTGCTTTTTAGTCCATCAACAAAATAGTTACTGCTATTAGTTTACCATTAACCCAGGTTTCAAATGAAACAATTAACAAAAGAAACAATTTGGTCCATGTATTTTTAAAATCAAAATTTTAATCACTTTTCAATTTGCATATTTAAATAGTTGATGTATTTTTTCATTAAAAAAATTAATGTATTTTATATTTAAATAATTATATTTATACTTAATTTAAAATATATGATAAATATATTATTTCAAAATATAATAAATATATTTTTTTATTAAAATGTTTTATATGCATCTTATCCTAAATTATTAGGAATAGTTGTGCTTAAACTATATGCATTAGTATTTACTATTTATAGACCCATAAAATTATCAGCAATGATTATTTTGTTAGAGGAATAAAAAGTGAGGGACTAACTTACTTGATTTTGAAAATATAAAGAATAAATGTGACTAAATATATTTTTGCCAAATGTCACACACTAATTGTAAATTACCCAGATAAAATTACCAAGCAAGAGGTGCAGAATTCCTATCATTCTACTAACAACTAGATACACATAACTTTATCCTCATCTTGCCTCTTAAGCATCATGAGGAAGACAAACTCACAACATATAGGGTACAATTGTGTAGAACTTAAAAGCCATCCAAAGTTTATAGTGTGGTCAGAATATGCATAAAAAATTGAGTTTAAAAACTCACGCCCAAAATCAAATTTAAGCCAAACAAATTTTATTCTCAAAAGGCTTAAAGCTAAAAGAACTGCGAGTCCAGCACAACACTATTTCAGCCATGTCATACTTGTGGAGTAAAATTAAGAGATAAGTATTTATACTAAAAAACATTGAAAGTTAACATAATCAAACTGGTAAAGTTAAAAAAAAGAATCAAATAATGAAAGCCAAAAATTGAAAAGTGAGAGGAAATGAAACTTACGGGAAATCAATTTCCAAGCGGATTTTTCCATCCTGGAGAGCAAAAGCGAGAGAATTGGCAGCATCAGCGGCGAGCACTTCATAAGACTTGGGCTTGTAAACTGCTACTCCCCTTTTGGGGTCGAAACTCGAGGTCGCTGGTGACTGAGAGTCTTGTTGTTTGTTGGTGCTGGCGCAGTGGATTTTGAAGGTGAAAGGAAGTTTTGGGAGAGTAGGGGACAGAGAGAAGAGTGGCGTAGAGCGAGGGAAAGACAGAAGAGGAAGAGAGGAGCTAGGGGCGGAGAGGGAGGAAAGCGAGAAGGCCATGAGTGGCATGGTCATTTCAGTTTTCGTTGGTTGAGATAGGCCGACTCATCCTTGGCCGTAAAAGAAATATAATATCATAAAATTATATATATATACTAAATTTGAATTTTTAATAAAAAATAAAATTAATATTATTACTCAATGAGAAATAAATTTAAAGTATTAGATAATAATATATTTTTAATATAAAATAATAAATATTAAGTAATATATTTGGATATTTACAATATTTAGTTCAATACTTTTGCAAATAATATTATTAATTTCACTGATTCAAATGATTCTGATAAATATTTTTTTATTATCTAAAATAGAAAAATTAATTAATTTTTTTGCGTGAAATATAATCAAGGTTAATATTAATGGTAAGTAAATGCAATAAAATAATTAAACAAATTTTTAATAATATTTAATTACCTATTATTTAAATAATTATTTATAAATAAAATAATTAATATTATTATAAGGGTTAATATTATCAAATAATATAACTTTACATTAGTCTATAATATTATTTTAGTTTATATATTTGTAAGGACTAGTTTAGCATTATTGATATGATTATTGTTGAGAAAAATATTTATTTTAAAATATTATATAAAAAATATTAAAAAATAATTTAAATTTATTTTTAATATAATTTAATAATAATATTATTAAAATAATAAAATAGTTTTTCTCAAAATATTTTTTTCAACAACAGCTAAATTAACTTTTTTATTGAACTGAATTTTAAATATCTTATAAGTAATTTAATTTATTTATAATTCTAATATAAATAAATATATATATTAAAAATAGTTTAATAATAATAAAAGTAGCTAATGTATTTTTTAAAATTTAATTACTTGTGAATAAATAATAATTTTAATGTTTGTTATCAAAAATATAATGATAAACTTTTCTACTAAATATTATATTATTAATTATGCGCTTTTTTTATAATTTTTATTTTTTTAAAATTATTTTAAAATTATTATTCACTATTATTTTTTACATTATAATAATATAAAAATTGATTATTACTTTTAAACTAAAAAAATGAAAATAATCACAAAGAAAAAAAAATTATTTTTTCAAACGTAGATTTTATCATTGGGCCATTTCTGAGCGAGGCCCATTTGAAGTTCTAACCCAGCAAGGCCCATCTAAAGAACACCTTTAAAAGCAAGAGACCATGCTCAAAACCCTAGTTTTTCAAGTAAAACCTAGAAGACGCAGACGTCTCATCTTCCTCATCATCTCAGCCTCTAATCCTCTAATTTTCCAGGAAAATAATGTCAGGGTAAGGTTTCTTCTTGGTTATCATGTTCACTTTGTTACAATTTTTATGGGGATTTTCTGCTTTAATTATGAATCTGTAACTTGAACAGTGAGGATGCCGCCGTCGCCGTTGAGACTCCGGCTCAGCCTCTTGGCGAGGCCATGGACTTGATGACTGCATTGCAGCTAGTCCTCAGAAAATCTCTTGCTCATGGTGGGCTTGTTCGAGGTCTTCATGAAGGTGCCAAAGTGATCGAAAAGCATGCTGCCCAACTCTGTGTATTGGCTGAGGATTGCAACCAGCCGGACTATATCAAGCTCGTCAAAGGGCTTTGTGCTGACCATGGTGTTGGCCTCTTAACAGTTCCCAGTGCTAAAACTCTCGGCGAGTGGGTTGGTGTGAGTATTACCCATTTCTAGTTTTTGTATATACTGGCATTATATCTGAATTAATTAGTAGAAGCTTGTCTGATTACTCGAGGTGTAGCTATGAGATCCATAGATTTATACATGAGATGGGAACTTTATTGTAGATGCTGGGTGCAAATATTATGATTGGGCTTCCTTTGTAAGTTGGAAATTTAGATTTTATTTCTTATTCCTTGTTTGCCTTATCATTTGAGAATGTATAAGTTTGCTGGAAGACAAATAGCGGACATCCTTTCTGCAGTTTATTATGATTTTTTGTACTATACTACAAGTAGGAAAATTATGATGTCTGAGAAATGGGTATGAGATTGTTTACGTTCGATGATGCTTAGATATGTTGGAATTGGCTTTTTTGAGTGTCTTGATTTCATTTGTCATGTTGATTGATTAAAGGCTCTAGTACATGTGCTAACTTTTGCATCAGCCTAAATGAAACGAATTGTTTGGAAGAGTTTGAATCGGTGTCTATTACTTGAGATGGCTATACTGTGTCAGCTATCTAATTTCTTTGATAAAATCAAGCATTTCTGCTTAATTATGAATTCTTTAATGGTTCTTGTGATGTTTGTATGTTGAACTACAGATTGCTTCTTTTTTTTTTCCCGTTAATTCTTGACTTGAAATCTTCATTTTCTGGATCTAGTTTGTGAAATTTATTTCAACACCATTTGATGACATTTCTTGGGTCATTACCGCAGCTGTGCAAGATTGATACTGAAGGCAAGGCTAGGAAGGTAGTGGGTTGTTCATGTGCCGTAGTTCAGGTGTGATTCTATTCATCATAGTTCATGTTTGAACTGGCCCTTCTTTTGATTAAACTAATGTTTATAGTATCTTTCTTTTTGTGCTAAGAGGTTAATCTTACTTTTCCATGATTGTGTTGCAGGATTATGGCGAGGAGAGTGAAGGTCTCAATGTTGTCCAGCAACATGTTAAGTCTCACTGAGTAGCAGGGGATACGTTTATTGGGCTGAATTGAAAATTTATACAAGTAGAGACCTTTTGTTGTTTTCATGTACCCTCATCTTTTGGGGGTATTGAGTGTTTGCTAGCTTCAGTTAATTGCAACTGGATTGTTCCTTGCTATTGTGGTTGAACCAATTTTCTTGATATATGACATGCTGCATTAGCACGATTTTGGGTTTGAAAGTAAATCCGTGGTTGATTGTTTAGATGATATTGAATGGTGAGAGTGTTATGATTGAGATGGCAGTTAGATTTTCTTTTTTATCTTGATTTGTTAAATTATTTATAGCAACGCATGATAATTCAGAATAATTTTTGAGAGATGGAGTAGGAAGGGAAAGGGAACTAATAAAAAGACGTAGCTGGAGATTTTTAACTTTCGAGTGTACTCCCCCTTTGGCAAATAACTTGGCAAAATTTAGTTAATTATTGAAAACAATAAAATTTCTGTAGTTTTTTATTTTTTATTTTTAAATTTTCCTAAAGCATGGTTATAATCATTCATGACCATCGGATACAACACATTTATTTCATTAATCGAACGGTTATAAACATGGGGGCTGAACAACCTTGAATTCTATTAGAGATTGGCTTGTTTCAAATTAGAATTTATTATTAATAACTCAAATTTAGTTTGTTTAACAAATAATATTCCAATATTAATACCTTATATTTTTTTTTTGTCAAACTTTAATTTAGTTTGCGTAGAGATAAGTTTTTATAGAATTGAATTTGGATTTTTTTTGTCAAACTTAAATTTAGTTTGTGTGAGATAGGCTTTTATAGAATTGAATTTGGACAGTTACCACAATAATTTAGGAAGATGATTGGATTCATAGTCAAAATCATGATAATTTTGACATTTATGGATTCTATGTAAATCTCATGTACACATATTTTATAATCAATATGAAATTTTGAAAGCTAACTCTTACTCTAGATTTTACTTTTTTATGAGAGATAAAACACTTAGATTTAAGGATAGAACTAGATTGTTGACAATACTATGATAATTTTAATCATATACTCCAATCGAAATGGATCTCAAAAGACTCATTACTGTATAAATTTTAATTTAAAAATATAAATTTACAAAATAATTTTAATTCAATAAAAATATTTTATGAGTTAGTTTTCAAATCTATACATTAAAGAATTCTCGAATTATAACACGGTAAATATTTACTAATTTAAATTTAATTTTTTAAAAAATAAAAATTAAATTTAAATTCATTTAAAAAATAAATTTACAATTTTTTTAAAAGAATAAAAAAACTTTATTAATTCAAAGAGAATATAGAAACAATGTAAGGAGTAGAGACATCAACCCAAACTCACTTTGCTTTCTCATAATTAGATAAAAGCAGTTTACAATCTTGAACCAAAAGGTCAAAAAACGATAAATTATCCAATAAAATACAATTAATTGATATCACAAATGCTTGAGCATCCAATTTGAAAATGACTCGATCTCATCCACACTCTTTAATTCAGCTCAATACTTTCCGAAATACCATAACTTCAGCACACTTTGCATCCATCTGGCTATAAAAAGAGTATGCTCTAGCAGCCACAAAACTCCCATCATCATTCCTGATTACACAACCGAAACCTATCGAATCTCGTTGCAAGTTTAAAGAGGCGTAAATGTTCGCCTTGATCCAACCATTAAACTTATCAAAATGTCGAAAATAATTTATTTCATTTATAATGGCATATAAAAATCACATATTTGGATCAACCATCGTTATTTTTCACTTCTTCTAGTAATCATTCTGCTTACTAAAATAGTGCATTAACAGTAAGCTAATAAAAAAATTATCTCAAGAAGTATAATAGGCTTACAATTTGTGATCGATGAAAAAAAAAAACAAAGAAACGTTCCTTTGAGAAATAATGAGCATTACTTTTTTTCCTTTATGTCTGCATGGTCACATTAGTATATGCAAAATCGATAAAACCATGCAATAAAAAAAATATATTGTTCATTAAATTAATGATAAAATTTTGTGTTAATAAATTAAAGTCCATTCGATAGTCTAATTTGTAAAGACGCTCTTTATAGCCCTGGAAAGTCTCGTCTACTTTTATTCCTTGAACTATAGAATTGGAGTTTAATCACAATCATTCTAAATTATGAGACGAGAATCTTGTTACACGACCTAAAATTTTATAGGAATTTAATTAATTTTTCTCTCTAATTTTTATTTAAACCGAAAAAACTCAATTATTCTAGAAAATAATTCATTTGAAAAAAAAAAAACCATGCATATAAAATAGCTGAAATTACCACAATTTCAACTTGTGAACTAGATTTGTTCAAAATACCCTACTTCCTCTAGAAAATATATTTATTGAGAAATTCACTTTTAAGAAATTTATTTATTGAAAAATATGACATAAAATGTCTTCAGTATCAAGAAGTAAGATTATTTATAAGTTGTAAAAGATAATAATATCTATAATATGATTTAAATCATAACAAATTAAAGGAAAAATTGGTAAAATTCATGAGAAGTGCAATTTATCAAGTTCCAGCTAAATAAGTTAATAAGTTAGCTTCCTTATACGAGAAGTGGAATATTTTACCTCCAAAAAAGTTAACTTGAAAAATGCACCAAACGATTTTTGCACCAAAACAAGATCATATAAGAACTTGATATCCAGATGCTAATAACATGGTGAGATGTTCAAATGAGTTCAAGAAACTATAAACAAGGAAAAAAGGAATGGGCACAAACCCCAGATCCAATCCCATCCATTGACAAACAAGGCAGCACCTGAATTTAACTTAGTCCTCTAATAAAAACTGTCCATTTATAACTTGTAATGCAAATAATATGACTAATTCATTTAGTGATTCTCAATTTTACTGATTACATTTCTTCTGCAAATCTTACCAGTCGTCTTATGTAGCTCAAGTACTCAAAATCCATATGTGGTTAGGCCGATGTACTCCCAAATTTTAAATGACAAAAATTTAAGCTTGGCTCTTCTCTAAGACCCCATATGAGAGACGTCCCTATTTTCATCTGCAATTTGCACATCTTCTTTACATGATTCTCTTCAAAAGTAATAAGGCAAAAGATTACCCTTGCATGGCAATGAAGCTAAGCCAGCTCCTCTTGGCATGTGATTCCACTTGTTTTGCTTTACAATCTGCTCCTAAACCCATATTAAACACCTGATTTAAACATTGACAAAAAATACAATAAATAATTAAAGAATACTAGTTGGAATATACTACGAGAGACTCTCCCTTAAACAAAAAATTAAGTTGATGCATTTATGTCAAAAGTTTCTCAAAGCAGTTAACCCACAGACAATTAGATCAATATCTGGTGCAAAATTAGTTGATGAATGGGATAACTCTGGAAGCAGTTGTTCATCAATTTTATTGCTGTTAATAGAACTGTGAACAAAATGTACAAGTAATTCATTTTAATTTCAAATGAAGATTATATAGAATGAAGAAATAAACATCAGATTTAGAAGATTGTTGGCTTAGAATCTGAATATTTTACATTTGGAGAGAGAGCATGGAAAGAAAAAAAGAAGAGAGAGATTTACAGGGAAAAAGGATGCCAATTCATTTGATCGGATTTGTACTTAGTACAATGAATTCTACAAGTAATTCTATAAGTAAATAATTAATAGTTAGAAAATGAATACCTCATTTGTTTTTAAACATGACAAGGGTCAAAAGATAAGTGAATTTTATAAAATTTTATATTCTGCACATGAAAAGTGTAGAATTATAAATGAATTCCATAAAGTTTATGGAATTCATTTGATCAAACCACCATGTTAAAGACTAAGATATTCCATTAAAGTTCTGCAAAATTATATTTGCATGCTATAAAACTGCAAATGTTCATTGTAAGAGAAGTTTGCATGGATTATAGGCATGAAAAGAGATTTTGGCCAAGGTTATCATTTGTTGCTCTTGTTAGTTGGCTTTAATGGTAAATTGATAAACTACATAGAGACCTAGTCTCTACGCTAATTAGAAACAAATTGGCACTTCACTTGACAAGAAATTCCAGTTGACAACGTGAAAATTACAGTTCATCCTCTACTAATCCAAAAAGGTGGAATTTTGAAAGATCATTTGATTTCTATAATTCTGCTACAAAATTTGTTAGAAGCAAGTTAATTTCTCAAAAAGAAAATTAAAGAAATTGAGCTGCAAACAAAACCTCTTTAAATTTACCCATTCTGTGAAGACTGAAGAGCATAATGTTTCCCTGATACCTAAATAACAAATGAGTCTTGTACCTTCAAGTGTGAATCCACAAAGGTTCCAAAGAGAAATGCTTCTCATTTCGAGTATGGGCTCCTAGAGTACCAGAAGGAGGTGCATGAACAGTTATAGGGAGAACCCACTCACTCTTGTCTCTACCCTCTACCAGAAGAGGATGCTCGTACCTGAATATGGAAGATCAAAGACTTTAATGCAAAAGACTGTTGAAATATTCAACTGCTGCTGAGAAGCATGTAGCCATGTAACATTGAGTGTAACTACCAAGTCAATTACAAAATTTTCCAGTATTACTACCCAAAAAGAAAAAGTGTTATCACATTTACAACTATATCAATGCATGTTTGCATGAGGATGTGTAATTGCTGTCATCGCTGACAACACTTGGAATACATGCAAAGTCTGCTGAATGGAAATTATGAATGAAATGATGTCAATATGAAAGAGAGGGTGGAAACCTACAAAGTACCAACTAGGTAGATGGTTGGCTAACTCAGTTAAGTAACAAGCAGTGGGGTGCTGAAGATGGGAGATGGCAAGTCAACTGAAAAACCTGAATGATGCAAAAGACAGATTGCAAGGCTACCAGATAACCAAGGAGGCAAATAGCAGCTCACAAAAGTATTCCTCAAGGATGGAAAGCTCTTGCAAAATGATTACTAATTGCCCATATTTTCCGAGACTCCCTTAGCAATGCTAAATTCTCCTAAGAAAGGTACTGTTCCCGTAGTTGACGTTTCAGGAACTCTTCCTGACTTGTGTTTAAACAGGTATTCTGTGGTAGATTCAACGTGTCATCTCAACTTAGCAACCAAGTGTAGGTCAAAAATAGGATCGGCCACAAGATATTTTTGTTTCTAAACAAAATAAGTTGTAGAACCGCAAAGCAAATACAATCCTACAATCTTCTGCCAGCAGCAGCAGCACAGAATATGAAAATAATTTCCAATGACTGCAAAATTTATGTCTAAAGCTCAAAAGAACCTTTGCAACAAAATTTACAAAGAACAGCAAGTTTAAAAGTGGAAATACCTTGTCCAGTCCACATTCTTTGGAGTGGTAAAGAATTCAAATCTTAGAACCCATTGCACAGAGACATGTGGAGTAGAAAAGGACATGGGCCCATCCATGGGCACAGAAAAAAGAAAGCCGGTCTGTACTAAATCTGCAACAACCTCATGATGATCACTCTGAACCTACAAGGAAAATGTGGCGTACATTCTATGAAATGAAATAGTATTGATAGGAATTAGGAAGATAAAGAATTCTAAGTTTACAACCTAAATACCAGAACTTCATGACACAACATTAGTCAGCAGAAAAGGAGAGGGAAACACTTTTTTCTTTCTGTTGATGAGGTTGGTTGGGTGGAAGAGCTGACAGCAAGCCTTTTTCTTGTCTCAAGTTCATTTATCAGATCAGTTATTACAAAAACATATGTTTGACATACTATCTTTTTATTTATTGGCAAAATGAAAAGATTTTATTAACAAATATATGAATAAGAATGCTTGACAAACAAAAATTCCAAATACACAGCAGTTTGGTTTTCTTCTTATAAAACCAATCACAGAAGAAAATAGATTTTTTTGAACATCTTTAAAAGTTCTACATGATGCAACACTACTCCAAAATAGAACACAAAAAGATAACAGCACACGGTTTCATTCAAGCCACGATATATACTGCCAAACAAGAAATTTAGCTCTCTCCTACTTCAGTCATTAGCTATTATAAAGCACAATTAATTAGATCGAAAAATGCAATAGTCATTCTAATTGCTGGAACTGATCACTGCCACTCAAGCATAGGATACCCCCAAACAAGATATTTAGTTCTCTGCTACTTTGGTCTTTAGATATTATGAAAGCACATTTGATTAGACGGTGAAGATAATGATCATTCCCGTTGCCAAAGATGTGTCACTCAAGGATAGGCCATTCCCTCTAACCACATGGACTATTTTAAACAGTCTGAAATGAACTTGAATAAAAGTTTAACAATTAACACTTGACAGAAAGCTGCATAAATACATCTAGAGTTATATGACCAGCATCATATAGGAATGACTTGGACATATTTACTATATTGATTGCAATAACCAAACAACATATGTTACGACTACTTTTATACACTGTCAGCTTCTTTGGATTTCAAGGTATTGGACTAGGAAACAATAAGCTGGCGTCTGAATTGGAAGGAGATCAAATTGACTTTATAAAACTTTCTTCTTATGAATTAAAACTTCCCATAATTTCTAATAAACATGTTGACATGTAAACACATTTAATGTAATATGAATGCATATGCAATACAATATACTAGCAGTGAAATAGATGTCGATGATAAAAAATGTAGTCATATTAGAATCGTGAAAATTTATTTTTTAAAAATAGAACTTGTTTGGTACACTACATGATACATCTATATATCAATCAATTTGAGCCCCATTGCACATGCCCATGCATCATACCTTTGTGATTGTTGGGGAATTCTTGCGAGAAGGATGAACAAAACGCCTACTTACGGTCTCTGAAGTTTCCAAAGTTATTGAGACCTACAAGATACCATCCTTCCAGTAAAATTCAATACTAAATGATTCAGTGAAAGAAGACTAGCTTAAGAAACTAAATTAATTTAATTTTTTAATTACGATATTTGATCTTTCATTCTTTATAATAGGAACTTAGGAAGTTTAGATTTCTAGTATTTAAGACTTCTATTCTTTATATACTTATATTAGGTTTAGTATTTTCATAATTAGTATCAGTTTAGGGTTTTTCTATTTGGATTCCAGTATTATTAGACTATAAATACCAATGTAATCTAGGCATTTTGGTAGAGAGCTTATTACCATTATTATTAACAATTAATAAAATTTGAGTTTATTTCTTGTTCCTTTTGAATGTTCTATTGGTTCTACATCAATTTGATGCTAGAGCATATTCAACTGAGATGTTCTCTCTCTCTCTCAACTGCGTGGTCTTTTTGATCCACCAACTTAATTAGATGGCTATGTTTTGTTGATTTTTGGAGTCCAACAACATGATTTTAATGCTATAAGTTATTATGTTTTGCAATTTGAAATGACTCTCCAATTAAATGCAGTCACTTTGCAATTAAAAGACAACAGTAAAGCTTTCCTAATAGGATTCTATTGACCAATATAGAAGGTTCCTAATTAGGAGGATTCAGATCTTTGAGATCCTAATTAAACTTGATTATAGGGCTTGGATTTTATTCTTATTCTAAATATTCATAATTTAGGTTGATTATTTGTGTATAAATACTCAAACCTTATAAAGATCAATTCAATTAAATATTCCTCCCAAAATTCTTCATTATTTGGTATAAGGTTTCCTGGTACTGTTCACAGAGTTAGGATTTTTATAGGTCAAGTTTCTAGGAGATTCTATAGACAGAGTTAACGGACACCGCCCATATCAAGAGAATACCCATTGGATTTCCGGCCTTTTTTCGGTTATGCGCCTCCGTTCCGGCCACGCGCGTGATCTCACGCGCCATCACAATCTCAACGTCTTTTTCATGCGCCGGTATATAGGTCCTTCTCTAGTGTCCTTTTTCGACGGTGCTCCTTTCTGGCGACCTCCCCTTCACATTACACCTCTAACCAGCCCAGTCTCATACCTTTTCGCCTTTACTTTTCCAGTGAATAGTAATTCTTTACCTGTTTTGAGAAAAAAAAGAGTTTTTTTCTTCTCTTGGAAATGGCAGACAAGAAAGTGACTAACGTGGAAAATGTAAGGACCTCCGATAATGCTTTTGTTTCATCTATTAATTTTGCTCTATGAATTATTGATTCTGGCGTAAATAGACGTATGACGGGCTCCACTAAAGGCTTCCTTAATTATCTTCTGTGTCTAAAAATGATACTGTCATAACAGCCGATGGTTCTTTCACTCCTGTCTCTGGAACCGGTTCTATTGTTTGTACTCCAAATATCAAGCTATCTTCTGTTCTTTATATTTTTTGTTTCCCTATTAATCTTTTATCTGTTAGTGCTCTCACCAAAACACTTAACTGTAAAATTAAATTTTTTTCTGACCATTATGTTATTCAGGACCTTCAAAATGAGAAAAAGATTGACAATGATAGACTGCATGGCAGCTTATATATATTGAAAGGGAATCTGAGTTTGAATTCACCTCGAGCTTTTTTTGAAAGAAATCAGGATGTCAACTAAGAAATCATACAATAGCATTGACGGTTAGGACACCCATCCTTCTTTGTTCTGGAGAAACTTTATTCTGATTTATTTTCCAAAACTCAATGTGACTTTTTAGTTTGTGATACTTGTGAGTATGCTAAGCATACAAGAACCTCTTATCCCTCCAGTAACAATAGGAGTATAATCTCTTTTGTGACTATCTATTCTGACGTTTGAAGACCTACTCAAATGGTCTCACTATCTGGTAATCGTTGGTTTATTATTTTTATTGATTGTTGCACTTGCATGACTTGGGTTTATCTGATAAAGGCAAAGAGTGATGTGGTTTTTTACTTTTAATCTTTTTCACAAGATAATTTGTACTCAATTTGATACTAAGATAAAAGTTTTGAGAACTGATAATGGTACAGAGTACATGGATGGCCATGCTTTTGCTTATCTAGAGTCTAATGGAATACTGCATCAAACTAGTTGTCTTTACACTAGTGTCCAAAATGGTATTGCTAAAAGAAAAAATAGACACCTGTTGGAAATAGCCCAATCTCTCCTTTTCACTATGAACCTTCTAAAAACCTATTGGGGAGATGCAGTCTTAGTTTCAGCTTATCTCATTAATAGAATGTCCTTCAAAACTCTTGTTTTTAAAAGCCCTTTAGAGGTGCTACAAAGGAAAAATACTTATACTATTCCACTAAAGGTGTTGGAATGCACGTGTTTTATTCATACTAAGACAGGTGAGAAGCGCGAACCAAGGGCTCTTAAATGTATGTTTGATGGGTAGTCTCCCACACAGAAGAGTCACAAGGGTTATCATCCTCCATCTATAAAATACTTTATCAATACGAATATTACATTAGAGAGAGACCAAATTTTACTTCAGCACTATTTCATCGGTCATCATCTCTTATACGAATATTACATTAGAGAGAGACCAAATTTTACTTCAGCACTATTTCATCGGTCATCATCTCTTTAGAGGGAGTATGAATATTACATTAGAGAGAGACTAAACTTTACTTTAGTACTATCTCATCACCTCTTCAGGGGGAGCGCAACGAGAGAGAAGAGATGATTCCTAGTCCTATAAGTCTAGAGTATTTAACATTAGAGGAGACTACTATATAGGGGATACTATACAAGGAGAGACTATTAGTGATTAGGAAAAGATAATTGAATGTTTGGATAAACCAGATTCAAAGAGATACTTAAGAATAGACACAATAGAAGCAAAAAAAGTTATTGTGCAGACTGCAGCCTACTCAGTGTTATGAATCTTCCTCTCTTCTCCATTTGGTGAGTCATCCTAAACCTTTGAGCCCATTGATGATCTGAATAAACCAACTGCTCAAAGAAAAGGAGTTAGGTCTTATACAAAGCACTTTATTTCTAACTTTCTCTTTTATGATTCTTTATCCCCGTCTTATAGAGCATTTGCCTTATCTAATTCCTCTGTGTCTATTCCACAGAATTAGAAGGAAGCTCTCAAATATTCTAATTGGAAGAGAGCAATGATTGAAAAAATGAAAGTCTTGGCTAAAGATGAGACCTGGGAGTGGGGAGTTGATGTCTCTTTCACTTGAAAAAAAACCAGTTGACTGCAAATGGGTGTTCACTATAAAACACAAAGCAAATGAATTAATTGAAAGATTCAAAGCCAAACTAGTTGCTAAAGTATACACTCAAACCTATGGTGCTAAAGGATATACTCAAACCTATGGAGTGAATTCCCAGGAGACATTTGTCCATGTTATCAAAATAAACTCAATCAGAGTATTGTTATCTTGCGTTGCCAATCTTGACTGGGACTTACAACAATTTGTAATTAATGTGAAAAATGAATTTCTCCACAGAGACTTAGCAGAGGAACAGAGTATTGTTATCTTGCGTTGCCAATCTTGACTGGGACTTACAACAATTTGTAATTAATGTGAAAAATGAATTTCTCCATGGAGACTTAGCGGAGGAACTGTATATGAAAATCCCTCCTGGACTTGCCAATGAAAAAATATAAAGAAAGGTGTGTCAATCAGAGTATTGCTATCTTGCGCTGTCAATCTTGACTGGGACTTACAACAATTTGTAATTGATGTGAAAAATGCATTTCTCCACGGAGACTTAGCGGAGGAACTATATATGGAAATTTGCCGATGAAAAAAATATAAAGAAAAGTTTGCAGGCCAAAAAGGACTTTATATGTGTTAAAATAGTCACCGAGAGCTTGGTTTGATCGATTCAACAAGCTATGATTTCCTTTGACTATCAATGGAGCAATGCTGACCATACCCTATTTATCATATATCACAAAGGTAAAATTACTCTTCTCATAGTCTATGTTGATGACATACTAATGACAAGGGATGACACTAAAGAGATGACTCGCTTGAAAAAGCTTTTGACTCAGGAGTTTTGAAATTAAAGATTGAGGAAAACTTTGATATTTCCTAAAAATCGAGATTGCCAAATCAAAGAAGACAACAAAGCTGCCATCAGTATAGCTTACAATCCGGTTCAACATGACCGAACAAAGCACATAGGCATTGATCAACACTTTATTAAAAAGAAATTAATAAATGATGTTTTGAGATTAGTTCATGTGACTTCCGATGAACTGCTAGCTAATGAGTTTACCAAAGGGTTCAGCAAGAAGACCTATCACACCTTAGTTTGCAAGTTGAGCATGCATGGTATGTATGCACCAACTTGCAAGTTGGGCATATACGATAACTATGCAACAATTTTAGGGGGAGCGTTGACCAACATAGAAGGTTTCTAAGGATTCAGATATTTGGAATCCTAATTAGACTTGATTATAGGGATTTTATTCTTATTGTAAATGTTTCTAATTTAGGTTGATTCTTTGTTTATAAATATTCAAACCTTGTAAAGATCAATTCAATTGGAATAAAATAACAAATTCCTCCCAAAATTCTTAAGATTCACTACATCTAAGACTACCCTGGAGCCATCTTAACGTGAAACTTAAGTTGTGCAGCCGTTTTCTAACAAGGAAAATAAACAGAAAAGGAAGAATTTTGTAGAAATGGGAGATGCAAGGACAGATTCAACTAATACTGAATTCTCTCCCGTACCACCAGAATTTGCAAGCAACAGCAGCAGATTTTCTTTCCCACTTTGCCTGAATATGCAAGCAGCAATTCTTTTTCCCACAATGCCCAAAAACAGGTGCTATATCTATTCTTTGTGCCTTCAAAGATTACAACTTTCCTTATCAACAAAATTTTATATGGGCTAAAGTTGAAAGATTAGAAGCTGAAACTGATTCTTACAAAGTACAATTAGATGAATTATATTATTTGACAGATTAATATGGTGGTGCTGAACATTGTCTTCTTAACCATCAAACAATATTTACGAGTTAGAAAAAGAGAATTTTGAAGCATGAAGGAAAGAAAACCATTCAACAAGCATATAGGAATTTCTTTTTTTATTTTTAAGCCACAAATGAGTTCTAACTATTTGGCTGATGATACTCTCTTAAATGTTTGATTTCAAGGAGGAAAAAAAAAAAGAAAAACTCAAGAAGTCAAATGCTTACTTTAGTTATCATAACTAATGCATAAATAAGTCAATCTAACGGATAGGTCAATGTAAATCAAGAACATCGTACACACTCATTTTGGCAGGGATAAGGTTATTTATTACTATCTATTAGTCATTTTCGTTTTAAAATTGATTAAAACTAATGACATCAAAGAACGATTGGTTTAATGCCTTTTATTATGTATTTATGCTTGTTATCTAGTTTAATATCTTAGTTTTACTTATATCTTATCTATTATTTTATGAACTTCGGAATTTTTTTTAAGAACCATTACCATTACATTATAGCTATTACAAGCTTGTTCTCATTACCCGCAATAACAAGCATGAATGCGACTGCTACCAGATTTAAATCCATACTATCAAGAGCTCTTGAAGATAAAATTACAACTCAAAAGGATGTAGGGCTTTCATAATGACGGGCACAGAGTGTAGCTTGAAAAATCTAACTTGCTAAGACTTCACATCTTGAAGTGCAAGATGATAAAATTGAGCTGGAAATTTCGGAGAACCTATTCTAGAGAATGAAACTGATAATAATGAGCAAGAAAAGCTTCAAGAAGCTATTATATGGAAATAAGAAAAACAACTCATGCAGAAGATGGTAAAAACTAAAAATTTATCCACTTCTCTTGTTCATGAGGTGAAGAGCCTCTCAACTTGTGACTACAAATGTTCTTGGAGATATAAGGAAAAGAATCAAGTCCTTTGTTTCATTCTTATTGCTAGCATCCAAGATAACTGATTTGTTTGTTCTCCAAATTCAGTTCTTGATTCTTGAACACTATAAAACTTAAGGTTGAGAAACTCCATCCTTGAAGAATGATATAGTCAAGGATAGTAGGTTTTAGGAATTATCTTGATTTATTTTTTAATTGTGAAATTAGATTTTTCAATATATTATGGTTTGGAAGTTTAGATTTCTATGTTTTAGGAACCTATTATAATTTAGTAATATTTTTAAAAAGTACTATTAGGTTTACTATTTTCCTAGTTTGTACTAATATAGTGTTTTCCTATTTTGAGATTTCCACTTATAGTAGTAGAATTAGTTACTTCACTATAAATATCTGTCTACGTATTTTGGTAGAAAGGTTGACAATTGAGAGTTTATTTCTTTTCTCCTTGCAGTTTCCATCGGTTCTACATCACTATAGCATTATTTGATCCCTTCAAATAGTACCAGATGCTGCTCCTGATAGAGAAAGTATTGATAGATGGTACAAATTTAGAGGGATTAAACTTGCTCTAGACATATATTTCCAGTTTCACAATTTATAAGCATACATCTGCCATTTTTTTTTCAACTGCCTATCGTTTGTAGTTACCTCAAGGCATCTCCTCGATCCTTCTTCATGAAAAAAAGTAAGAGTTCCACCAATCTGTCATTGGAATAATTTAGTGAAACAAGAGAGGGGAAAGAGATAACATGAACGTTAAATTCTGAGAAACAGACTGAAGAAATAACAAAAGAACTGCTGCTACCATGTCACTGAAATAATAAGTTGAGTCAGAATTCTTTGGGGAAAATCTCAGCAGAACTTGATTATCCATCCTGATGTTGTAAGACTTCCCTCGAAGAAAGCCTTCTGCTGCAGAAAATGTTTGCAACAAATAAGCTTACCAGCTTTGTAAATTAATAATAAACTTAAGTATTTATGATCCTCAAAAAGGGAAAAAAAATCCATTTGATAATTTACATGTTGCTGGTTCACTGACTCCTACACCACCTGGAGAGGATTCCGCAACAATATCATCTTCAGAATGAGGTTTAACAATCTTCTGCTGCTGGCTTGAAGATACAATGGATGCTGACTTGTCAGGTGATGAAATATCTGTTTTAAAGACAATCTATGGTTCAGAAAGCTGTTTCTTCAACAAAACAGATCCAGTAGTCAAATTGTCAATCCAATCATGGACTTTCAATAGTAATAGGACCTTCCAACACGGATCACTTCTCACCTTGGCTATTAATGAACCCAGTTCTATTTCTATTACTAACTCAAGGATTTTTACTTGCAGAAAGTAGTTTTTATTTATATGTGTGTGAGCATACTTCCAGCTTTTTCTCATTGAAAAATAGAAAATCATTCATTTCCCTCTCTGTTCTCTTAATGCTTTTTTACTGCTTAATTTAGATTGTATTTACCTTGGGATTAATGAAATAAATGTAAAGGGCTTAATGCTCAATTTCCCCTCTGTACTTATTGGGATGTCCTCTTTAGCTCATTTCCAGCCTTTTAGCCCAAATTAGTCTATATACTTCAATTTAAACTCAATTTAGCCCAAAAACAATAAAACCAAGAAATTGAGCTTCTTGATTTTTAGGCTAAATCAATAAATTTAGCCAGAAACTTTTACTTTAGGGCTAAATCAAGCTCAAATTTAAACTTTTCAGCTAATATGAACAAAGGTTAAAATTGGGACCAAATTAGACATCTCGAATAAATACAAGGATGAAATAGAACATTTAGCCAAAAGTAAAATATTGTAGACATAATATTTAAAGGCATAAAAATTGGAGGAAATAATTGTTCATTCAAATATGGCAGCAGTGATCATAGAAAGATACTGATGGTCGGTGGTGATGACAATGACAGCAGCAGAATTACTCATTTAAATATGAGCATGAATAGTGATAATAAGGTTAATGATGGGCAGAAATGACAATGCTAGTGGTTTTCAGGCTGTTGGCATTTGCAGAATGCAGTTTCATTAGTAGTGGCAGTGAGTGAGTTGGGGGCAGGGCCCTGCATGCAGTGTTGTGTTTGTAGCAGCGTTGGTAATAGCATGGGAAGTAAAAAAAGCTTTACAAAAGAATATGATAAGAAAAATAAATCTCGGTTCCTCATATATTGCATAAACTTTGAAAAAAAAAAAGAAGGAAAATTCATTTCAGTAATTCAGTTTTCTAAAGAACTTGAAAATTATTAGATTTCAATAGAAAACTTCATTTTTCTGTTTGTGTGGAAGCATTGTCTTGAACACAAACCCTTTTCAACAACAAAAAAAAAACCTAGGGTTATATGATAAGGGATTTTGTTCAGACAGTAGTGGTCATAGGATACATCAACAATTTCTTGTATGGTCATTGGACAAATAATCACAAACTAATCTGTATGTTATGTGCTCTCATAACAGGGAGAAGTATATCTTTTTCATGCATTGTTCATTCACATGGAGTATACAGATTAGGCTTTTCAGCAAATTTAATGAACAATGGGCTTACCATAAAGCATGGAGGGCTCATTAGTGACTAACTAATGGGCTTGGTTGGTGTGAAAAATGACTCGTCATTTGGAAGGGCATAAAATTTGCAACAGATAAGCGTTTAGCAAGAATGTAATGCTAATATTTTGCACATTATTACTTTGCTTTGCAGCTTATATGAGATAGAAGTGTTTTCTCTGACATCAATTCATGGTGTTCTGGTTTAAGCATATTTAGAGGGGTTGTATTGGTTGATTCATCAAGATTTGAGAGTTCTTCTACACTAATATCTTCTTTCTATTCTATTTTTGTTAGAAAGGAACTTGTACCACCATTTGTAGCCACATTTTCCATCTATCTTAACACACTACAATTTTTAACCTTAAAAAAATAATAAGTAAATAAATAAAAGTTACAGTAGATATAGTCACTGACTCCACCAACACACCTGCACCAGAAGCATATAAGACCTCAGCCACAGATAGCCGAGGAGGTGCCAGAGTTGATAAACTTGTACGTCCTCCTTCAATATGTGAAGCATTTGAAGACCTAGCTGTAAATGAATGCAAGGACAAAGAACTTCCAAAGGTCTTGTGTATGCTTTCTTTAGCAGGATTGTAGGAAGAAACAGATGAGATTTCATCTCTGGAACTGTCATAACCTTCCTCGAGTCCATTGTCGTCGTTTGCTCTAGCCTGTATCAGAAGACCAATTGAATAACTCAAACTGTATAATTCAAATAGCCAGCAGAAGGCATTGCATAAAATAATGTTAAAAACGACCCTGAGATGATCACTCCCACACATGCATACAGGCTTTAGACATTTTAAGTATATATACATTCAGAATAGATTACATGATAAACCACCTACCCATTCAGAATCACCATCCATTGGTTTCCAGTATAAATCCAGTAGGAGGGTTGTAGCAGGAACAATCCCTGCCAACATTGAGAAATCAATAGTACTGACATTAATCTTTAAAGAGATATAAACAGATATTAGATCTGATCTCTCTTAACACAAATGCTTCGTTACATTCTATATGCTTGATATTAGACCTGTCCAAGGGCCAATTTCAATATGGTGCCTAGGTAGAAGTAGAACTGCCAGTTCAGCTGGGTCCACAATTCAAACTGGTTCCGTCTAAATAGTTCCAGTTCGAAATGGTTTCAATTCCAAATGGTCAGCAATGTTTTGGAAATTTTAAAATTACAATAGTATAATACACTATAAATTATAAGATATAGCTTTGCAGACATCATTAATTTAATTCATAATCTAAAAAAATTTAAACAAAACCAGATATTTATTAAGAAAAAAAAAAGAAAAAAATTCAAATCAGGCTGGTTCAGGTTCAGGTTCAAGAAAGGGAGAACAAGAACCAGCCCCCTAATACCCCCGTTCTGGCAAGTTCATGAACCAGAACCATTAACTCGGTTTGATCCCGGGTTTGACCTGGGTCAATCCTAGTCTGGCTCATAGTTCAAACCAGCCCTCGCCAGGTCCATCTGATATATCAGTAAAGCATAATTAGGATACATCATGAGATTCAACTCATCATCATGTGTAGGGAGCATAAAACTAACAAGAAATTGACAAAATATATGCATCGTGCAAATGGATATAATTGAACTAAAGGTCAGAAAGGGTCAAAACTATGCCACAGTGATGGCCAAAGAATTGTCAGAAAGGAAAGAACTTCAAGTGAAAAGAAAGAAAACAGAACTTGAGAAACAAGATGACACGATATATCCTTCACTAAACATTGATTGTTATTTAATGTTTCAGTGATTGGGGAAAAAAAAAGTAGATATAGCGGTATTTGTAGACCACATGCAACAAAAAGAGTTAAAGCCATATTTTCTACTCAAGCACCAGAACAGCTAACATGCCTAAATTTTAGATTTCAATGCCAAAATTTCTGCAGGCATTGGAGAGTGAATCATGATACTAAATACAATTGATCCATCTGATCAGCTGGTGGAATCAACTTGGAACTGCTGGATGTTCTCAGGAAGGTTTTCTACAGTAGCATAGAGTCTAAATCTCCAATAAGAGTAGACTCTTCAAGTATCTGGCAATGCAATGTGGTGATACCATGCCAACGGACTTTTTGTTCTAAAATTTTGCATAAGTTGCTAGTCAGTGGAGTTAAGATCAGTGATTAAAAGAAAATGGTCCCTCAGAAACCAAAAGATACAATGATAGCAATTCTCTCTCTCTCCCCACAAGTCCTTGGGATTTGATAGATAGTGTCAAATTCAAAGCCTTAATTTTCACCAACTACCAGATTACCAAGACCACTTTAATGCCCAGCATCATCACATAGCAATTCAACCAATCCACATTTAATACTTGCATATTTACCACAATAGTAAATTCAACACACAAATTCACGGTTTAAAGCAAATAAGACTCAAAAACTACTCACCATCAATCTGATCTTCCATTAGAAGGCCATTGCTCTGCTGAGTCACCCATATTTGCAATGGAACACGAGCTTCCTACCAGAAA
Organism: Manihot esculenta; assembly: GCF_001659605.2. Classification (NCBI taxonomy): domain Eukaryota; kingdom Viridiplantae; phylum Streptophyta; class Magnoliopsida; order Malpighiales; family Euphorbiaceae; genus Manihot; species Manihot esculenta. Next base: position 9,099,579 of record NC_035171.2, read on the forward strand.
TAAACCTCCATATCAAAACATATAGTAAAAATATTGCAAGGAAGCGACTTGTAAAAAGAGCATGAATGTTATCAGAAAATTCTACAAGTATGCATAACGGTTAATGAGAACACAGGTGTTGCCAATGAATAGCAACAACCTCAAATATTTTGACTCTTCATTTTACCATGTTGTACTTGAGTCGACATGATACTTCATGGGATACAACATAGAATATGTCTTCGACACACATTCGTGCACTCGAACACTTGAGTGATATATTCATACATAGTTAATAGAGCATTCTTTTCTCTCAAGGTAAAGAGCATGTATTCAGATAAAATTAGTTACTTAGTTGTATTTTGGATAATATATTTGGTTCTAATTAATCATCTTTTAGACTATAATTATTACTATATAACTTTCTATTTTTTTCTTCTAGTTCATTTTATATACATAACATATCTAAGCACCCGTGTCTAAACTTAGATCCATCTCCCTATATTTTCTATTTAGAAAGTTAGCAAGTAAGACATAGGATATACACCCATTTTGGACATCCATATCTGAGTCCAAGTAACATAGGCAACAACATAAAAAATTGCACATATATATCTGACATAAAGAAGCCCAAAATTGCTCTTACTATTCAGTCAAAATCTAGCCACTGTATCAACAATGTTACTTGATAATAAAGGCATATATGATATAACGCCATCAATAAAGCAGTTGGTGAGGCATTGAGAATGAGCAAACTACTAGAGATCCATGATAGATGGTTATGCCACCAACAAGAAACAGGTTCCAATGCAATAGTGTGATTCTTTTAAGATATTCATATAAGACAACAAAAGAGACTAACAGATGGTCCTAGTGAAGGCAAAAGATGCAGTTCAACAGGAAAATTTCCATGCATAAAGCCAAATCTCAACATTTTTTTAAAGAATTCTCGCTTTCACTCTTTCAAAGAGGAAAAAAGGAAATATTTCTTTTTTCCTTTTTTCTTTTTATAATTATACCTCTTACTATATTTTATAAAGTTTGAAGGGCTGCAACAGGGGGGCTGTCAGGACAAGGAAAGATCTCCTCTGCTCTTTCTGATAGTTTAGGATTCTCAAACTTTGATGTAAAAAATATTACAGCTTGAGACTTTTACGCTATAGGCTTCCTTGCAGAGCGCGTTACTTTTACTCATCCAGGAAAAGTAGGGGAAGGGGAAAGCCCAATCTTAGATAGTATGGCAAAGTTGCAAATATTTCCAGATTTTTGAAGCTAGAAACCATGATAAGATTATACGCATACAGTGAATGTATTATATGACAAAATATTACATGTAAGCTAATTAACAATTCACTGTAGCATAAGTATCATGTGAATTATCCAAGTATCTGGCATTGCACTTGCTACCAATTTAACTAGTTGCATTTTCTTGGGCAACAGATAAAGAATTCTATTTAAACAATGCTAATAGGGTCGAGCACTCATAGGTTTAACCAAAAAACTGAACCAATATAATTCAATTTTTCAGTTTGGTTATTTGATAAAGTGGATCAGTTAGTTCCAGTTAGTATTTATTTATTCAAAAAAAAAATTGGTTTTTCAGTTCAGTTAGATTATTAGGGTCAAAAACCAAAATAACCAAACCGAACCAATTTGAACCTCATGCTACACAATTTTACCCTTCCTTCCAAATCCTACCTATTTAAACATCTTTCTTCTGCTCTTAGAACTCTCAGCTAACCACAAGCCCTACTTTTTCTTCTTCTTCTTTAACAGTTGCTCTCCAAATGACAGTCCATCCCAATCCCAAGCCACCCTTCCTCTTCTCCTTCTTCAGCCGACTAACGAGTCACATCACACATTGCTGATCAAGTCCTCTGCCCCACACAGCAATTATGCACACAACCAGTCCACCTAGTTTCCAAGACATCTGGCCCTCTGTGCCATCACATTTATTACCCGGTTTCCACATTTCATCGTCTAGTATCAAGTTCCTATACCCTTTGTGCCATCACTCAAGCAATTGACCTGATGCATACTCAAGTCATAAATTTGTGATGTAGATTTGTTAACTGAAATAGTTTTAATTTGGATGGGTGTGTCATGTTAATATATTGAGTTTTAATTTGGGTTTTTTGTGTTAATCACCTTTTTTTTTCATGAATCGAGTTTTAACTTGGATGAACTTGTTCTGTTGAAATTTGTTAATGAATTGCAGGGGAAGAAGTTTGGGATGTGGATTTGGGAAGGAGGGTTTGGTATCATGGATTGAGTGTTTTCAAACCAATTGACTGGACTAATCATTTTTTTTTAGTTTAGTTTGATTTGATTTTAGTACTATTTTGGTTCCACTCAGTTCACAAAAATAAGCTTTCTAGTGTTCGGTGCTTCAACTTGGTTAGCTTCAGAAATCGCAACTGAACCAATCAATTGCATACCCCTAAATGATAAAAAAAAATCAATTGAAAATGACTAATTAATGTCACCTGCCACCACCATGTCACCCATAACAAAGAGTATGGTCATGTGAAAGCTCACTAACCAAGAGAGACTAATGCATGAGACATTTACTAGCAGTAAATGGGATGTAACACAAATAATTTTGATGGTTTAACAGCAGAAATACAAATAATTATGATGGTTTAATAGCAGGAGATGGTGCAAAGAATGATCCTCTTTTCTTTTTTTTTTTTTTGGGGGGGGGGGGGGGTGGGGGGTGGGGAGGGTGGGGAGAGAGAAGGGAAAAGAAACAGATTCATTCGTGAACCATCAAAGTAAGATAATTAAGCAAACAGACCAGTTCAATGAGATCTTTTGATGACTCCATGTGAGAGTGGCCATTTTCCAATATCAACCGTCGTCCAGATAATGTACTCTTAACATAGTAAATATACCGAATGGTAGCACCACGATAAGATGGTGGTATAATGCTAGGCAAAACAGTTCGCACCACATCTGTAGATTGCATCAAATGATCTAATTAGTCAGTTGACTGTAATTAACCTGTCGGCATTAAATAACTTGGAAAAGGTAAAACATAATATATGATGCACCACTTAGATTAAACACCAAGGCATGAAACCAGAAACTAAAGACATAGTGTACGGTGCAAGGACTGAGGTATTTCCTTTACAACAATTATCATGGCATGTGTAAAAGCATGAAGCAGCTTGTTAGCTGCCTTTTACCCACACTGGTGTGCACAAAACAAAACTAGTGAATGTAGAAACAAATAAAACAATTTCAAGCAAGAAGAGCATAGTCACTTCATTCCAGGCAATATGGTACCAAAGCAAATTCACTAAGATGAACCAGGGGGCTTGAATAATTGAATGAAAAACTGTAAATACAATTACAAAGACAATCAACATAAAGAATCAATTTTTCTTTGCCAAAGCATATTTTTCAATACATAAATTATAAAGAAGCAAAAATAATGGACAACTAAATAACTACCATCACAATATAATGAATGTAAAATCCCACAAGCATGCAGATGTAGTTAATAATAACCAAATAATGCCAGAATCTGAGCTTACATGTTTTTGTGGCACCAGAAGACAGAATCTGATTAGAAACCATTGATGATGTTGAGCAGTCCAAGAAAACGTGTTCACCTGGAAATGTAATTATAGGGAAAAATAAAACCCTTACAGATTTCTTTTTCATTTTTCTTGTTTGCAAACAGAAATTCGAATAATGTCACAGGACTGAATGCTCAACAATCTGTTACATATAAGAGTCTAGTAGTAGTTAAGAAGGGAGTTATATTCTGTTTACATGGTTGTTACAGATCTATCAAGGAAGCAGGAATTGGCAGGAACAGCTAATTCCAGCTGTCTCCAGAAGAAACTGGCCTATAAAAGAAATGGAATAGCTCCAGGATTGTCCTTCTGAAATTCTAATCAATAAATATCTACTTTTCCTCTCTCTAATTTCTTTCTCTTAATTCTGTCTTCCCCTTCTTTTCTCTATTTCTTCTCTAATTTCTATTATTTATCAATAGTATTCTTCCCAAATACCAGGTTACTTCCTTCCTCCTCCCCCTTCCTCTTCTTCTTCTCCTTTCTTCCTTTCTTCTCCTTCCTTCCATCTCTCTTTCTTGTTTTCCCTTTCTTGGAATTCTTTTTCTTCCTACTTTCTTGATTTTTCCCGAAAATGTCCTCCCTTGAGTTATCATTTTGCTTCCTGAATATCAGATTACTCTCTCTTGATTTTCCTTTTTTTCTTGAAATTCTTGAATCATGGAAGTGCAATATTTGGCAAAGATTTTTCTTAATGAAGTTCAAGAAATTCTAGATAGAAGATTAAAAGAACAGGAGTGGTTGGAACAAAAAAGTAATTCAAAAAGTAGAAAGTTTAGATCAAAAAATGAAAAAATTTGAGCAATCAATTCAAGTGACAAAGGAAAAGATTGCAGTCTTGATCAATGAAAATCAAATTTTTGAAAAGCCTAGTGAAGAACAAGATGTCTCATGTGAAATTTCTGAAAAGAAAGACAAAGCCATTGAGCTGGAGCAGGAGCTTTTTGTTGACATGTCTAATGTAAGTGAGATCAATAAGGAGAAGAACGATAAAAAATGGTGATGATGGGCAACTAGAGTCTGAAATGAGGATACTATTAGTTGAATCTGAAGTGTTTGCATAAATCATTCCCAAAAATGAATTTTTTACTACTAAAATTTTTGGACATGTTCTTGGAAAAAATAAAGATAAATGTGTTATAAAAAGTGTGAGCATTTGTCATCCTGGAATTCTCATGGAAGATAAATGGAAAATAGCAAGAAGAGAAAGGAAGAAGATTATGACATCAAATTCTATTGTGATCTTGAAGGAACAAGCATGGGAAATTTGGAGAAGGAAAAGGAAGAAAGTGTAGCACCTTCAGCCAAGCTTTATCATTTCAACTGAGTTACAATTCTTACTAGCAAAAGAGGTTTTTTTAGGATGACAAAACCTTTGCAGTTTCAGTTTCAGATTTTGAGCATTCTTGGGGACAAGAATGCACTCATGGAGGGAGTAATGTTACATGTAGGAGTCTAGTAGTAGTTAAGAAGGGAGTTATATTTTATTTAGATGGTTGTTACAGATCTGTTAGGGAAGAAGGAATTGGCGGGAACAGTTAATTCCAGCTGTCTCTAGAAGAAACTGGCCTATAAAAGAAATGGAATAGCTCCAGGATTGTCATTCTGAAATTCTAAACAATAAAGATCTACTTTTTCCTCTCTCTAATTTCTTTCTCTTAATTATCTCTTCTTCTACTCCTCCCCTTCTTTTCTCTATTTCTTTTCTAATTTCTATTATTCTGTGATGGAGAATTTGGTTATGTGACACAATCCTTAATTACAACTGTCTTAGTACTACTTGATTGCATGGATAAGAGGCCAAAATGACTCCAAGAGGGTCACTCAAAAATCAGTATCAGATTTTCACTATGTCTAAAAGGAGAAAGATAAGGGAAGAACATTGGAAAAAATATTCCACTGCATTGGAAAAGAGGAAAATGAAGGAAAGAAAATGAGTGGAAAGGAGTACGCGAGATAACAAAAACTTCTCTCTCCAAATTAAGAGAGCATGAAGGGAAAATGATGAATGTCATACAACTCTATAACAATTCTTCTCATAAAGTAGTGGAGGATACAGCCATAACTTCACCTTTCATTAAAAAAAATTCCTACAATTTTTACTCCTTCCATTTTTCCTCCAATCCAAACAATAGAAGAAACAATGACTTTCTCAGTCTCATATTCTCTTTCCAACCTTTTCTTTGTCCAAATTGTTTCCCCCTTTCCTATAGAATCATAAAGTAATTTAATCTACCCTATCCCTTTTTTGAAATATCATGCATCAAGGAAGTAAACCTACATGATAGGTAGAATGCTTTCTGTTGGATGAGAGTAAAAGGAAAGAAAAGACCCAAGAATTATAATCATAGAAAACATTTCTTTTCTGGCCTTCTTTCCTTAAAAGCCCATCCTCAACATTTGGCAATGCCTTTACTGTTCTCAGCTTAAGGCAACGTAAGATAATATTCAGTAAAAGAAAGTTTAGAATGCCAAGTCCTGTGTTTTGAAAGAAAAAATTGCATAATTAGGTGATTGTAAAATAGACTACCAAAAAAGGTGGACAAATTTTACAGACCTCGCCGCTGTCTAGATCCGGGCAACGGCTTCTGTGTAGCAAACCACTGAGGATCCAACTTCTCAATACCTTTAATCTCAAACCCAAGCTTTTCAATTAAGAGTGAACATGGACTGCTTTCCAAGGCACCATTACTGGGGTTGGATATCTCAATAGTAACAAAAATGGAATCACCTGGCCTATATACATCTTTTTCTGTTTGCAGTTTGATTGTTGGTGCAAGTTCACTTTTCAGACCATCCGATGAATTATTAACATTGTTTGATCCCCCAATACCAAAAAATGACAGTCTAGGTCTCAACATATTGCCAACTACTGTTGCTGAATTATTTCAATTCTTCCACAAGTTTTAAATTAATTAGTTGGAAAGCATACAATCAAGTTCAAATAATAACCACGACATTATCCTGCAAAAAGCAAAGGAATTGAATGTCATCAATTGCATTCACGATAAGGAGAAAAAGATCTTTAGGAAGCAAAAAAACTGCTACGCCTACAGAGCTACATTAACTAACATGGTTGAAAGGAGCTATACATGTAAGGTAACATCACTCTTCAGAAGCTCAAATGCATGTAATAAAGGATAAGAAGGCATGAAATATTGTGTTCCAATGGTCAATGCTATCAAATTTTCTAGGAAATCAAACAGAAAAACAAAGAAATAAAAGGACTACAACAACCCTATAGAGCTTGCATACTGAAGATCCGCTATTCAGAACACAATTGGCAACCCAAATTAAGCTTTAAATTGAAAGATTTAGATCTCCACCGATTCAGATCTTGAAACTATATGCAAGTGTGTAAGAATAACGTTAAGAGAATGGAATTGTACCTCGGCCAGGATTGAATCAGAGGATGATTTTCGTCGAAATTAGGTTTTTTTCAGTTGATGGGTCTCCATCTGCTGTATTCATTACCCGATTTGAAAATCTCGTTTTTGTTTTCTGCGATGAGAAGGCTCAACGACTGTAGCCAACAACAGTCGAGTAAAAACTGGTTCGTTTTCTGTTTTTCCTTTTTTTTTTTTTCTGGTAAACTACAATTTAATTCATATATTTAGTAAAATTACATATTAATCACTATAGTTTTAGAAGCAAGCTACTCGGTCTTTATAATTTTAAAATATCAACAAATTAATCCCAAATTCATTTATTCTATTTACATTTTAGTCCATATAATTCCATACATTTTAATAATCTAATTCTTATAATTTAAGCATATGCAGCATATTGTTCCTTAGAAAATAATACAACAATAGTCATTAACTATATTTTTCATGGTAGAGATTAATTTGTTAGTTTTTTAAAAATTTTAAGAATTAAATAATTGCTTTAAAAAAAAGAATTAAATAATTAGATTTTTAAAAAATAGAGATTAAATTATAGTTTTTTTTTAATTTACTACATATATGGTAAGACTTATAAATTAGTCCTTGATTTAATTTTGAATAATAATTTAGTTTCTCATTTTACGTTGGCTAATAATATAGTTATTTTATTTGAAAAAAAAATAATTTCATCGATTTATGAAGTTGTTAAAAAGGAATTCTCTAAATAGAAGTACTAGAGTCAATAATAATGTTGTCAACAGCAACATGAGCTGATTTAAAATTAAATCGAACTGAATAAACTAAAAATTAAAATTTTAATATTTATAAAAATTAAATCGAATTGAATTGATTTAATTCGGTTAATTCAGTTTAGTTTGATGGATTTAAATTTTTAATAAACTTTTTATTTTTATATTTTATTTTTAATATTTTAAAATTTAATTAAAATATTTTAATTTTAATATGATTTAATTTCTTTATATTATTAAAAATAATATATTATTATCATTAATCGGTTTGATTTGATTTTTTTAATTTTTTTTTATCAAAATTGAATCGAACCGAAATAATTAAAATTTTTAAAATTAAAAATCAAATCAAAATAAATAAAAAAATCGAATCAAATTATTTGATCGATTTTTTCGACTTAAATCGAATATTGCTTCCTCTTAACGTCACCCGCATGAAAAGTCATCTGCTCTGTCATTAGCAAATGCAAAGGCAAATAAAAGTCTTAGAAGCTCAATTGTACGGAAAGAAAAAAATAAAAAAAAAACAAAGAAAAAGAGAGTTCCAAAGATCAATAAGAAAGCAAGAATCTCGTAAAAACTCCAAAGGAGTAAAGAGAAACAGAAATCAACTAGATGCTACAGTCAACGAAATCCAAAATGAGCATTTAGATAGTGATTTCGGAATAAAAAATATTTCTCAATTACGTGTGAAATATTATCTAAAATATCCTCTTTTAAATTTAAACTTCTGACATGATGGGAAAATTAACTCTAATAATCACTTAGCCAATTTTCAAATTATTTTGTTGCTGTAAAATATTAATAACTTAATTCTTTATTAAATGTTTTCTTCTACACTTAATCGATTAAAAGTAGTATTAACATTTTCCTCCCAATATTTCAAGTAACTTACTGTCGAATTGATGCAGCATTGCATCAATTAGGCTCGCTCCTCTTAAAAGGTTGTCGTCATATTTGAAAAAGATTCACAGTAAGAAAAGTAAATCACTTAGAGTTTCATTACTCATTTCAACAATGAGGCCATTCAAGTTGATAATTTGAATTAGAAAGGGTTTCTGCATTATAAGTTTTGTTGAATTTTTTATTAAAAATTCTGGCCAAAACTTTGTGTTAGTTGATGGAAATAGATTAGAAGTATATCCAATTGGATATCAAGAAATAAATTTAAAGAAATAAAAAAAAAGCCAACAGAACTATTGAGATTAAAAAGAATGGCTAGAATCAGACCAGAGAAATCGAGGAGGCCAGCAGAGTTAGCTGTTTCAGAGTCAGTCCAGCGTCAGTCAGAGGTGAGTATAACTGATATATGTTTTAAAGTAAATGAAATTTTTAGCATGTTCATGCATCACGAATACCATGATATGTACTAGGTTGTTTTGCATTAGAATTCACGAATATGATGTATTGCATAATATAATATTGATGTGGATGGATATTGGATGACTCACTATCCCTCGATATAATATGTTATGATACGGTATGAAAGTCCAGTGAGACCCATGCTACGCCCCTGGCACGATGTGAGAGAAAGTCCAGTGAGGCCCATGCTACGCCCCTGGCACAATTTGATATGTTATGTTACGTCATGTTTAAGAAAAAGTCTAGTGAGTCCCATTCTACGCCCCTGGCACAATTGGATAAGTAGAGGGTTATTGACGACAAATCTATCATTGATGTGAATTGTTTGTGATGTAAAGCATTTCATGAAAGCATATGTTTAATAAACTGTTTTTATTGTTCTGCTCACTGGGTTTTAGTAGCTCACCTCTTTCCCTTAACCCCCAGGTTTGCAGGGTCAAAGATAGCACAAGAAGTCCGTAAGGGTAAAGGCGTTGTATATGTAATAGAGTAGTAGTGGACATGTAATGTAATGTAAGGTAAGGTATTGTACAGTAATGTAATGAGGATTAGTATTGTGCTTGGTCCTAATGTATGGTTAATCCCTTTGGTACATGATCTTTATGAAATGTTTTTAATGATGATATATGTTGAATCAAGTTTGGTATATGAAAAGTTTAAAGTTTTTATGAAAATGTATGATCATGTATGGGATTTTATCAGATGTACAGGATGTATGTTAGGCTTGCTACGGGTTCCGGCGACCTTAAGTCGATCTGAATCCTAGCACTGGTAGCGGTCCGATTTTCGAATCGTTACAGCGGGTATCCGTCAAGCCCATAATTCGGGTGTTAGTCCCGCTAAAGGCATTTTATGCCACAACTATAAGATGGGTATCCGTCAGGCCCATAAACCGGGTGTTAGTCTCACTAACTAAGGCATTTATGCTCAGGCCAAAGGTGGATATCCGTCAGGCCACACAACTAGGTGTTAGTCATGTTTCACAAAAAGTTTCTAAGGTATTTTATGCCCATGTCACAAGATGAATATTAGCCAGGATACATAATCAGGTGTTAGTCCCATTTCACAAAAAATTTCTAAGGCATTTTATGCCCAGGCCACAAGGTGGGTATTAGCTAAGCCATGCAACCAAATGTTAGTCCCGTCTAATAAAAAGTTTCCAAGGCATTTTATACTCAAGCCACAAGGGGGGTATTTGCCAAGCCACGCGATTGGGTGTTAATCCCATGTTATAAAAATTTCTCTAAGGGATTTTATGCTCAGTCTACCAGGCGGGTATCTGCCAAGCCACATTTTCGAGTGTTGATCCTGTTCTTTAAATTTTTCAAGTTATTTATTTGATGGCCACTAGTTAGGTCAGTGACAAGGTATTATGTCCGGTTAGCAAACCTGTTTTAGTCATTCAAGTTCCTTTTTGGCTGGGTGTTAACCCCTCAACAATTTTTTAGAAATTATTCAAGTCTTGTTTGGTGAGAATTGGAATAGGATTATGGATGAGTACCGATTATACAAGCACTTGGGTAAAAATAATGGCAAGACACGAGAGGAGATACTTTTATTACATCATAAAAGATTACATGGAAGGAGGGATATCTTTAGTTTCCTCATCCCAAGTCTCTATTACATTTACATTCTTTACGTCTTACATTTTCTGCAGAGATTCGGTTGATGTCCTCAATCCTCTCCTTCTCTTGCTCGCCCTTGCCTTTCTCCTTTGGTAAGATGTCATCTATCCAAGCAAAGTCCTCAAAAGAAAACCACTTCACCAGCTCTTTCTTGATCGAGTCTTGGCCCTCGACAAATATCTCTCCACCTCGAGCTACTGTCTCTTGAAGTTCTGCTTCTAGTTCAACGATTCTGGTAGAGGCAGCCCGATTCTCCTCAACCTGAGACTACAGCACCTAGACTTGGCATTTGAAAGTAGACATTTGGTCCTCAGTAGTTTTAGCTCGGTTCTCAAAGGCTAGCTTTGAAGCATTTGCCTAGTCTAGGTCCGCCTGGAGCTTGTCCACATACTCCAGCGTCTCTTTCATGGTACCCTCCACTTCATCAATCCGAGCCTTCAGCCTCGAGCATTCCTTCTGTAGGAGACTTTTGTCTGTCTCCTATGCTCCAAACTCTTGCCTCAGAGTCTTGTCCCGCTCCTTGGCCCTGTATGCGCACAGGGTTCTCTCCATCACAGAGTGGATGATGTTGTCGTAGAGATCATCTGTCTCGATAGCATTCATGCGATGATGATGTCCAAGCCACAGGGCATTCTTGACTATCAAGACAGGCAATCGGGGCTTCTTGAGAAGAGAGGTTATCCAAGTCAGCACCAACGCCAGGTGCTTGATACCCCGAGACCACATGACTTCCGCTTAAGCCTCTCCTTGTGAAGTTCCAGCTTGGGCAGAAACTGCTTCAAGTTCGCCTTTCTCGGAAGACTATAGTTGAGTGAGGGCTAGTTCCTTAGCTATAAGGGGAGAGGGGGAGGAGGAAGAATGATGACCCCCTCGACACGGCGAGCTCGCTTAAGTGGTAGTCCGATCATACTAACAATAGCTTTACCCTTTTCAGGCAGCATGTGCCACCTTGGTGAACTTGTTTTATGACCTGGCCATACATGCATAGAGCAAAAAGTAAGAAAGGCAGTTTAAAGTACAAAAAAAGTTAAAAAGAAAAATATCATACTTGCTAGCCAAGGAGGTGCTTTCCCAAGGTAGGGAAGTGTAATGACCCGGAAACCGAACCACTACCGGCGCTAGGGTTCAGATCGACTTAAGGTCGCCGAAACCCGTAGCAAACCTACTATACATCCTATATACCTGATAAAATCCCAAACATGAACATACGTTTTCATAAAAATTTTAAACTTTTCATATACCAAGCTCGACTTGTACATTCCTCATAAACTGTAAACATAAAACCCACACTAGAGCCCTCATCAAATGCTCTAGTATGATCAACATCATATACATCAAGCTTGGATCAACATAACTCATCATAAAACTTTTACATAAAAATATGTTCATTGGGATAAACAAACATAAACTAGGGCAAAGCACAAATCTAATCCATTATATATTACATGTCCACTGCTAATCTATTACATAAGCTTATACCAGCCTCTAGCTGACTTTTCGCTCTATCTCTGATCCTACAAACCTGGGGTTAGTGGAAAGAGATAAGCTACAAGAGCCTAGTGAGCAGAACAGTAAAAACAGTTTAATAAACATATGCTCTCATGAAATGCATCACAATACAAACAATACACATCAAGGATGGACTTGTCACCAGTAACCCTCTACATATCCAATGTGTCCGGCCCTCGACGGAGCTTCTCAGGACTTTCGCTTAAACATAACATAACATATCCAACTGTGCCAGGGGCGTAGAATGGGCAGCCCTAGTCTTTCCCTTACATAGTGCCAGGACGCGTAGAATAGGTAGCCCTAGTATTCCGTATCCGTATCATATCATAACCTGCTCGAGGGCTAGTGGGTCATCCAACATCCATCCACATCAACAATAAATTATGCAATGTATCATATTGGTGGGTTCTAATGCAAAACAACCTAGTACATAACATGGCATTCGTGATGCATGAACATGCTTAAAAGTTTAGTTGCCTTAAATTATAGTTCAGTTCTACTCACCTCTGGCTGACGCTTTACTGACAATGGAGCAGCTGACTCACTACTGGCTTCTACGGTCTCTCGGATCCAAACCTACACAGGTGGACTCAAATGAGGGACGAAACATAACTCTATCAAGACTCTAAATAACTCCCCAAAAACCCCCTAAAACATCATAAAACATGCACACAAAAAAAGCAAAGGAAGGCTAGGCAGGGGACTTTCGGCGGCAGGTTCGGCGGCCGAAGGTCCCTATAGATCCGAAAGTCACCAACCTTCGGGGGCAGGTTCGGCGACCGAAACTCCCTTCCAGATCCGAAAGTCCATTCTTTCGGGGGCAGGTTAGGCGGCCAAAGACTGCCTCCACAGGCAGGTTCGGCGGCTGAACCTTGCTTCGGCTGCCGAACCTGGGTTCTCCAGAATGGCAGAACCCGATTTCGCCCTAAGCATTTCAGCTCCAAAACTCTCAAATCCTCACACCCAACTTCCTACAACATGCATACTCACTCCAACATGCATAAGGGGTATAAAAACTAACTTAAGCCCCAACCACAACAACAAAAACATCACATAAGCATACATTTATCAACAATCTAACTCAAAGCCTATAACTTTAGATCTAGCCATATCATGCATTTTTAACCCTTACTCCTTATTAAAACTTACTTAAAATATAGGAAAAAGCAAGGATCTACACTTACCTCTTGAAGATCAAGGGTAGATGCGACCCAAACTTGGAGATGGGGAGAAACGGTCTCCAAATTCTAAAATCTTGGATTAAGCTTCAAATCTTCAGAAATAAGATAAAAACTCATAAAAATCTTGAGAGATTTGAAGGAAAAACACAAGATCATCAAGGGGTGGCGGAGACTCACCTTGCCCGAAAATTGAGAGAGAAAACTCTCATTTTCGGGCTGAGGGCCTCTTATAGGTGGCTGGCTAGACCACCTTCGAGGGCCGAAAGGAGAGCTCCCGCGGCAGCACCACTTTCGGCGGCCGAACTTGAAGTTCGGCGGCCCAACCTGGTGTTTTCCCTCAAACTCCTTTTTTTTTATTTTTAAAACTTTAACTCAAAATGTAACGACCTGAAAATCGGACCGCTACCGGCGCTAGAATCCGAGTCGACTTAAGGCCACCGGGACCCGTAGCAAGCCAAACATACATCCTGGAAACCTGTTTAATCCCATACATGATCAAGAGAAATACATAAAAATTTAAAACTTTTCCTTCAAACATCCAACTCAACCTGAACATATACTGTACATAGTCATAATCATAATTATGATCCCTCTGTGGGATCTCATCAATGTCCCAATGGGCAATGCAACATGAGATGAGTTGGCTTTCATGAACATTATAAAACATTTTTGATCATGTAATAAAAGGGATACCTCATACACAATGTCAAGCACAATCTCTAAACCTCAATATCATTACATGACCGAAACTGTACTTTTACATAACATTAATACAATTATCATGTCCACACTATCTATTACATAAACCAGACTTCGTTACTCTTGTAAACCTCCTGGTCTACCCTGTACCTGCAAATCCTGGGGAAAAAGGGAGAGGGATGAGCTACTAGAGCCCAGTGAGCAGAATGATAAAAACATTTAAATCATATGAATCATGGAATGCATCACATCACAGCTAATCACATCAAGGATGAACTTGTCACCAATAGCCCTCTACATGGTCCAACTGTGCCAGAACGTAGAATGGGTCCTGGTCTTTCTCTTACATATCATAACATAACAGTGTCCAACTGTGCCAGAACGTAGAATGGGTCCTGGTCTTTCTCTTACATAGTGCCAGCGAACGTAGAATGGGTCCCACTGGTCTTACTTTCCGTACCGTACATATCACATCGTCATATCATAGATCGAGGGCTATGGATCATCCAACATTCATCCACATCAACATAAGAACATGCAATGCAACATATTCGTGAATTCTAATGCAAGCAACCTAATTCATCACATGGCATTCATGATGCGTGAAACATGCTAAAAAGTTCATTCTTTGCTTTAAAACATAATAAGTTATTCCACTCACCTCTGGATAGCTCTGACCAGACACTGGGGTAACAGACTCACTGCTGGGGTCCTCGGTTCCTCGGGTCCGAACCTACACAGGTGGACTCAAATGAGGGACCAAACATACATGAACATAACTCTAAACTATCCCCCAAAAACCCCCTAAAACATCATAGAACAATCATAGAAGAACATGCAAGAAAGGGCTGGACAGGGCACTTTCGGCGGCAGGTTCGGCGGCCGAAAGTCCCTCCAGAGCCGAAAGTCAGGCAGGTTCGGCGGCACCTTCGACGGCCGAAACTCCCAGACAGAGGCGAAACTCATGCATGTTCGGCGGCACCTTCGGCGGCCGAAAGTGCCAGACAGAGACGAAAGTCTCCTTTCGGGGGAAACTTCGGCAGCCGAAAGGCCTGCCTCCCCAGCCATGTTCGGCTGCCGAAAGTTCCTTCGGCTGCCGAACCTGGTTTCTGCCAAAGGGCAGAAACTTGGCTCCCTTATGCATTTATGCCTCCAAAACTAACCAAACAAGCATAAACCTATTCTACAACATTCCCAAGCATACACAAGCAAACATACAAGCTCCTAGGGGCATCAAACCATAAAAAACCCCAACTACAACACACAAGCAACTCACATTGCTCAAAAACACAAATAAAACCCATAAACATAACTATGACCTAAACATGCATTCTACCCCATAGATCTTGCATAAAACTTACTTTAAACATAAAATGAGCTTAAGATCGGCTCTTACCTCTTGTAGATCGAGGGAGAGGCGTCCTAAACTCGGAGGTGGAAGATTTTGAGTTCTTGAACCTCAAAACTCCCAAAACTTGCTCAAAACTCGGAAATCTTCAAAACAAGATAAAAACTCATGAAAATCGAGTAAGATGGGAAGGAAAGAACTCAAGATCGGTGAGGGGCGGCGGAGAGCTCACCTTGGCCGGAAATGGGGAGAAAGCTCGCCCATTTTCGGCTAAGGGACCCTTTTATAGTGGCTGGCCAGGCCACGTTCGGGGGCCGAACGTGCCTCCGCATGCATGCCATGTTCGGCGGCCGAACCTGGACTTTCCTCACTTATGCTTTCGGAGGCCTAAAGGCGCTCCCGAAGGCATGCATGTTCGGCGGCCGAACTTGAGGTTCGGCGGCCGAACTTGAGGTTCGGCGGCCGAACCTGAGTTTTCCTTCAAGGTTGTTTTCATGCAAAAACTCATTTCCACTTTACTTAAAACCATGAAATATCTTAAAACATTTTATGAAAACATGATTCTACCCTACTAGAAGCTTCCGACATCCGAGATTCCACCGGACGGTAGGAATTCTGATACCGGAGTCTAGCCGGGTATTACACAAAACCAATCCATAAAATCATGAAAAACATTTTGTAAAAACATATTTTACCCGTCTAAGAGGTTCCGATATTCGAGATTCTGGATTCCAACGGAGATTCCATCGGAAAGTTGAAATTTCGACGTCGGAGTTTAGCCGGGTATTACAGGAAGACTGGGTGGGTGAGGACCCCGAGGCTGGCTCGCTTGGAGATGGCTCTAGCAAGATAAAATGGCGTTCCTCACCGCTTTGGTGATGTCTATCTTCTGTGATGTGGCTATCGTCTAGAGAAAGTCTAAAACCTCTTTCTCACTCCTCTATGGCTGGACCCTATCCTTTTTCGGCTCCACATATACGTTCCAGCTCATTCGAAAGGAACCGAAATCCCCAGACTCTCAGTGGCAGAGAATGAAAAATTTATTCTTCCAGTGTTTCAAAGATGAGGTTATTTGATCGAATAATGCTTGGTATTTTCTCCCACTAAAAAACTAGAACCCCTCATTCTTTCGTGTACTCAGCTGGTACAGTTGGGAGAAAAGTGCAACACTCAACTCTATATTATTGTTAAAACAAATGAATCGAAAAGCTACCAGAATCCTCCACCTATTAGGGTGCAGCTAAGCAACTGACAGCTTGTGAATTGAAGGACCTCAGTAAAAAATGGGTCCATAGGGAACCGAAGACCCGCTTTCAGCTTCTCTTCATAGACCATGATGGTATCCTCTGTATGAATTTGGTCACCTATGCGAATGCTTGGAGATGGAGCGAAGACACGAAAGATCTCTCGAGAGATGTGGTAATGATTGTATAAGCGGTTTATGTTATTCTCAATTAGCACGAAAGGGATGTCATTAACCAAGGGGCTTTCATTCTCATGGACCGCCCTTAGTATAATGATGGGTGTCGGAGCACGAATGGGATCGTTGAAGGAGGAGTTTGAGGCAGAACTTCCACTAGGGGAAGAAGGATAAGAAGAGGAAGTACTCTTATTCATTTTTATAAAAGAGAAAGCAAGTAAGAATTATCTTGGAGCAAAGAAATGTGAATAGAAAAGAGAAGTTGTTGAGATTTTTCTAAAGTAAATATGTCAGTTGTGAAAAAAAGTGATATTTGGAGAAGAATGATTCTTATATGATAGTTTCAATGACAGGCTTTGAATGCGACTCTAAAAATCAGGCAGTCATCATTGATGATTAGGAGCAGATGTGCCACATGCCTAAGATCGTGAAGGCAATTGTCATCTTCGAATCTAAAGCATCGAAGACCAGCTGAGGGACTTTTGATATAGCACAATAGTCACTCAAAATAAGTCATGAGCTAGCGCCCGAAGACAGGGTCACGTGGTAAGTGTCTGATAAGATGATACTCGATTCCACCGATAGAAAGGAAGACTCGGATATCGTAGTCCACAGTCCTTTACTGAGACTCGCCCTCTCTCCTCAATAGGGCGAGACTTTACGAAAAATTACCGTTAAAGAAGACAATGTAGCATATTTCCATTACACCTATAATCGTGGATCTCATATCCACTAGTTGATACTAGTCAGATTTTTAAGAGATGTGATAATTAACTTCATCTTCTTACATAATATAGAAATCAATGTACGTAATTCTTACACAACTACTCTTCAGTTCAAAACATTATATTACACTCGCTCTTTTTCAGTTTACTGACTTGAGTATCGGAGTGACTATTGTAGACACCCATCAAAACTCTATTTTGGTCACATCAATAATTAAAACAATTAATTTTAAATAAAATTATTATTTAATATTTTGATATTATGATAATTATTTTAATATTTTTAAGTAATATTTAAGTTTAAATTTAAATGATAAAAATTGTAAGTATACAAATTGATTATCAATAAATTAATAATTTTAAACAATAAAAAATTAAAGTAATTATCTTAATTTTAAAAATTATTTTAATTTTAAATATTATTAATTTTAAATTATCTAAATACTTAAAAACTTCAAACAATATTTAAATTATCATATTATCTTATTTTCTTAAATTATATTTTTAATCACATACGGATATATATTAAAACAGTGAAAATTTAATAGAATACTAGTCTGTTTCAAAAATTTTAATAAATATATTAAAATTTTTAAATAAATATTTTTTCTATAAAGAGAGATTTAATAGTTTAAATTTAAAATATTTAAATAAAAAATTAAAATTTATTAAAATAATGAGTAATTAATAACCAATTAAATTAAAGTTAAGGCATCATTAGAACTCGCATTTTACTCTTTATAAAGATTAAAAAAATGCGGCGCTACTGAAAACCTCCAAATTTTATATTATGTATATTTTATAATATTATTTAAATTTTGACATAAATAAAAACAGTTCTATATTTAACATTCTTTTATATATTACTAGTATTATTCAACTTGCATATTTTTAAATTCGTTATAATATTTATAAATTTTATTTATTTATATATATTATAAATTTAAATTATAATAAAAAATAAACTATAATAATTTAAATATAAACAATGATAAGAATTTTAAAATTTAAATGTATTATGTGACATCTTAACATTATTTTAATAATTTAATATTTAATATATTTTTATAAATTAAATAAACTTATTATTTAAATTACTTAATATTTTATTATTATCTTTTAATAAATCGAATGATAATTTTAATTATCTTTAATAACTATTATTTTATTTTTTAATATTATAAAATTAAAATTTAAAATTAATATAATAATTTTTGTAATTTTTTATAAAAATAGAGAATGAATTTTATTACGCTTAAGCTACACTTTTATTAGTTCTTAGTTTAAATTGTTAATATTGGTTTTTGATATTATGATTTATCACTTTAATAATTTATAATTTTTTATTTTAAAATTAAATATATTATTAATAATTAAAACAACACCATATTATTTAAAAATTTATATTATCAAATTATTTATATTTTGATTTTCTTTTAATTATCAAATTATTTATTACATTATCTAATAATTTTATATTATCAAATTATTACTTTAATAATTTATAATTTTTATTTTATAAATTTGATCGAATTATCATCCGCTTTAAAATAATATTTTTGTTAATAAGCCGTTTCAAATTTTTTTTTTCACAATTTTAATTATAATAAAAAGTTAATAAAAATATTTTATCATATAACTTTACTTTTAATATTTTTAAATACAAATTTATAATTATAATTGAATTAGAAATCATAATAAAATTATATTCGCAAAATTCAAACTTTGAAGTTAAAATAGAAAATTCATTTAATTGAAATAATTTTTAATTTGTAATTAAAATTTAAGGTAAAAATAACAAAAATTTTATCCATTAATGGAATGAAATTTAAATTTAAATAAAAATTTTAACTAATCAAATATATTATTTTTAAACTTATATTATATATTTATTTAAATTTACAGTAAAAATAAAATTTAACTACAAATAAAATCAAAAATTTTTAAATTAAATAAAGTCTAATAATAACTTATAATTTTCTAAATAAATAAAAATACCTTTTTTAAATTTGATACAATTTGATGTATTAATAAATTTTTTATATTAAGTAAAAAAATAATAATACAAATTTATCTAATCATGTAGTGGTATTTTTATTTTTTTATTAAAAAAACAATTCATAACAATTATTAATTTAAAATTATTTTTATATTTGTATATACAATTTATTTATTTAATTCATTATTTTTTTAAAAAAAATTAATTTAGTATAAAGAATTTAAATGTAAAAAATCTTTTATAATAAAATTTAATCAATAATATCTTCAATCAATTTAAATTTAAATAGATTAAAAATATAATTAAATAATTAACTTAAAATTTTTTAATTAATAAAATAATATAATTATTTTTTTTAAATTATGATAAAATTTGAATACAAGTAATTTAAATACTAAGAGAATTCTTCCTTGATAAATTTAATCAACTATTTAAATGTTAAGAAATTTCATCAATCAATTTGAATTTTAATAAAATATTAATATAATTAAATAATTAAATTAAATTTTTTTAAATAATAATAAATTTATAATTAATAAAAATAGTTTAAGGAATCTCAAAATCCTCCTCTTTTCATTTTTATATAGAATACAGATAATTGATATAAGGAAAAATTACTTTTTAGTCCCTAAGGTTTAACGTAATTAATACTTCTGTTCCTCTATTTTGGTGACCCAACACTTAAGTCCCTCACTTTTTCTTCCGTTCAAATTCGTAGTCCTTCCGTCCATTTAAACCGTTTGCTCAAAGAGTCAAAGGTGAGATGTGATAATTTTTTTCAAAAATACCATTCTTTCAATGTGAAATTTCAGACGAAGAAGAATAAGAAGAAGAGGGTTAATTTTGTCAATTCACGTGTCCCAAACGACTATTTTGGACGGAAGAACTATGAATTTGGACGGAAGAGAAAGTGAGGAACTTAAGTGTTGGATCGCCAAAATAGAGGGACAGAAGTATTAATTACGTTAAATCTCAGGTACTAAAAAGTAATTTTCCCTTAATATAATCGTTATTTCTTTTAGAATTGCACAAAATTTTAATATTTTATATTAAATATTTTTGTAAAATTATTTTAACTAAGAACAACATATTATTAAAATAACGATAGGAAGAATTAATTCTTTATATAATAAATGAATTTATAATTTAATAAATTTAATATTTATATTATTTTAATATATTAATTTTTATATTTAATAAATGATATAATAATTACAGCATAATGATGTAAAATTTCATAGAATTATTTATGAGTAGAAATTAATGGTACATGAATTCCTTATAGTTTGATTT
Organism: Manihot esculenta; assembly: GCF_001659605.2. NCBI lineage: Eukaryota > Viridiplantae > Streptophyta > Magnoliopsida > Malpighiales > Euphorbiaceae > Manihot > Manihot esculenta. The sequence continues at coordinate 9,120,438 of NC_035171.2, forward strand.
CTAAGGCATTTCAATTTGTCAAACTGAAAAACGGAGAGGAAATTAAAACATTGACTCAATCATGGGAGATGAAGTTCTGTGCAGTAGTAGGTGTGGGGAGACTGACTCATCTTCTTACACCCATGTTTCTGAGTAATTAAGTTTGTCTTCTTAGTTTACTAATTAATCAAAATGTCTACAGAAGCAGAAATAATTGCAGCAGCCACCGCCAACAAATTGGAATATTCGGCAACTGCCTACACGACGTATGAATGATTCTTACGTAATTCTGACATCACTAATTCAACAAACTAATATTTTAAGCCTTTATTTTATTTCTTTTCTAAAATTTCATTAATTTCAACATGGTCAATTTGACTTTAATTATAAGAATTTATTGCTTAGTCTCATTAATTAATTGATTTTGTAATTTAAAAAAAAATAGGATTTCAATAAAGTTAACTATTGGTCTATTATTTTAATATTTCTTTATTTTAAAATACAACTATTTAATTTTTATAATTTATAAATATCTCTCATAATTTTAAAATTTAAATTTTAAAATATAATTATTTAATCCTTACATTTTATTTTTAATATTTTAAAATTTAATTAAAATATTTTAATAGAGTTTATTTTCTTTATATTATTAAAAATAATATATTAATCAGTTTAATTTTTTTATTTTTTTATCAATTAAAATAATCAAAATTTTTAAAATTAAAAATTAAATCAAACTAAAATTTTAAATTAATTTAATTTAATTAATTTTTTCAATTTGAATTAAATATTATGCGAATTTATAATTATAAATATGTTGTTTATAGGGTTTATGTATTAATAAATTATTGGTTAAAGGAGATTTATCCCTGTTCACACAGCTCCATCAGCTGCTTGAAGAGTTCATATCTGAGTTGTATTTAATTTATTTATAAAATCTGAAGTTTAGGTTTTTAGATTATTTTTTGAATTGATAATGCATAGTTTCTGGTTTTAATTTAAATTTAGATATAGTTGATTAGGGGCAAGTAGTATTTGGTTTAAACTGAAAAAATTGATCGAACCGAATTAATTTAAAAATTTAGTTTAATTTTTTATTCAATTTAATTCAGTTCAGTTTTTAATTTCAGAAATTTCGGTTCGATTCAGTTTTAATCAGAAAAAATTAAAAAAATCAAATCGAACCGATTAGTGATAATAATATGTTATTTTTTAGAGAAATTAAATTATATTAAGATTAAAATATTTTAATTAAATTTTAAAATAGTAAAAAATAAAAAATTTATTAAAAATCAAAATCGATCAAACCGAATCGAATTGAATCGGACCATTTCAGTTCGATTCAATTTCTGATCAAAATTGGTTCAGTTCGATTTTTATAAATACTAAAATTTTGATTTTTTATTTATTTTGTTCGGTTCGATTTTGAACCGAACCGACCGAATGTCCACCTCTAGACTGAATATTCTTTTGCCTCTAAAATTTAGTTTTTTAGGCTTGATGTTTCTGAGTTTTTGTTGTTCCATGATTGATTTTCATCAATTAAATCAGACCAAAATGAACTTAACATGACTTATTGTTGAGGTTTTTTTTTTTTTACAGACAACTTCCTCTTTTAATTAGCGAATTTATTATATGTAATACCCGGCTAGATTCCGGTATCGGAATTCCTACCGTCCGGTGGAATTTCGGTTGTCGGGAACTTCTAGAAGGGTAAAGACATGTTTTATGAAATGTTTTTATGTTTTTAATGGTTTTAAAGTATGAAACTAAATGAGTTTTTGCATGAAAATAGCATTGGAGGAAAACCCAGGTTCGGCCGCCGAAAGTCAAGTTCGGCCGCCGAACATGCATGCGTTTTGGAGGCACGTTAGGCCCCCGAAAGCATGAGTTAGGGAAGTTCAGGTTCGGCCGCCGAAAGTCAAGTTCGGCCGCCGAACATTTGCATGGATGCGGAGGCACATTCGGCCCCCGAACATGGCCTGGCCAGCCACCTATAAAAGGGTCCCTTAGCCGAAAATGGGCGAGCTTTTTCTCCCCATTTCGGCCAAGGTGAGCATTCCGCCATCCTTCCCCAATCTTGAGTTTTTCCTTCCTTTTTCCATGATCTTTACAAGTTTATAACTTTGGTTTTGAAGATCTTTGAGCTTAGAACAAGTTTTGGAGCTTGGAGACCAAAAGTTGGAACTTCTCCCATCTCCAAGTTTAGATCTCCTCAACCCTCGATCTTCAAGAGGTAAGAGCCGATCTTAAGCTCTTCATGTGTTTTAAGTAAGTTTTAAGTGATTTTATGGGGTAGAATGACATGTATAGGGTTGTATGAGTTTTTAAGCAAATGTTAAGTTTTAAGTGATTTATGATCAATGTATGATGTTTGAGTATGCTTGAAGTGTTGTAGTTGGGGTATTTGATGTTTTGAGGCCCCTAGGAACTTGTATGCATGATTTGGGTGAAGTATATGCATGATGTGAGAGTTGGGAGGCATTTGTGCATAGGGGAGCCAAAGTTTCTGCCCTTTGGCAGAAACCAGGTTCGGCAGCCGAAGGCACTTTCGGCCGCCGAACATAGCTTGAGAGGCAGCTTTAGGCTGCCGAAGCTTGCCCCCGAAAATTGGAGTTTCGGCTCTGTCCGAGACTTTCGGCCGCCGAAGGTGCCGCCGAACATGCATGAGTTTCGTCTCTGTCTGGGAGTTTCGGCCGCCGAAGGTGCCGCCGAACCTGCCTGACTTTCGTCTCTGGAGGGACTTTCGGCCGCCGAAGGTGCCGCCGAAAGTGCCCTGTCCAGCCTTTTCTTGCATGATTCCTAGGAGTGTTTTGGTGATGTTTTAGGAGGTTTTTGGGGGTATGTCTAGAGTTATGTTCTCGTATGTTTGGTGCCTCATTTGCGTCCACCTGTGTAGGTTCGGACCCGAGGAACCGAGACCCCCGGTTGTGAGATAGTCGTTCCGAGTTCGTTGTTACAACTTCAGTCACCAGGTGAGTGGAACAACTGCTTAAATTTTAAAGTAAATGAATAAATGAATAAATGAATGAATCATAAAGCATTGCCCATGCATCATTATGTTATGCAATATTTCAGGATGTTTGCATTAGATCTCACGAATATGCTGCATTGCATAAATTGATGTTGATGTGGATGAATGTTGAGTGATCCATTAGCCCTCGTATGTTATGTCATGATATGATGATGATACGGTATGGAAGTCCAGGAAGACCCATTCTACGTCCCTGGCACTATGTAAGAGAAAGACCAGGACCCATTCTACGTTCTGGCACTAATGGAAATGTAGAGGGCTATTGGTGACAAATTCATCCTTTATGTGATTAACTGTGATGTGTTGCATTCCATGAAAGCATGAATAAGAAAAAGTTATATAATAATATACCTAAAAATGGAGGAATCTTAATAATAAAATGAATAATAACATACCTAAAAAGGGTGGAATTAAAGCAAATATTTTTAGTTTCCGCTCATTGGGCTTTATAGCTCACCCCCTCTCCCCTAACCCCAGTCTTGCAGGTGCAGAGTAGATAGAGAAGTCAGCAGAGTAAGAGAAGATTATGTAATAGCTTAGCTGTGGACATGGTTTGTAGCAATGTAATGTAAGATTGATAATGTGCTTGACTAGAGTCTGTTGTATTCCCAGTACACATGGTCTTGTATGAGATATAATGTTTTTATGATGATTATGTAATCCAAGCCTATGTTATGTTATGTTACCCCATTGGAATATTTGATGAGGATTCCAATGAGAGGTTTATGTTATGTTGTGCATGCACAGGCTAGGCTTGGCAAAGAAATGTTTGAATGAATGAATGAAAGAAAAGTTTTTTTTAATTTTTATGTATGTTGTTGACCATGTATGGGATTAAACAGGTTCACAGGATGTATGTTTGGCTTGCTACGGGTCCCGGCGGCCTTAAGCCGATCTGGATCCTAGCGCCGGTGGCGGCCTGATTTTCGGGTCGTTACATTATATATTTTTTTATTAGGCAATTGTAAGTCACTTAACATATAAGAATAAATTTTAATATAAATAAAAATAAAAATTAATTTAACAAATAAACTCAACTAAATTTTTATATTTTTTTAATGATTAAATAATTTTAATTTATTTTTTTTCTCTTATATTTTTATTCAATCATTAAATAAATTATTTTTAGTTGGCTAACGCCCTTGTTTTCTCATCATAAAAGTGGGTAATTTAAAAAATTAAGGGATTATTTATTATACACTCATTTAAATTCATATATGATTAATTAATTAGAGAATTTTTTTTTTAAGAAAAAAATACATAATGCATATTTTTCTGCCGACGTCCAGTAGTGCATGGCAAAGATGCTTTGTGAGTAATCACTAATTAATTAAGCAAAGAGAGAATCATTATCTCAGCCTTCACCGGCAACCTCTTAAAAGTACACATATGAATTGGCTTGTGCAATCGTAGGATTTGATTTCGAATTGAATTGAATTAAAAATATTAAAAATTAAATTTTAAAAATATTAAAAATTAAATCAAACTGATTATTAAAATATAATTGAATTGAACTAAATTGATAAAAATCGATTTGGTTATATCAAAATTATATTTATAAATTTAACGCATTTAAATTTAAACTATTGATTGGATTGGATAAGAAAAAAAGAAAAGAAATTGGGTTTGAATTACAAATTAAGTTGGATAAGGGTTAACGTATAAAATTGATTAATTTAATTAGCCGATTATTTAATATATTTAAATCAAATCAAATCAAAAATTAAATAATTTAAAAAATACTAATCAAATCAAATTGAATATTTTAACTAATCAAACTATTAAATTAAAATTAATCGATTTAATTTAATTTCTCAATATGCTCTCCCTTAGATATGAACAACTTTCTCTTTGCCTCTTCCACACCTTCCCACCTCTTCCTGTCCCTATCTCATCACCACTAGTCTTTATATAAATATTGGTGGGGATCGGTTGGGAGTTTATCAATTAAGCTCACTATAAAAAGAAAATTGATAAAGACAGGCATTGCAATTATGGCTTTTTTTAAGGGAAAAGCATATATATTTTTTAAAATTTTATCAATTTTTTATTTTAAAATTTATGATATAATTTATATTAAAATAATATTTTATAACATAATAATACATATAATAAATAACAAAAATTATAAATATCGTTTATAAATGATAAGTGGGACTCATATTATGAGATATTATTTTAATACAAATTAAATCATATAATTTGAAGTACAAAACCGATTAAATTGTATAATATTATTTTTATTTTTTCTTTTAAAAATATTTAAAAAATATCAATTAATAATTATATTTTATTTAACACATTAATATTTTTTGATGGCATATAGAAATTATTATTTTTTGTTAACGGTATAATATTAAAAGATATTATTTTAATATAAATTGAACAACAGCCTTATAATAAAAATGAGTGAAATCATATGATATTTTTATATATTCTTTCTATTTTTATATATTCTTTCTATTTTTATGTATAATTGATTTCGATTAGAATTCAAATTTAATACCTCTCAATCATAATGATAATTTCAATATTACGAGTTTTTCTTTGTTATCTATAAGTTAATGAAGTAGAGAATCGAATTGAATATCGGATAATTTTCATTATATTTTATCATTTGTTAACAAGTCAGCACTAATGTATTAAAATTCATTGATTTATTTCTTTTTGATTTTTTTCCATACAAACTCAGTTTGTATTTATAAGTTGGACAAGTACAGAACTAAAGAAGGTCTACAAGTCTAAATTAAGAGTCCAACAAAGTCATGTCTGTGCAATATGTATAACAATGTCATCAGACAATCTATGATCGAGACACTCGTGTCGGTGCAATATGTATAACAATGTCATCCATATTGTTTTCTTCACTAAAGAACATATCAGAAAGGCACGATTAAGAAGGGCAATAATAATCTCAATATGTATAACAATGTAATTCACGCAATGTAGCTAGGGTTGAGCATTCGGTCGGTTCGGTTCAAAATCGAATCGAACGGATTAAACCAAAAACCGAAATTTTAGTGTTTATGAAAATCGAACCGAACCGATTTTGGTCAGAAATCGAATCGAACCGAACCGGTATGATTCGGTTCGATTTAACCGGTTTTGATTTTTAATAATTTTTTTATTTTTTACCCTTTATTTTTAATATTTTAAAATTTAATTAAAATATTTTAATATTAATATAATTTAATTTCTCTATATTATTGAAAAAACATATTATTATTACTAATCAGTTCGGTTTGATTTTTTCGGTTTTTTTATCAAAATCAAACCGAATCGAAATAACCAAAATTTTTGAAATTAAAAACTGAACCAAACCGAAAGTATAAAAAATCGAACCAAAATTTTAAATTGATTCGATTTGATCAATTTTTTCGATTTGAACCTAATACTACTCACCCCTCAATGTAACAATCCGATTTCAAAATTGCAAACGCGATAATAAAAGGAGACTTTTTTAAAAATTAAAAAATTGAGCTAACCACTCTCAAAACACAAATTTAAAAATTTAGCCTCCAGCTATCAATTTTCGAGGACCTACAAAAAAATAAAAACAAGAAACACAATAAAAGAAAAAACCACAAAACGTCGTCCGTCCAAGGGCACGGGAGAAATAAAAGTAAACCAAAAAATACAAAACGATAACCACAGGATCATCGACGAAACCTCGAAAGCTCAAGCTAAACTCTCACCCCGCTTTGCTTCCTTCCTTTCTCTTTGCTCTTCTTTTCCTTTCTTTTTCTTTTGATTTTTGAAAGAAAGAAATATTTTCTGCAGCTTTTATTTCTTTTCATTTTATGATAATATTAATAATAAAAATAATGGAAATCCAGCAAGGTTCCATTATGCCATTTTAGTAATTTTCAGGTCTTTAAAAAAAACTTAGTAATTGGATGATTTTAAAGGCAATTAATGTATTTATGGGCTTCCCTATTGTCTGGAAGTCTAATACTTTTTTGAAAATTATAGAAACACCTCTAATATTTAGTGTAATATATTTTTCATCCCTTGCTCTTTCAGAATTGGGGTAAGAAGCTTAAACATATTAAAGTTTAAGGATTCTTTCTTTAATAATATCTTAAAAATATTTTACCATTTGAATGGGCAGCGGCTGCTCATTCAAATCTAACTTTTCTATTATAAATTTTGCTCCTTGCTTTGAGTAACCATTTGTAGGTAAAAAATATTATTTTTTAAAATTAATAATTAAACTTAATGAGGAAGGTTATTTATGATTTGAAATGAATTAAAAATTAAAAGAAAAAAGAAAATTAATTAATTAATTAATTAATTAATTTCCGTCCATCATCCCCTAGACTAGACACAAAGCAAGGAGCGGTAGGTGAGGGAGGGTAAGTTTGATCTTTCCCTTATAAATTACGAAGACAGGCACTTTCTTTGCTCGTGCCTGCCTGCCATTCCAAAACAACACTCGTCTTCTCCACAGCTTCTCTGTCGTATACTTGTTCGCCCAAACGCCTTGCCACGCGCCCTCGCGACACCACAACCATGCCTGCTGACACCTCATCACTCACCGGCCATGGCCAAACCGTTTGCGTCACCGGTGCTGGTGGTTTCATCGCTTCTTGGATCGTTAAGTTGCTTCTTGAGAGAGGTTATACTGTTAAGGGAACTGTGCGGAACCCAGGTTAATTTGATTTTGTGTTTTTGGATGTTAACCATTTTTCTATGAATTAGGATTTATTGTTGTTGTTATGTTGTTCTGATAGATGATCCGAAGAATGGTCATTTGAGAGAGCTCGAAGGTGCCAAGGAGAGATTAACTCTATGCAAAGCTGATCTTCTTGATTATGAGAGTCTTCGAGAGGCTATTATGGGGTGTGATGGAGTTTTTCACACTGCTTCTCCTGTCACTGATGATCCTGTATGTTGTTTTTGCTCTTAACTTTGTGTTTGGATGCCGGAAAAGTGTTTGGAAAATTTTTTATACAAAAGGAAAATGATGGACGTTAACCCAGCCCCAACCCCAACCAACTTTACTTTCAGATGGCCACCATCAAATCCAAATCCAAATCCACCTGCGTTGATGGGTCCCTTTACGGCCTAATTATTAGGCAAAATTATTATTTGGTTCATATATCATCAAAAAAATTATTAATTAATCTTTTAATTATAAAAAAAATATTAAAATATTTTTAACATTTTAATTTAATTAATTGCTCCATTAACTTTAATAATATTCTAAAGTCACTTCAAACTTTACCTAGAACTTTTTTTTTCTCAAATTCTCTGTGCCTCAAATTTGTCTTTCTACTTTGCATTTTATTTTCTTTAGTCGGGAAAATAATGCAATTTTTTTATATGAATAAAACTATTTCTTAAAAAAAAATTATGGATTTTCATTGATATAGATTGATGGTATTGTTCATGAGTATTGAGGAATGATGATGATGATTACTATGATGGTTTTTCTTTTTATTTAATTTTGAAGGAACAAATGGTGGAGCCAGCTGTGAATGGGACCAAAAATGTGATCATAGCAGCCGCAGAGGCCAAAGTCCGGCGAGTAGTGTTCACATCTTCAATCGGTGCAGTTTATATGGACCCCAATAGGGACCCGGATGTTGTTGTGGATGAATCTTGCTGGAGTGACCTCGAATTCTGCAAGAATACTAAGGTTTATTAATTACATCATAGTATTATTTATTATCATCTATTTACTCACTGATTGACACTATAATATCCTAACGTAGCTTGATTAGAGTTGAGAAAATTATAAAATAATAACACTGTTAATTATTAATTTATAAAATCATAAATTTATAGTTTTTTTTTTCTGAAAAAATTCAAATAAATATTTACAAAATACTGCATAAATTTAATTTTTTTAAATTAAAAAGTATTGAATTTTTTTATAAAAAATAAATAATTGAATTGAATTGAATTCTTTGGAAATTTTTCATTTAAATTGATGGAGAAAATTCTAATTCAGTAAACTTACTCGTTACTATAGCCATTTATATGAATTTGCAAGTGGAATATGCATATGTGGTCAAGAATTAGCAGCAAAAGGCAACTTGTATTGACTGGTTTGAGATTTAGGATTTGCGAAGAAATTGCCTAGACATGCTAGTGGAGTTGCTGACCAAATCTGAATTTTTCAGTTGAGGCTGGCTACCCATTTGTACTTTGATCTTGATCCTTTTTGTCAAAAGCTAATTTCTGGGGAAATTTTTTATTGCAGAACTGGTATTGCTATGGGAAGGCGGTGGCGGAGCAAGCGGCTTGGGAGGTGGCCCAGGAGAAAGGTGTAGACCTAGTGGCGGTGAATCCAGTGTTGGTGCTTGGACCACTGCTGCAATCCACTGTGAATGCCAGCATTATTCATATTCTCAAGTACCTAACTGGCTCAGCCAAAACCTATGCCAATTCTGTTCAAGCTTATGTGCACGTTAAGGATGTGGCACTTGCTCACATTCTTGTCTACGAGACACCCTCTGCCTCCGGTCGTTACCTCTGCGCCGAGAGCGTCCTCCATCGTGGAGAGGTGGTGGAAATTCTTGCCAAGTTCTTCCCAGAGTACCCTATTCCCACCAGGTAAGTTCCCTCATTCTTCTCGTGGTGGAAATTCTTCATTGCGAAACTTGTCAACTGATAATTGGGTTAATATAATTAATATATAATTTGAAAAAAAGATCAATTAAGTCAAGAATCAAGAAATTAGGCAGCTAGTTCACGTTTCTGGGCTTCTGCTGCTCTCAACTGTCTAATCAGATTCCATATGGCACTTGATACTCGCATATTATATCAATAATTGTGGATCACATTCTTATAGAAAGAATTAAAAAAATATTTTGTCAATAAAAATATATTTATTTATTTTTTTGTTGGCACTTGAGACGTACAAAACATGTAAAAGTAATTTACTTACAAAAAATTATATTTATATTTTGGATTACATAAACTAAGTCTGGCAGTTTCAAAATCAAGTGGGAATTTATTTTAAAATTTTAGTAATATTTTTTTTAAGATATAGTAGACGAAGGCAATAGAAACTTGAAAATCTAGATGTGACATTTAGGGTTGATTTGTAGCATCAGCCATTACGTAACTGAGAGCTAGAGGCTGAGGAAGAAACAAACAGAAAGCATTGGGAAAGGAAATGAGTTGTGTATTGTGTGCTTGAGTTGCACCTTTTGTTTTCGTAGGTGGTGGGGTAGTCGTTGTATCCACTTTGACTTATTATAAATCTCACCTACAATGATAAGAATGAATCATCAACCCAACACTTGGAATCATCTTAATTGATGAAAACTACGGAGGAAAAGAAAAGAAAAGTAGTGGCTCCAAAGTACCCTTACCTACTCCAATGTCTCTGTCATATGTGAAGCTTAGAGTTGTTCTCCTTGAACATGGAAAAACTTGCCCACTATCCTATTCAGAAATGCTTGGAATTGTTCTCCTTGAATATGGAAAAACTTGCCCTCTATCCTATTCAGAAATATTAGTTGTTTTAATAGTGGTTAGCCAAATATAAACGATTTAAACTTCAAACTTAGGATTTCAATGAGTGAACGTAATAGAAACATCAGAGAAAAATCATAGAGTTATCCCTTGTTTGGTAACTAGGGTTGGCGTGCACTGTATTGTATAGAAACATCTATACATCCATCATGTTTCAATAGAATTAATCATTATATGTAAAGAAAAGATATTCCAATTTAATTACTGAAATTTAATGTTGTGGAACAATTTCAGGTGTTCAGATGAGAAGAACCCAAGAGCAAAGCCATACAAATTCTCAAACCAAAAGCTGAAGGAACTTGGCTTACAATTTACATCAGTGAAGCAATGCCTGTATGAAACTGTGAAGAGCTTGCAGGAGAGGGGTCAACTTCCAATCCCAAAACAGCCAGAAGACTCCATTAGGATTCAATCCTAAAGGCTCCCTCCCTTTTGGTTTCATCTAAGTAAAGCTACAAATGAAATCCCCAACTGTGGGGCTTTGCTCTATACAAATAGAGAACAAGTTCAGATTATTACTAAAAATAGAACTGTGTAATGTTCCAAGTGTTTGTGATTTATTTCCTTTTTCTCCTCTGTTGAATCCTCTTAAACGCTCAATTGTTCTCATTATGTATTCTAATCAATGGTATGATTCCCCAATACGTTAGTCTTCGATTCCAATAATAAATTTCATAATTTAGTTTGTTTTACAGAATATATTTTTTATATTTTATAATGTTTGAAATATTAAAAAATTTATGAAAATAATAAAATTATATTATTTTATACCTTTTGAGAATATTAGCTCACATATAGATCTGTTAATATAATTTAATTTTTACGTTGAAACCAAGCAATTGACAATAACTAACATTTAAACATACAAAAAGTTATTTTTCACAAAGAAAAATATATTATTATACTTTTTTGTCTTAATTATTGCAGTTTATAATATAAATTAGTATGAAGTATTTCTATCTGAGTTATTGGTTGAGTGGAATATTTATAAAACATTAATTAGATTTATTGTATTTATATAAATTTTTTAATCGAAGGATAATTTAGTATTTTTTATTTTTATTTTTATTTGATTAATATTCTATTTAAATTGAAAAAACAGATTAAATCGAATTAATTTAAATTTTTAATTTTAAAATTTTTAATTATTTCGATTCAATTTGATTTTGATTAAAAAATAAAAAAAAATCGAATCGAATTGTGATAATAATATATTATTTTGAATAATATAAAGAGATTAGATGGTTAAAATATTTTAATTAAATTTTAAAAATATTAAAAATAAAATATAAAAAATAAAATTTATTAAAAATTTATACTGATTAGATCAAATCAAATGGAATGATATTAATTTAATTTGATTTAATTTTTGATCAAAATCGATTTAATCGATTTTTGTAAATATTAAATTTTTAATTTTTAATTTATTTGATTTAATTCAATTCAAATCAAATTGATTGAATGTTGAACTTAATATTTATTGTTTTGTAAATAAATTTAAACGGCAAATAGAAAAAAAAAGTAATTCATATAAACAAGAATTACCCGAATTAAAAAAATCCATTTTTATTGATTCCAATCGGCAGTTAGGAACCCACGAATAGTCCTTTTAGCAGCACAGCCACAGAGACACCACAGGAATTAGGAAACGAGTTAGAAATAGAAGTTATTAAAACCTTCAATATTCGTGTTTCTAAGTGTGAAATGAACATATTCACACTGAAGAAAAACAAAAAAAATCTTAGGCTACAAAAGGTTGACTAATTTCCCAGCAATTTGCCATTATTTAAAATTAAATTTTAGACTTTGTTTATTTTATGCAAAATATTTTTTTATATTTTTTGATATTTAAACACTGAATAATAAATAAATATTTCTGAGTCAAGGTGAAATGTTTAAAAAAAATTATTTTTTCTTCTTTTAAAAAAGAGTTATTTTTTTGAATTCAAACCATATCAATATTGTCTTATATAAAAAAATAAATTTTATAATCAAATAAATTCAGTAATTAAGAGATTTTTAAAATATAATCAGATAAATTTTATTATAAAAAAATAAAAAATGAATTTTAATACTTCTTAAATTTTATAATAAATCGAATTTATCTAAAAATTTATATATATATATATATATATATATCAAAACCAAGGATTACTAGGATCCAAATAAGTTGGTGTGTCATTTTCTTTTAGATATTTATTTTTTATTTTATAAATATTATCATCTTTTTTTTATAACAAAATAAAAAAATAATTTCATAAAAAAATTCATCAACAAATAAAATATCGACATCTCAACTCATCAATAAAATTTATTGATAAAAAAATAGAATCGTCCATAATTTACTAAGATCATTGGTAAAGACCTAATTGTCAATTAATTTCATTGAATTGTTGTCAGAAGTAGCGAAATACTGACATCATTAAAAATCTTTATATTTAAATTATGTTTATTTACATAAAATCATTTATATTTAAAAAATATTTTATGTAACAAAACAACTTATTTTTCATTCTTAATAGTTTATAAAAATAAAATATATTAATAAAATACTTTTGACTTAATTTTTTTTACTTGAAAAGTATTTTTTATTAATTAATTTTCTTGATCGTCTTATTAAAAAATTTAAAAATAATTTTTTTAAATATATTTTTTAACATAATACTGAAAAGGAGAATTTTATATTATGAAAATTCATTTTTCAAGTAACTGTTTGACATTTTTGTTTTATTAATAAAAAATATAATAATTAATTGATTAATTAAAGAAAGAGAAAATATCATAAATATTTATCAACTAATAGAATAGAAAAATTGATTTGTGAGCAACAGAAGGAAATTCAACTCTCCTTCCTAAAATCAAAGATAGAAAAGGCATAATTTAGAATATTTTTTAAAAGAAAAAATATTAAACACTAATATTTTTATGTTCTTATTTTAAATTAGTTTGTAATACTCTTTAACAAATATATATTTTTTTCTTATTTAACTTGATAAAACGGCTAAAATACATTTTCCAATGCTTTATTAAACAGAAAAAAGAAAATTTATTATTCTTAATACTTATTCTAATGGGAATACCAAACGGAATCTTAACAATTAGTTGGGATTTCGTTGTCCAGAAGAAAAACTGAAAGAAGTGTAGTTATATATAGGGTTGAGTAATGGATCGGGTTGGTTTAAAATTAAATCGAATTAAATAAATTAAAAATTAAAATTTTAGAATTTATAAAAATCAAATCAAATCGATTTTGATCAAAAACTGAATCGAATCAAACTAAAAGAAGTGTAGTTATATATAGGGGTGAGCAATTGATCGGTTTGGTTCAAAATTGAATCAAACTGAATAAACTAAAAAGTGAAATTTTAGTATTTATAAAAATCAAATCGAATTAATTTTAATTAGAAACTAAATTGAATCGAATCAATTCAATTCAATTTGATTTGATCGATTTAAATTTTTAATAATTTTTTTTTACACTTTACTTTTAGTATTTTAAAATTTAATTGAAATATTTTAATTTTAATATGAGATAATTTCTCATTCAATAATATACTATTATCACTAATTAATTTGATTCGATGTTTTCAATTTTTTTTTCTGATTAAAATCGAACTGAATTAAAATAATTGAGATTTTTGAAATTAAAAACTAAATCGAATCTAAATAAATAAAAAATCAAACTAAAATTTTAAATTAATTTAATTCGGTCAAATTTTTCAATTCGAATCAAATACTGTTCACATTTAATTATAGGACAATACATGAATACCTTTAAATAATTTTATATTATTTTTCTCATATTTTTAGAATGTAAAAATTAAACTATTTGAATTCTATTTATATTAATAATATTTAAATTTATTTTTAATTTAATTAAAAAATAATATAAATAAGTTTAAATTATTCTCAAATCTAATTATTATTATTTAATGTTATATATTTTAATTAGCTGATGTTATTTTTTTTTTTTGAACTGGCTGATGTTAATTCAATCAAAATGGACAACAACTAATTATTATTATTTTTTTAAGAAATGAACAACTAATTATTTAGTTATTTAATTATATAGGTTGAATTTATATTATAAGCTTATGATTAAGTTTTCCAAGATTAGCAACGGATATGATTGATTACGTTGGAAATTGAAGTAATTTAATTGGAAGGATGGTCTGCTTTCTTTTTCTAAGGCAAATACACGTGTATATATATTTTAAAAAAATAAAATCACCCATATCTAATCGACTCACCATTGCTTGTCCGCCAACAACGGTTGTCATCTTCAAATTTTTTTTAAATTTATGGCATCTGCAAATTTATTTTAATATTTTTTTAAACTACCAAGTGGGAAATTGACTAGTGCTTATTTTTTATTTTTTTGACCTTTGTGTACTAATCCAAGGCAGGTGGTAGTAATTATTTCTTTTGTTCAATTCGTTTTAGTATGACCTGAAGAAGAATTAATCATTTTTTTTTATTTATTTTGGCCAACCTATAGTACTTAAAAAAAGTTAATTTATAAAAAAAATAAAATTAATTTATTTTTACTAAATTTAAGGATATTTATATATGTATACAGCTGACTTTTCACCTCAAGAATAAATTTTTTTATTGTGATTTAGTTAAAATGGCAAAGCACATGAAGTTAATGGGAAAAAGAATAAGGATACTTTAGAGAATAGGGAGTAGTTGTTGGGGAGTAGGTGATGGAAATTTTTTTTTTTAACTGTAAATTAAATTGCATTAAAATAAAAGGAAAAGTTTTACAATATAGACCTGTTCAATATTTCAATCTTTGACATAGTTGACTAGACCACTAGAAGTTGGGAGTTGCCATGCCATACAAAACAATAATTTATCTTAGAAGTTTTTTTTTTTTTTTACAATGCAAAAATTACATTAAAAAATTCAGTAAACTAAAGAGTACATGGAGGGGACATAAGCCCTGTAAAATAATCCTCAAATCCACAACCTAAAGGATCAGCCCAAACCCTAAGCCCATAGCAAGTTCATAGTAGAATCCATCCAAATTAGTGTTGCCGAAACACAAATAGATATCCACTGTTGCAGCCGAAGAAAAAAGAATACAATATGCTAGAAAATCAAATTTCATACAAGCAAAAGAATATGCAAGCCCAAATCCAATCGCCAACTAAAATCACAAGCAAGCAAGCAGGACAAAACTATTTGCATCGCCACCTCTACATATCCTTCACCACTACCAATCGATCTAAAACATCATAAAAAAAGTCTACGACTCCAACAGAGTAACATTGCACAAAAGGGAGATGCGAGAGAGTCTAATGGCTTCTCTGAAACTTTTGAGAGTAATAATCACCGGACGTATCAGCATAATTTCAAAATATCAATATCAATATATACAGACTTTCTTAAAAGAAAATTCAAGATGCTCTATAAAAGACGAATAAAATTCAAATAGAATTCAATACTAAATCAATAAATAAACTAGATGATACCACAAATAAAATAAAAAGAAAAATAACATAATTATATATCATCAGACGGAAAGGAGATTTGGAAGCGAAACCTCCTCTCCGCAACTAAATTCTCACCTTCCCTATTCAAAAGACTTATTGTCGAATTTTTTTTATCTCTGTCACTTTACGCTTTCTCAAATATTTTTATTTTAAAGGTCAAACTACATAAATTAATATTTAAAAAAATATATTTTAATTTATTTGATAAAAGATATATATTCTTAGTTTGCTACTTTTATTTATCTCCCTCATGGTCATGGTTTAGCTTCAAAAGATCAAATCCCTGTTGAAAAAAGAAAGGTGAGAAAAAACAAATGATTGCGCACCCTACAAGCTTTCCTTTATATGTCTACACCTCATCGCAAGTTAAATTCCATAACCCTTCACCATTTAATTTATCATAATGCTCTTAGCAATATAAATTAAAACAACTTTTCCATAAAAATTCAGTTTAATTTTTTTCGTTATTAATTTAAAGTTTAATCATCATAAAAATATAATTACTTAATATTAAAATTTTATAAAATATAATTATTTTATTTTAAAACATAAATATTTAACATTTAAAAATTTAAAATCGTTAAGTTATATATGCATATAAAGTTAAATAATTATATTTTTATTCAAACTGTTGATCAGTACATTGATTTTTTATTGTTAAGTTTAAAGATCATATATTTATAAAAATATAATCATTTAATATTTAAATTTTATAAAATATAATTACACTTTTAAATTTTATAAAGCATGTGATACTTTATAAAAGTAGAGTCGTATATTTGAAATTAGACTCACTCGATTATTTTTTTCAATTTATTTATTAAACGAGATAAATTTGAACTCAATAGTATTCGACTCGTTAAGATTTGCGAACTGACTCTTAAAGAGATTCATGAGTTAGTTTGTTAAGAGATTTATAAACAGATTCGTTCTCGAGCATGCTCTTAAAAGACTCATACTCGATTCCATTATACCACTCAAATAAATTAATTACATATTTTTGTTAGATATTTAATCTATTTACTATATCTAATGTTAATTTTTATATTTGTATTCTTTAATTATATAATTATATTATTAATTTATATATTTATTTTTTGCTATATATTTTTTAAGTATACATAATTTTTAATTATTGAACCTTTTAATAAGCTATCGTTGTTATTATTATTTTTTTATGTTTATATATGTATTTGTATGATTATTTTCCTATTTAATATTATTCATTTAATTTTATAAATTAAAATTTTTATATAATTTAAATATAAATTAATATGATTCCATTGAAAAAATTTGAGGATAATATATATATATATAGTTATATAATTTAAATTGATTATACTTATATTAATATATTTATTTTATATAATATTTTATATTTATATTATATGTATAATATTTTTTATATAATATAAAATAATTTAATATAAATTATATATTTAAATAAAAATAAATAATAATATATAAATAATTAAATAATAATATATGTATAATCAATGATAATATATTAATAAATTTTATATAAAAAAATGTATTGATAATAATAATAAAATTATATAAATTTAATTAAAATTATATAATTTAAAAAAAACTTCCTCTCTCACCTATATATAGGTTGCTAATATATAAATTTATATATATACACTCACATGCTTAATTTGGTGAATAAATTTAAGAGATTAGATTCTACTCTTCCGATTCTCATTTCAAAAAAAATATTTATTATATATATTTTAATTAATCTTTCATGTAAGATAAATATTTAAATAATTAATTATTAAATTTAGTATTTCATTGTTAATATTATATTAAATATATTTTATATAATTAATTAAAAATTTTATAATTAATATTTAAATAATAAATAATATTTAATATTATAAATAAATAAATATTTAAATATTAAAACTTAAATAATAAAAAAAATTTAAATATTAAAAAAATAATTATTTACTGATAATGAAAATAGAAACTAAAATTTTAAAAAATCACTTTTTATTAACTATTAAACCACAAATACACTTTTATTAAATCGCTACGTTATTTTACATATGAAATATTTGAGATTACTGAAACGATATTTCTTATCTCACGTAAAACAATTTATATAGATGAAGGGTGAAACTTCTTGATAAATAAAAATTTTATTTTTTATTATATTTTAAATTAAGAATTTAATTATAATAAATTTTAATTAAATTATATTTAATTTTATTAAATTTTCCTTTTAATCTTTTAATTTAAAATTTTAATATTTAAAAATTTAAATTAATTAAATTTTATTAATAAAATTTTTAATTCAATTTTTAAGTTTAAATTTGAATTAGTCTCGTTATTAATTTAAATGAGTTTTTTTATAAATTCAAATCAATTATAGTATTTAATTCTTAAGTCGAGATCGAATTAAATATTAAAGTTTAAGCTTATAAAATATTTTAATAAATGAGTTTAAATTTTATAAAATTCGGTTGGACTCGATTCAATTATACTATATAGAGATAAATAATTATAATTTTTAAAATTTAAATATTAAACAGTATTATTTATAGTAAAAAATTAAGATATCAACTACAAATTTAGCTAAAAGTAAGACGTCAATGTAAAGCCAAACAGGCTAAATGCTAATTACTTACACGCTAATCACATTTGTGTGGGAAAATTACTTTGTAGTCCCTGAGGTTTAACGTAATTAACACTTCTGTCCCTCTATTTTAGCGACCCAACACTTAAGTCCCTCACTTTTTTTTCTGTCCAACTTCGTAGTCCTTCCGTCCAAAATAGCCATTTGGGACACGTGAATTGACAAAATTAACCTCCTTCTTCTTCTTCTTCCTCCTTTTTCTGCAACTTCTTCTTCTTCTTCTTCTTCTTTCTTCTTCTTCTTCTTCTTTCTTCTTCCTTCTTCTTCTTCTTCTTTCTTCTTCTTCTTCTTCTTCTTCTTCTTCCTACTCTTTCTACAGCAGCTTCTTCTTCTTCCTACTCTTTCTACAGCAACTTCTTCTTCTTCTTCTTCTTCTTCTTCTTCTTCCTACTCTTTCTGCAGCAGCTTCTTCTTCTTCTTTCTTCTTCTTCTTCTTCTTCTTCTTCTTCTTCTGCAACTGGAGAGAGAAAGCATGAAAGAGAAAAAAAAAAGGAATTTCACATTAAGAGAAGGGTATTTCTGGAAAAAATTATCACCTCTCACTTTTGACTCTTTGACCAAGCGGTTTAAATGGACGGAAGGACTACGAATTTGGACGGAAGAGAAAGTAAGGGACTTAAGTGTTGGGTCGCCAAAATAGAGGGACAGAAGTGTTAATTACGTTAAACCTCAGGGACTAAAAAGTAAATTTCCCCATTTGTATTTACAATGATGAATGCGTGCATAACAATTTGTAAACAAATTCATAAAAAAAAAAAAAATTCATTTCAAAGAATTTATTGATGAAAAAATAGAATCGTCCATAATTTTACCAAGATCATTAGAAAAGACCTAATTGTCAATTAATTTCATTGAATTGTTGTCAGAAGTAGCGAAATACTGACATCATTAAAAATCTTTATATTTAAATTATGTTTATTTACATAAAATCATTTATATTTAAAAAATATTTTATGTAAAAAAACAACTTATTTTTCATTTTTAATAGTTTATAAAAATAAAATATATTAATAAAATACTTATGACTTAATTTTTTTTTACTTGAAAAGTATGTTTTATTAATTAATTTTCTTGATCGTCTTATTAAAAAATTTTAAAATATTTTTTAAAAATATTTTTTTTTTACATAATACTGAAAAAGAGAATTTTATATTATGAAAAATTCATTTTTCAAGTAACTGTTTGACATTTTTGTTTTATTAATAAAAAATATAATAATTAATTGATTAATTAAAGAAAGAGAAAATATCATAAATATTTATCAACTAATAGAATAGAAAAATTGATTTGTGAGCAACAGAAGGAAATTCAACTCTCCCTCCTAAAATCAAAGATAGAAAAGGCATAATTTAGAATATTTTTAAAAAGAAAAAATATTAAACAATAATATTTTTATGTTCTTATTATTAAATTATACTAAATTTATTTTAAATTAGTTTGTAATACTCTTTAACTAATATTTTTTTCTTATTTAACTTGATAAAACGGCTAAAAAACATTTTCCAATGCTTTATTAAACCAAAAAAGAAAATTTATTTTTCTTAATACTTATTCTAATGGGAATACCAAACGGAATCTTAACAATTAGTTGGAATTTCGTTGTCCAAAAGAAAAAAAATCCAAAGAAGTGTAATTATATATGGGGTGATCAATTGATTGATTTGGTTTAAAATCGAATCGAATTGAATAAATTAAAAATAAAAATTTTAGTATTTATAAAAATTAAATCGATTTGATTTTATTAGAAATTGAATCGAACCGAACCAATTCGATTCTATTCGGTTTGAATTTTTAATATTTTTTTTATTTTTTACACTTTTAATATTTTAAAATTTAATTAAAATATATTAATTTAAATTTAATCTCTCAATATTATTAAAAATAATATACTATTATCACTAATCAATTCGGTTAAATTGTTTCAATTTTTTTTAATAAAAATTTAACTAAATCAAAATAATTAAAATTTTTAAAATTAAAAATTAAATTAAATTAAAATAAATAAAAAATCAAATTAAAATTTTAAATTAATTCAATTCGATTGATTTTTTTTATTTGAATCGAATACTATTGTGTTCAAATAAGTTTATATTATTTTTTCTCATATTAAAAATTAAATTATTTAAATTTTATTTATATTAATAATATTTAAATTTATTTTTAATTTAATTAAAAAAATAATATAAATAATTTTAAATTATTCTCAAATCTAATTATTATTATTTAATGTATATATTTTAATTAGCTGATGTTATATTTATGGATATCTTTTTAAATATAAAGTTAATTCAATCAAAATGGACAACAACTAATTATTTAATTATTCAATTATATAGGTTGAATTTATATTATAGGCTTATGATTAAGTTTTCCCAGATTAGCAACGGATATGATTGATTACGTTGGAAATTGAAGTAATTTAATTGGAAAGATGGTCTGCTTTCTTTTTCTAAGGCAAAAACACGTGTATATATATTTAAAAAAAATGAAATCACCCATGTCTAATCTACTCACCATTGCTTTGCTTGGCTGCCAATAGCATTTGTCATCTTCAAATTTTTTCTAAATTTATGTCATTTTCAAATTTATTTTAATATTTTTTTAAACTATCAAGTGGGAAATTGACTAGTGTTTATTTTTATTTTTTAACCTTTGTGTACTAATCCAAGGTGGGTGGTAGTAATTATTTCTTTTGTTCAATTCGTTTTAATAGGACCTTAAGAAGAATTAATAATTTTTTTTTATTTTGGTCAACCTATAGTACTTAAAAAAAGTTAATTTATAAAAAAATAAAATTAATTTATTTTTAAAATTAAAATTTTTTTTCTAAATTTAAGGGTGTTTATATAGCTGGCTTTTCACCATCAAGAAAATTTTTTTATTGTGATTTAGTTAAAATGGCAAAGCACATGGGAAAAAGAATACGGATACTTTAGAGGATAGGGAGTAGTTGTTGGGAAGTAGGTGATGGAATTTTTTTTTACAATATAGACCCAATCAATCAATATTTCAATCTTTGACATAGTTGCCATGCCATACAAAACAATAATTTATCTTAGAAGTCTTTTTTTTTTTTTTTTTTTTTTTTACAATGCAAAAATTATATTAAAAAATTCAGTATATAGAGGAGACATAAGCCCTGTAAAATAATCCTCAAATCCATAACCTAAAGGATCAGCCCAAACCCTAAGCCCATAGCAAGGTCATAGTAGAATCCATCCAAATTAGTGTCAGCCCACTGTTACCGTTGTTTCCACTGCATTTGCGGCCGAAGAAGAAAAGAACGCAACATGCCCAAAAATAAAATTTCATACAAGCAAAAGAATATGCAAGCCCAAATCCAACAAACCCAGAGCAAAGAAAAGCCATTGTCAGCTAAAACCACAAGCAAGCAAGCAGGACAAAACTATTTGCATCGCGACCTCTACATACCTTTCAGTACTACCAATGGATCTAAAAAGAAGTCTAAGATTCCAATAGAGTAACATTGCACAAAGGGAGAGATGCGACAAAGTCTATGGCTTCTCCGAAATTTCTGAGAACAATAATCACGGGACACATCAGTATGCAGAGACCTCCCTCCGAGCAAATCCATAATTACTTATACGCTAACCATTTGTATTTACAATGATGAATGCGTGCATATCAATTTGTAAACAAATTTTTATATATATAAAAAAAAATTCATTTGAATGAAATTTTTTTCAATTAAATTTTTTATTTAGAATAGAAAAATTGATTTCTTTTTTAACTTTCAAAATTTTCATTTTTTTAAAAAAATAAACTCATACAATTTATTTAAATTCTTTTTTTTCAGAATAAATCATGTTAAATGGAGGGTTAAAAGAAAAGTTTTTTTTCTTTAAAAAAAAGAGAGCATTCTTAGATGAATATCGAGCCTTCAATCCCACAACAACGATCTTTTGTGGAGTTGAGAATGGAAGCCTCAGTACAGGAAAATTAAATAATTTTTCTTTTCTTTCACCAACTGGCAGGAACAAAACAACCACACAGGAACAACCAACACCAACATATACAAGCCTAGACTGCAGTTGAATTGTGTGGTTACTAAAATGCAGTTGCTGAAAATTAGGCCTCATTGTTCACAAAATGATATTTCATATCAACTACTCTCTGTTAATTCGTTTCAGCAGAAAAACACTATGGAAGCTCACTCATATTCCTTAGCCAGTGACGTTCCTCTTCCTCTGCCTCTTTAATGGCATCATCAACCTTTTGCACCACAAGCTTCATTGCATTTACACGTTTTTCAGCTTCCCCCATGCGTTTCTGCAGCGCCACTAGCTCCACCAGTGCATCTTCCAGCTCCTTGGTTGCTGCTTTTATGACCAGCATGCTACTTGCTTTCACTGATTTGAGCATCGAACGCATCCCAGCGATCCTTTCTACTTCAGAAATTTTTTCTAATGGTTGAGTTAGCCATGAAAGCTTTAGCTTTGTAGCCTCCAAATCTTTCATTTCGTTTTGGAGGACTTTAATCTCAGATACAGTGAGAGGAATGTCAGTGCTTTGTAGTCGGCGAACAACATCAGAGACGATTTCAAGCAAACAAGCCCTTATTGATGGTGACTTGTACTGGCAAGTAGCCGCGATATCACCATACTTGGCAAATATGGCTGTGAGAATAGGTGCAACACTAGCCTTGACCTCATAGCCCTGGACGATCATCGTTCCGATTACATTGTTTCCTCCACTATTAGCTGCAAATGTGTCTTCAGAGGGTGGGATCTGCATCTCTTGATTCTGATGCTTTTCTTCATGACAACTCCATGGGTTCACAGATTGATCTGAACAAGTATTTGTGAAAGTAGCTTGTTGCCGCATGCACCTGCAAAATTTTGTTATTATATCAGAACAAAAATAGAATAAAATGAATTAGGTGTAACAATTCAATGTGGATTACTGCAAGTCACAAATCTCGATAAACTTTTCTCACTAAATATATATATTAACACACAGAAAGAGAATCCATTTCCTGTACATCCAAGATTGAGAAATTTTCCTCAGGTGATATGATTAAATGGTGAAAAATACTTCAAAACTTCCAAAAGCTTTTCATTAGAAAGCTACATCAGAATAAAATGTTGCATAGCACATCAATAGCATAACTACATTTCTTTTCCAATTGTTTCCCATAGAAACACATGAAAAGATTTTTTACCACCATATTAAAGTCCATGGAGAAATAATAAACATATCCCAAAATTTTATGACAGCACCAGAACTGAGCAAATAGCCACCCAGTTGCTCGTTTTCTGTACTGCATCAACAAACCAAAATAATCTGGATATGGTTTGTTTTCTAAGAAAATCATATCATGTTTAAGATACTATCTGTGTTGGAGTAAAATGTGCCTGACAAGAAAATAACATGGACCTTTGCAGAGCTGGATGTGATTAAAGAGAAATAAGAGATGCACATGTCAAAAACAAATTATATGAAATTCTCTGGGAAACATTCAACATAAACTACAGAATATAATGAGAGATTCTCTGGTCAGAGAAGTTCAACCACTATATAAAGCAAAACTCACAGTTTAAGTGAAGAACCAGCACTCAGAAGGTCCACTGATTGTCCCTGTTAATACATGTATTACACGAGGATTAATGCATTTACATCTGAAATAGCCGGAGCATCACAATCAACTAAAATCTAAATTATTTATGGACATGCCAAGATAATTAGGCATATCTTCTATATTAACTCTTCAGATTAGAAGCAGAGGAAAGGGAGATAAGAACTGATTCACCTATTTAATTATCTCACCATGTTAT